>NC_092422.1:103826270-104130564 GCF_036169615.1 Heliangelus exortis
GAGGACTCTTTAATGGGTTAGATATATATTCCTTGTATTGCTTGAAAAATGAAGAAAATTTTTGCTTACCAGCATTATATAAACTGCTACAATGCAGAAAATATTTATGTGTCTCCTCTTAAAACAATGCTTCCTGCTAGACTAGTAGTTGTAACCTTTAGATACTAACGTCTAGGTCAAAGGAATCGGCAGAAATTTGCAGTAGAATGCCAGACAGTGCTTTGAGATGATTGTGCACCTGAATACACAAGACAGCACTAATCCAATAATGAGGGGGTGAACATTTGATAAGCCTTTCCAAAGCAGATATTTCTTCAACAAACACACACCCCTTATTCTATTAAAATGGTTAGTATGATCTTGAATCTGACAACTGAAGCTTTAAACCAGTCAATTGAATGTTTCCTGCAGTGAAAGTTATAAAATTGTTCTGGCTGAACTGAGGAGTAAAATTGCATAAAACATTGCTTGATTTAATACATTTTAAACAGATTAAAAAAAAAAAAATTAGTATTACCTATCTGAAAATACCAGGAAGCCACACTAGCAGCATAGATTACCAAAAGTAACTTTCTGTGATTGTTTAAGCAAAAAGTGCTGAGAACAAATGCTACCTCAAATAAATAGAGATTAAGCAGTAAAATCCCTTGAAGCCTGTTGAAAGTACGAGCATCTTAGATCAGCTGTCTTGCAAAGACTCAATGTATCAGCTTCTCATAGAAGACCCTGTACCAGCACCACTCAGAAATGGCATTTTAACATAGCGTCCCAAGGGAACTTCTCTGAATTATTCATGTATCACATAGGAGGAAGGCTATACGAGTTAATTGAAGCAGCTTGGAAAATCACCAGTGCAGGAAGAGAGAGGTAACAGACATCCTCATGGTAAAGGATGGCCCCAAACCTGCCCTGTTGGACCCTCCCTGGTGTGAAATACTGTCCTGGGAAAAATGTGGGCAGAGGGGGTACCAGCAGCTGCCAACAGTGCAGAAGGAGCAGGTGCCTCCTTGCTGCAACCAACCCAGCCCCCAGGGTGGGCCCTAAAATGCAAGTTGGAAACACAAAGTCATGGTGTCTGAGCAGAGGTCCAACACTTCCCTACGTCCCTTCCAGTTTTTGCTTTGGCAAGGGCACGGGGCATGTAACAAACTCTCAGAAGTCCAGTCAGCAATGTGGGTTGTAGCAAAAGGTGATGTCTGTGCAAGACGCCCAGCCCTGGCATCAAGGGTCCCATCTTTAGCTCCCGGTGCCTTCTTCAGGCTATGCCATTTCCTCACTACCTTCCACAACAACTTCTGCTACCACCTGGCACCCTCCAGGGCTACTAGGAAAGATACTTATTCCTTTCATTTTTTTAGTGTATACACACATATATATACACACACATATATATATTTTTCAATTTCATATACACACATTCAGTGCTCGCACATAGGCGTGTACTTCAAAGTTAGGAGCAAATGTTTCACCACTAAAAGCTCCTTGCCTTCAAATGCCAAGGTCTCCCTAGTGATCTCCAGTACTCACTCATCTGCTGCAATTTTGTTTGAGAGAAACTTCTTTCATTCCAGAAGAAACTTACTTAAATGATGACTTTGAATTTAGAGCACTTTCTAATTAAACTACCTATCTTTAAAGCTTCTGCCTTATAAGACTCATTGTTCTTTGCACAAGATGAGACAGTAGTCACAATTCATTGTCTTTATAGAGACATCTATTGGTTTAAAAAATACATATATTTAGCAGCTTTCAATTTCATGTCCTTGAAATTAGAAATGCTTGTATGGTTCAATATAGAGAAATAGCCAGCCTTTGTGCTAGAGACAGGCCATGAACACATCCCAATGTCAGCAGCATGTTTTAAAAAGGTATAAATTCTTTAAGATTTTAATTGTATTACTGTAGTCTCCCTAAAAGTTCTGTAAGTCCATATATTGGGCCATTAGTTCACATGTGATATTTCTATATTCTCGTTTTTGAGTAATGGGTTATTATAAATAGGATAAAATCCAAGTGGCACCATAGATTATTTTCCAATTAGAAGAGAATGAAAAGGAGAATTTTATCATCAAAAGAATTACAGGAAAGCATCTACTTTATACGCAAGGAGTTTCCCAGAGGCTGAAATGAGATAAAGTCTCAGTTTCCCATTGACTCTTCACTGAGTTCCCTTTAGACAGAGTGTAAAGATAGCTGGTGAACTACTGTGGGATGCATTACCCAAGAGAAATTATCTCAATTGTAACATTACCACAAACATCCTGAAACATGCTTCTTGCATGTTCAAGGCCAGGTTGGATGGGGCTTTGAGATGCCTGGTCTAGTGGGAGGTGTCCTTGCCCATGCAGTGGGGTTGTAACCAGGTGGTCTTAAGGTCCCTTCCAAACCTAACCATTCTGTGATTCTATTATAATTAAACAAAACATTGGAGCCCTGACTTCCTCATAGATTTTAAGCACTTCTACAACCTTCTTGGAACACTGTGTAACACCACAATATACACGGTAGGTTTCCAAGCACAACATTTATCTGGAACATTTTGCTAGTATCTTGGGCAGGATTAATTTCCTCTAGTTCCATAGGTCAGCACTGCAAATTTCTGTATCTGAATTAGTTTTCCTAGGCTCCCTTTATTAGTTTTCCTAGCCTCCATTAGTGGGGAGAAATAAGCACCTTCAGGCATAATTCATCTGACTCAACCAAAACATCTGCTTTAGGATGAAAATAACTGCTCTAGAGATGGTTGCTTCTCTGTTGGGGTGTGACAATTCAGGATTAGATGGCTGCATTTAGTCAAATAAATTCCAATATTTGTGTTTTATAGCACTGCCTTACCCCCACACTGACAAAGTACATGACACGGGGGTACTGAAAGCATAAGGTGAACTTGTACATGATAGCATGCCATGGAGTTCTTGCTGTGAAGAGCTGCTCTTGTTTTCAGAGTACATACCCAGCATTTCCCAACAGAAGAAAGTAATCAGTGTGGTCTAATTAATGTGGCTGAACATGTGTACTAAAATGGACTTCCTCCATTTTCTATTCTTATGTTCAATAATTTGACAGAATACTTCATGCTCTCAGGTGCCCATTTCAATCCCAACTGCTCTCTGAATAACACTTGGAGCTAATTGATTTGTCTTAATTTACTCCCAGCTTGCTCTCTAATGGTACTTTATTAATAATGAGAACAGCGGAAGTCCCTCCTTTGAGAAAAGCCTCTGTGAGCTTCCCCATGGGGCTTTCAAGATACACTTCGTGGATAAAGAAGCAATGGGAGGACATGCATAAAAAGCTGTCATTCCCACCCAGTTCCTGAGTGATTAGGTTCCATCCTTTTGACCAGTTCAGAGAGGGAAACACAGTGCCAGCTGAAGCTTGCTTCTTTGTGATTTACGACACAGATGTCTCTCAGGGACATTCCTACTGAGCTTTCAAACGAGAATTTCCCAGAGGGAGCATAAGGTGGTGGCTCTGGGAACAAGCTGACTTTCTCAGTCTGCAAGTCCTTTGTACTTAGTGTCATTAGTACAAAGGCAGATCACAAAGTACAAAGGTATCACTTTTATAATAAATATTAACTGTGGACTGTTCTCCACTATAGGGTTCTTAAGCCTTACAAGTATCTTAACCCTAGAGACAGCTTTCTCTGAAAAAAAAAAAAAAAAAAGAAAAAAAAGAAAAAAAACAAAAAACACTTCTGTTCTCCCAAGACAGACAGGCTTACTCAGTGTAACACATGAAGTCGCAACCTAAGAGAGGAGGCTGTCAGTGTTAAATGTGCTTTAACACAGCCTACCAACTACACAGATTGCTCCAATTTTCTTTCCCCAGTTTCACGTGCATAGTTTGCTTACTGAGGTGCCAGTGGCACTGCAGATAATGCCAGATCCCTTTGTGGGCCTCTTTGAAGCACAGTTACTTTCAGCCACACTCTTGTTTCTGGAAAATTAATTTTCTTACTAGAGAAAATAAAACTTGGAGAAAAATCTTGTTAAAATTACTCTTTGTTAATACACCTTTGAATTTCATCTTTCTATGTAAAAGACCTTCTACCCATACCTCTGTTTTGGTTACAAGAAAACACAAGGACCTCCTTTTGTTTTATTATCCTTAATTTAAAAACATCAAGTATTACTTAGTCAAAGAATTTTTCCACTGGCTTTACTTGGACAGAAGGTTACAGCTGCTGACCTGCTAAATTGTCTTGAAGTTATTTATATCCTGTTCTCTTGTTGCACTAGGAGCTAAGAAAATTATTTATACAAGGCATGATGAACATTTTTATTTGCTATGCCTGAATCCACATTCTTCAAAATTTAAAGCACTAAAACTTTGATGGTTCTTCCTTGGAGAAGACACCTTTTGGTGGGTTGATTGTAATGGATCAATTAGGTGGTTCAGCATTTGATTTTAATTCACTCTCCACATCCATCAAGGCTCCTAAGCACTGGTGCTTTAGGAAAGCAGGCATATTCTAATTGCACGAGCAGATGACTGGGAAGCAACATACTTGCTCCCTAACCCTAGCTTGCACCTTCAAAGCCTCATCTACAGTTTCAAACCTGAGTGAAATCATAATTGATTCAAGATAAAAAAATATAAATGCAAAGTACACTAAGAACAGTAAATCATTCTTAATAGAAAACTCCATTACAAAGGGCTTTTCAGTACCCTAGATGCCCATTATATTTCCTACATATGTTCTCCAGGCTTAATAAATCACCCAGCATTTTCAATATTCCCCCTTACACCCTTATGGTCTGCATTGTACTTTCTCCATCAGAAGTCCTTGAGAAGTTCAAGCAAGACCTAACAAGGCCACCTCTAACCTTTCAGTGCACTTAAGCTGGGTTTCTAGTTTACCTATCAGAAGCACAAGAACTGAAATGCAAGTCTCCTACCTGGGAGATGCATCAGGAGTGATTTGCTGCTGGGTTCTCTGCTGCAGAGCTAATGGGCTGTGCTCATTGCTCATACCTTCAGATTGTAGAGAGATGAGCAGGGAAAATTAAGCCAGTTCACTGCTGTCAGTTGCTACGGATGAGGAAAGATAGCCAAGGGGGAGCATCTGGGCAAATTGCACAGAAAGATATCCTAAAAGCTGTATGAAATGAAGGACCAAGCTTGAGTTGTCTTCAAAACATTTTTGTCACTAGAGGAAAAAGGAAGTACTTAGTCTACCTCTCCAGGAGCATAACGTCATCCTTTTCTTTTTTTTTTTTTTTTTTTACATTGTTTTGAAGCTAAACCAAAAGCTAAAAATTTGTCTTCAAAATTAACTAGTTTCTGTGTTTCTTGTACATGATGAAATAGGGAGGCAGGAAATACTCAGCTTTTCTCCCTGATCATAGACACTCTGTTGCTAATGTTATCAAATATCTGAAAGGTTAATAAAAAAACACCAGCCACTTAAAGTGTCACATCCTGTTGGTAATCCATATGTCCAAATACAAAAAATATGGATAATTAAAGCTATATGTATGTGAATTTTCCATTGCTACTCATTATTATTACTTTATTTATTTTATTTATTTATTTATTTATTTTATTTATTTATTTATTTATTACAGGTTCTTTATCCTGTTTCATGGAGAATAGGAGATCTTCATAAGTTTTTCTCTGGTCATAAGCAGAACTTAATTAAAACAAGCAGCCCATTCTGTGCCTTTTGGCTGAAGTTAATAAATACTGGCAGTTGCCTTTTTAAACAATTATCCTATATATGACTATAGCAATAGCACTAGAAGCTTCCTTATATTTGGCAAAATATAATTTTTAACCACACAAAACTAGGCCCAGAAAGAAGCATTTGGATTCCTCACCCCCTACCAACTGAATCATTAATTCTCTAGCACCTGTAGAATACATACAGGAATAAAAAAACCCCAATTGAAGAGGATACAGAATCTGAAAATACCTTTAATATTCTGATCAAATGGTATAAAGGGCAGTAAACTCTTAAATAAAAAGCAAAGGCCTGAAACAGCAAAAATTGCACAGACTGACATTTCTACTATAGTCAGAAGAAAGTTTCCGCACTTATCTGTCTCTTTTTTGATAGATAAGTGATCCAAATATTGCTTCCCTCAGGTGTCCCAAGCAACATTTGTGGCATCTCTAAATGCAGTCACTTTTTAATCTGCATGCTCTGAGACCACACATACAAATACTTAATAGCATAGCTTACAAAAAAAATTTCAAAAGCAATTGCCTTTTCTGTGACACCTCTTTTGCTGCTTTTACACAACTACTTTTCCAGTACAAGTGCAGTAATAATAATCCATGGCAAACTGAGAACATTAAAAAACCTATTTCCGTACATAAGTCATTGCAATTTATAACAGCATTTTTATCATCCACCTGTAACGCAGCCAACACATGTAGCTGAAGAAACAACTAAAATTATTAGTAGTAGTAATATAAGATGAAAGTGACACATACAGTTGCAGTCAAAGCACAAATAGGTTAGCTTCAGTTCCAGACTGGAAAATAAGATGCAAGTCAATCAAGTTAATTAACAGCCCCCTGGTACCAATTTCCTGAAAGGATGTCTCAACAATTATACTGCAGACTTCCATTAGCATGATACCATCAATGACGCAGCCAAGTGTACCCGTCATGCACACAAAAACTTGAGAAATCACATTCACAACAGCTGAATAAAAGTACCTTCTCTCTACTCTTACATGTTAGCAGAAGTCACCAAGACACCAACTTCTTACACTTTGAAGAATTGTCAATATCCTCCTTCTGGATAGTCTCCAACAACCATCATGGCATCCAAAGATTTTTAATTACATTAGGCTGAAAAAACAATTGCATTACAAACAAACAATCAAACCATTCTTTCCTTAAAGCCTATTAAGGTGAACAGACCTTAAGCCTTAGTCTGGCAAGTGTTCAGCCAGCCAGAGGAAAACAGATCTGATACTGTCAGTGGCACAAGGCAAGGAGCCCCAGCTAGAATGCTTTTTTCCCTTCTAGCTGGAAGGAAAATTCTGGTTTAAAAGGACCTCAAAATAAAAATCTTGTGCTCAAAAAACCCGATACGTCTGTTGAAGAAAAACCTTTTTTGTTATGCCACCAGGAGGGGATAAGAGAAGAACAGAAAGACCTTCTGGTTCTCTGAATGCAACACTGCAAATAGCCTCCTAAAACCCCTGACATTCACTGCAGGTCTGTTTCAGAGAGCCTAACTTGTAATAATCATCACTTTTCTTTTACCTCAAGCAATGTGCAAGCATTTGACCATGCTAACATCTGTAAATATGAAGTATCATTCTTTAAGAGCTGCTCTGCAACGCCATTAGTGACACTCCACACTATGGTATCTGAGCAATCTTTAATGAAATTAAATGGCCCTGACTAAATTAGGCCACAGTCAGACCAAAGGAAGAACAACTGAAAGCTGCAACAGATGATTTGAACCAGATACTTTCTAGCCTAAGTTCATTTTAATCCTTACTTCAGACCTTGGATTTCAAAGCTATCCTCAGAGCTGACAGTTTTCAATATATTTATGAAGTCCAAGTATGGTGATGTCCATTTTACATACTGAGGCATTTCATTCATTCACCCATTTTGTAGTCACAAAGGAACAGAAGGGACCCCAGCACCCTGCTTGGCACCAGCCACTGGGCACTCCAGGGTGTGTGGGATCCAGGGCATGCTGAGTGAGTGCCAAATTGGAAAGGAGATGCCCTCGTGCAGAAAAGAGACAAATCAATTAAGGGGGTATGAAGGTGGCAACACACTTGCTTGATCCATATTGCCCTGCTCCAGCATCCAACAGGGAGCTCCCCAAAATAATTTCAGCACAGATATCAACTTCTACCTGAATCAATATCTCTAGCATTCAAACTGCCTTATCTATTTCTTACCTATTTCTTATTTATTTCTTATCTATTTCTTAAGCATGATGAAGCACACCTTGCCACAATTCTCTGCAGAGGTAAACCAGCAAAAAAAGGCAGCCTAGGTCACTGAATTGGGCAGAGGTGGCTGTTCTGTGCATAACACACAAACACCAGCTCCATCATTCTTGCTGGACACTGCTGGAAAAGCACCATCTGCACAAAGACCTTCTTGTCATCCAACTTCCACACCACTCACTACAGAAAAAGCAATTATCTCTTAGTCACCACAGAATTTCCAAGTGAACATAAAAGCAGCAGATATATATTAAAAAGAAAAAAAAGACTACGTCAGGTACCCATTTATCTAAATTAAAATCTTCATCTATTTCAGTGTAATATGAAGCACAAACCTACTGATCCCATTAAATACAGCTGAAACACATCTTACAGCAATGCTTTTCATCATTACAAAAGGTTAATCTAATGATCCTGTACTGTATTTGATGTTTATTAGAAGAGGTCAAATTTATTTTGGTTTAGGGCTGGGTTTTTTTGTGGTGGTTTGTTGGATTTGTTTGGCTTTTGAGTTTTCGGGTTTTTTTGTTCAGAGTTGGTTTTATTTTGTTTTGCTTCCTTCTTCAGTGTTGTACTGCACTTATTTTCCATACTATATCTCATCTCCAACTGCAATATGAGAAACCTTCATGGCATTTAAAGGTCTGCAGCATTTTTTCCACTGCTAGCTGAAAATAATAGGTAAGCAAAGACTTCAGTACACTGGAACATTTTTCACTCCTACATCTTTATCTATAATCATCTGAAAGCTCCTATGCTGTTTGTTATAGGTATTTTTAAATTAAAATTTGGATTTAGATTAGTTTATGAATAAATGGTTCTGTCTATCAGGTTTTCTTCCATGCTGTGTTGCATACTTTCTAGTGAATTGAGAGTACTGACTGTCAATATTATGGCCAACATACTGGAGTAACCCAAAGGAAAATATTTTAGGTGCAGTGTTAACACAATGTTATTTCCAACACAACAGATTTTGGGACAAAGTTCGCTGTACAGGCTAAATTAGCTCCTAGCAGATAAAAAAAAAGAAAAAAACCAAACAAAAAACCCACCACATTATTCAGAAACAGAAAGAACAAAGGAACTGGTATGGATAGTTTGCAGAAAGAAAATACTGTCAATGCATGCCAGGTCTAAAACAATCCATTCAAATTATTGGAAAGGATAAATGTTGTAGCAAAGGTCAAGAAACAGTGAGCTAGAGAGCTTCAACTAAGACGCTGGAAGTTTTCTACCCCCAAACCCAGAGCTAAACACCTACATACAGGCAGAGTTCCAAGTAAAGACTATTTGATTTCTTCAGCTCACAGAGTGGTTTGGGTTGGTAGGAACCTTAAAGATCATCTAGTCCCAACCCCCCTGCATGGGCAGGGACACCTCCCACCAGACCAGGTTGCTCAAAGCCCCATCCAACCTGGCCTTGAACACTTCTAGGGATGGGGCATCCACAACTTCCCTGGGCAGTCTGTGCCAGTGTCTCACCACCCTCATAGTGAAGAACATCTTTCTAATGTCTAACTTAAATTTAACCTCTTCCAGTTTAAAACCACTACCCCTTGTTCTTTCTCCACATTCCTTTGTAGAAATTACCTCTCTAGCTTCCCTTTAGGCCCCCTTCAGGTACTGAAAGGACACTCTAAAGTCTCCCAAAATCCTCCTCTTCTCCAGGCTGAATATCCCCAACTTTCTCACTCAGCCTGTCTTCTTAGGAGAGATGCTCCAGCCCTCTGATCATCTTCATGGCTCTCCTCTGGACTTGCTTCAACAGCTCCATGTCCCATTTTGGGGCCTCCAGAACTGGGCACAGTACTCCAGGTGAGGTCTCGTGAGAGCAGAGAGAGGGGAAAATTACCTCTCTTGACTTGTTGGCCAGGCTTCTTTTGATGCTGCCCACGATATGGCTGGTTTTCTGGGCTGCAAGCACACATTGCCAATTCATGCTGAGCTTATTAGCCGTCACACCCAAGTCCTTCTCCCTCAGGGCTCTTTTCAATTTAATATTCACTGAGCCTTTATTTGTGCTTGGGATCACCCTGACCCAGATGCAGAACCTTCAGCCTTCAGCCTTGCTGAATTTCATGAGATCAACATGGGCTCACCTCTCAAACCTGTCAAGGTCCCTCTGGATGGTCTCCCTTCCCTCCATTCTGTCAACCACACCACACAGCTCGGTGTCATCAGCAAACTTGCCAAGAGGACAGAGAAGTGGGCATTAGAGTTTGCATCTGCTGTCAGAGTCAACCTCTCTCACCCTCTCAGTGGCTGAAAGTCTTACTGGAGCCCCAAATATTCATACAACCTTCAGGGACTAATGCCATTGCTGGAGGACAGGTTCCTCCTCATCCCTCACAGTGCCTGGGTGCATCATAGCCTGGCCAGGCAGAGAGGCACCAGGGCAATGTGCTGCCCTCCCTCCCCAGCCACCCTTGTCCCGCTGCCCACAGCAGGGTGACATGAGCCAAGGAGTGTGATGAGGTCAGGCAAAGTATGACCACACTAAGACAACAACCCAGCCAGAGCACAAATGTAGAGTTTTCCCATGCCAGGGAAACATACAGACCTTCCCAACATGAGGATACACACATGGAGCATTCCTACAGCCAAAGCGCTCCCTGCTACCACCTGCTTCCAACCACCATGTCTGCAGTACCAGGTAGGCAAAAGTTTATTTGTGTGCCCTTTAGATTGGCCAAATATGCTACCATGCTGGGTGCATACTCTAGTTGTAAGAGAAAAAAAAAGAAAAAAAGAAAAAAAAGTGAACAAAGAGTACAAAGAGTTACAGTAACTCCCAGACACATCAGACAGGAAGAGGAGAGGCTCCCCAGATACCACTGCCTGTTCACAAACTCTCCCTCCTGGTTTGCTGTTTTCTGGAGGTTTTTGCTTTATTTTGGGGTCTTGGTGGATGGTCTGGGATTTTGGTTGGTTGGTTGGTTTGAACTGGAGGCTCCAAAGAAACCATGGAACAATCTTCAGGATGTTAATCCTCAGGCATTGAAGAAAGAGCCCACATACCACAGGACTTATGTACTCAGACGGTCCTTACATTCTGCCTTGGATTGAGCCCAATGATCTTTTTTAGAATTTGCTGCACTACATATTATATCACAAAGGTGCTGTGATATAGTTGTACTAGCCATGCAAAATTCTATACTTCTCTGTATCTTTCCAAGAAAGCCTCTAAATCCTGGGAGTATGAGGGGGAATGTTTAATAGGTATGAACCGGTTACATCATAAAGATTGTGAATGAAGAAACAAAGAGGTAAAGGAATCCCAAATTGTAATGTAATCACATAGTGGGCTAAAAATGGAAAAAATTGAAATTAAGAAAAGAAACAAGGGCCTATAAAGATGAAGAAAATTGCCCGAATCTGTTCACTGCTCCTTTCTGGCAGGGTTAATATTAATATATTTTAATGTATTCAGCTTCAGTGAGCAAATGCTCATTTGGAAGACTAAGGAAACATTGTTTTCAATAATGACTTATTAAAACAGAAAACACAGAAACGATGGGCAAAAATATGATGCAATATACATGTGTGCCTGCATGAGGGCACACAATGCAAGACCCTGTATTATATGGCTCACTACTTGTCAACAGCATATTGCTGTTAAAATGTTAAAAGCCTTTTCCCATACATTTTCAGAAGCTTCAAAGGGTAAAATTAAACAAGGCATTTTAGCAGAGAGTTTCAAATTGATAATTTGTTCTTTTCCAATCTCCTAGCAGAAAAATAGTTTGCCGTGCTACTGTCCATAGTTAAATCCTCAAACTTCCCAGTCTGAAAGCTGGGATTTAAGCAGTCTAGGAAAAGGAATTCAGTGTTCCCAACAGCACTAAGCACAATTCTGCTCCCATACATAAGAAGCAAGACAGATCATACAGAAGCAATGTCTCACCTTTGATTTTTCCAGTCCTCTTCCATTCTCTGAAGATCAGGGCACCAACCATTTGTCTCTGTCCTTTACTCTTGCTTTTTACCACATTATTATGTGAAAGCACATCTTATAATCTTTATCTCTCTCAGAAACCACAGGGGCCATAGACAGCCTGAAATTGCTGAGATTCCACTGGAGGTTTTTGAACTCTCCAAAAGCAGTTCAGAGTACTGATGTGCCCCCTGCAGATTTGGGCAATTAGATACAATCAATTTAATGCTTCTCTTTGCCAGCAAATTAGTATTACATGTTTTCATGTGCAAGTACTGTCCAAAAACCTTTCTTTTTTTTTAAAGCAGTGTTACGATCCGAGTTATTATTTATATTTTTGAAATATATTGCACGTATGCACAAAGATTACAAAGAAATGTTTTTACAATACAATAAAGTAGATTTAATTTTCTCAGCATACAACTTAAGGAGAAAACAGCTTCTGGGATTACTGCATCTTATAACGTTAGCATTGTAATCTAAGTCTAAAATACAGCTTTGCTCAACACTTTTGAAACTGCGTATTTTTATTCTTATTCAGAAAACAAAGAGCTGAAGTGCTGTCTGCAAGCATGCTTAGTATGAAGTAGTGCCTGAACTTCTTAGCAGTGCTGAAGGTTGTCATAATTGCAAAGCTATACTTTTAAAGGTCCTAGAAAGCCAACATCAACATATTCTCAAGAGGAAAGAAAAAAATCAACAGTAAAAACCTTCATCATTTTGTTTGAAAGTAGTTTCTCACACCTTGCATTACGATTCCTTAGGTGCTTTATCAACAACATGTTTTGGGGATCAATTGAAGCTGGGTAATCTTGTTAGACAATTGCTGTATGTACTGAGTTCCTGAGACAACAGTAAGATTGTTTTTCATCATTCTGAATCATCCGCTTAAAATTTAAGAAGCCATTCACAGCTATCAATGCTGTATTTAAGTGTCACAGCTACATCAGAATTATGCAAAGAAAATATGTTGTGTGTGACAGTCTGTTATTTTCCTATCAGAAATGAAAATTAGTTCACAAAGTGATAGAGAGTTTAAGACCTTATTCAGTAATCACAGCATCTGCAACTGGAGACCTGGCAGATCCAGGAAGCTTCTTAGCAAAGCTAAATCCTTGTTTCTGTGTCTGGACAGGTTTTAACACTGTCCTGCTGCTACGAGCTTTCTGTAAAGTGCCCTTAAAGTATACCCAAGGAAAGTTTCTAGGAAATATACAGCAAGCTGTGATGCCAGCTGACCAGAGAGACAGTCGTTCTCTGCCAAAATGTTCCCTGTCCTGATCACACAGAAGTCATTTCTAGACCAGCTGCTGGTGTGGGCAGCTGCTCTGGCTCCCCTCCCTTCTGTCTCCACATTAGCAGCCCTACACGAAGCCAAGTAAGCATGCCACCTTGCTCAGAGACAGCTCAGGTATCCCAAATGCCAACTTCCACTGCACCATGTGGATGTGCTTTTTGTCATCCTGGTAGATGCTGTTTTGCCATTAGCACTTATGCCAATTCATTGAGTAAACTAAACTCAGTGTGTCAATGCTAGGTTTTAAATGTTTAAAAAAAAAAAAAAAAAAATACCCCACACAACTGGAAAAGCATAGAAAAACAACAAATGAGGACTTCCTAAGTACCCCCTCCTTTGAAAAATGCACTCTCTAGACAAAAGTTGCCTGTGGTACCCATGAAGAGTCTGACCAACCAGTTACCTGCCCTCATTGTTGCTCTGCCTCCAAACAGGGGAAAGCACATGAAAGAATGGTTGTGTGTTGTGTATTACCAGTCCCGTGGCACTCTATGCAGGGTAAAAATTATACCTTTTTTAGCAGAGACAGAAGTTTGAAGGCACAGAATCTGGAATTTTGAAAAGCCAGCCTTCAACTTAAGCATTCATAGTGCAAAGAAATCAGTCTTAGTAGAAACATTTGAAAAACACTGCAGTGCCAGTCAGGAATCACCAGTCTTAACTATATAATTACACTTCTCTGCCACTCCAGTATGCAAACTCTGCCAGCAGGAGTCTTTTTACCTATGGAGGAAGCCAGTAGCTTGGATCTCTGGACTCAATATCACAGTGTGCTTTCAAGTCCACTGCAAGTAACCCAACCCCGGTGATTCTAAGCAAGCCTGACCTGAGGAGAGTTTAGTTACTGCTTCTAAGGTAACAGGTTCCCAGTCTGAGATTTTCTCTGACATCTCCAACACAGGACCTTCCTGTGCAAGTATCTTGACTCCAGAAGGTTTCTTCAGCCTCACACCTGCCTGTTCAGAGCTCTGCCTGCACTCTCCAAGTTCACTTTTTCCATGCTGAGCTTTTGTGTAGCAGTTTCAAGAAAGCCCCTTGGCATTACAAGGCCACCCTTCACACTCACTGCTCCCTCGGGGTGCACAGTTGGACAGGATTTCAGACAGGAGAAGGTCTGTTGTGCTTTCCCCCATGGCATGTCCTCATCCATGCAGTGGTGGCAGTGCCCTGCACACAGCAGGGTCCAGGTCCCTTTGCCACCCAGGCAAACAGCAGGAGCTTGCGCTTGCTCTTCCTCTCCTCACACCCTTCATAGGATCTCTCCCTAGAGCTACTGTTGTTCAGTGGTAGAAGTCATCAGGGTAAGGCAGCCTGGCACCCACTGACGGAAAAGCATTGTCTATAGGAAAAAACAAATATTTCTCCACAACAAAAATAATTTCCCACACGTGCATCACTTTGAGGAAACTTTCAGCAAAGTCTGCCTGGTTTTCTGGCAGCATATAGAGCCTTTCCTGCGTGTCTTTCTCAGGAAGCAGAAAAAAACCAAACCAACACAAAAAAACCAAAACCTATTTCTGCTAAAAAGTTGATGTTCTTAATTTTCCTCCCACTTCCAAATTTACCAAATCTAAGGATTAGTTGGTTTGTTTTGCTTAAAACACTTCTTGGACAGGGCTACGTGTACATCATTCAGAGCAAACAGCTTGATTTGTCTCATTCATGATAAAGAAAATATTAGAGAATTGTTGTTAAGTGCTAACCTAATACAGAGTTTAATATCTGATAGGCCTATTCCATCACATATAGATAACAAGATCCAGGGAAAAATCTTCAGTCTATGAGATTACCTGATGAGGGCTAGAATAAAGAAATTACATGCTGAAAAGAAATACAGGGAAAGACATAGGGAAGTATGCAATAAGGTGCTTGAAAAAAGCATCAGTCTCGAAAAACTAGACAGAGATGAGATTGTAGATGTAATGAATTTTGCTGTCTCTCAAAATTATAAGTGATTAAGGACAGATTTTTACTTTTCTTTTGTCATGCAAAATCTCTGCTGCAGAGGAGGAGCACACTAACACATCACCTTCATTCCTTTTCCAACAAACCCTTCTGAGACCATTTCTCCCTCAATATCCTACTGTTGGCCTAGGCAATAGTTCGAAAATGAGGTTTTTTTATATTGTAGATTGAAACAGAGATCTATTACAGACAGATATTTGAAAATATTGATTGCTTTATAACTGTCCAGGTAGTTTTTTTCCAAAAGAATAAAAACTTTCACAGTTTTCTTGAATAAAAATATATTTGAAAAAACTCCCAAGGAACTAAGACAAAAGGTGCCCACATTAATCTTAGAAGTCAGAGGTCTTATTCCACCAAAATGTGTATCGGAAGTTAAAAAAATAAAAATAAAATTAAATTTTAAAAGTGTTTGCCAGTTTAACTCCTCCTTGTAAGAGAGTTGCAGAGGTAGGCGTAGCAGTAAAAATGATTTGTGACTTACAACTGTGTACGCATGTGTTTGCAGAGGGCTGGCAAAAAAACCACATGTTAAGTTTTTTGCATAACTTGAAGGCATAAGGATGAGTGGGAAGTGGAAGAAACAAGACTGCATTTTATTACCATTCAAAGGAAGTAAAACTACTTAGCCTCTGTGCTTCTATACTGCTTTGCAGTTCCTACAGGTTTCAAGCCCTTATATGAAAGTCAGCATTTTGAAATATAGGAAAAACCATCCTGCAGTTTCACGTTGCTGTACAAATTTAGTTGATAATCATGAAATAAAGCCCCTCCTGCACAGTGTGAAACTAATTGTACAAATTATAGAGATGGGTGAATAGTCACATTGATTTACAGCCAGACCAAAAGAAAATTAGTAACAAAGAAAACCTTTGCTTTTTTCTTCAACAGAACTAAAACAATACATTTTTTAAACATCTTTTAATACAGAAAACATTTGGTTGAACTGAATATTTCAGGCTGCTAGATCAAAGTAAATTAAAAGTGGGTAGCCAAAAGTTGATATGGAGGCTCCAAGTTCAGATGGCAAACACCCATCCAAGTGGTCATGTGCATCTAAGGACAGGATGTTGCCCACATGGTTATATGGGACTTCTGTCTCTATAGAATAATTGCCATCATGATGGTACTGTTTTCCTCCATGGAGAGCTCACAGAGGCAGCCTGGGTACCCAGACACTACTTCATTTCTCACAGATCTTTATTTACACAGCTCAGAATACCAGAAGCAGAAGAGACAGCAGGAAGCAGCTCCCACAAGCACTACTGTCCAGGACCTTGTTCTCTGGGGCTCTTCCACACCACATGCAAGACCACTGTCCAGTCCACTGTTCTGAGAGCTTTGGCCTAGAGATTCAGCCTCAAATAGGAGGGGAACCTGAATCTTGTCATCTAATGAATTAAAAAATAAATCACTGCCATCTCCTCTGGAGAATTATAAATATGGGTCTAATATTTTCTCTTTCTCCAGCCAAAATTATCAAATTAATAACAGGCTCACTGTCCAGTTACCCAGCAATTGCAGCTGCATTTGGGAGGCATGTTTACTGTTTTATGTGAGCAAGTCTGTCATCCTGTGGACCATGGCGTTCTCACTGCTCCCTCTTCCCCACTCACAGAGGGCTGATTGAGAAGCTGGCTTTCCTCTTCCACAACCCCCCCAGATAAATTAAAACAGATGGCAGTGGGACATGAAATGAAGAGCAAACAGAGAAAAGTATCTAATTTTCAAAATGAAAAACAAAATAGAATTTTTTTAAAAAATAATGACAAAACCACAGCAAGCCCTCAACTTCAATGCTAGGAAAGAACTCAGCAAGGAATGTATAATTACTTTCTGAACACCATTCCTTCCTATCAGCAAATGCAGCAGTTGCTACAGAGATGATGACAATAAGCAGGGGGTTATCCTCCAGGCAAGGTTGACAAGCAGCACAGGAATACACTGCAGTCCAACAGATGCAAGTAGAAAACATAGCAAAGGTATAAAGAAGTACATCACAAGCTAACCCAAACCACAGTGACACCTTTGAAAGGCAGGAGGCAAGGAGCTGCCCTCCTGCAACAGGAGCATGGGAATGCCTATTATGTGAGGCTGTCACATTGGGGCTTGAAGAGCCTGCTATTTTGCAGACTGGAAAACATGAAGCACTTGGTAATGCTCATGAAGTAACAAAGCAGGGACCAAAGCCTTCTGGAGGGAGATGTATCAAAGGATTCACAGCCAGCACAACTGCAATTTATACAGCCTCAATAGGAAACATGAAGGTGAGTTAATTACAGCAGGGAGATGACGACAGGGGCTATTTCAGTGTTTCACTCTGCCCTCTTGCCAGAGATGACTGCCTTCATTCTGGTCCTGATGGAGGTGGTGCTCTTGTCAGCATCCAGTGGCAGACAGCAAGTTCACCTTCCTTGGCTGTTTGAGCCAGCCATCCCTCTGCATCTCAGCTGCTTCAGTGCAGGCACTACTTCCCTCTTGTTGATTTTGGTACAGGACCAATAACATGAGCAGACATACGAGGTGGTAAATTTCAGTCCAAAGTCTGTCGAACTTCATCATTTTAGCAATTTGGGATTATTTCTGTTGGTTGAGAGAATTTAAAGAGCTCTCCAGGAAATTAAAGCAGGTATCATCTTTGTTGTGCCTGAACAAGAGCCCTGTAAAACAAAGGAAGCTAAACTATACTGCAGTGTATCATTTTGCCAACACAGCGACTCTGTGTTAGACTGGAAGTTAGTTAGACTGGAAACATGGCTAAGAAAAGCATCAAATGCATGTTTGCTCTACAACTTCTGTGCCTGGCATTCAAAGCACAGAAATGGACTTTTCTTTACCATTCCATAAGAAATCAGAATGCCTGTGCTCAAGCAACAAAAGGATTTGTACATCTCTAAGAGGGAGGCACTTATTCTCCAGGACTCCTAGATTTGTTTCCTTCATGTGTTATACTGATATTCAGGGCATGCTGCAAACCCTGTCTATTTACCCATGCTTCTCCTAATGGAGTACTTGGGATGCAAAATATCTATAGTTTATATTAGTTTACTTGATATATTTTGAAGTAATTTGTGGTTTGTTTCTAGAAATAGGTCTGTTATGACCCTCTACAAATAGAAGTTATCAATAACTGTAGTTAATTATGTGTC
Organism: Heliangelus exortis; assembly: GCF_036169615.1. NCBI lineage: Eukaryota > Metazoa > Chordata > Aves > Apodiformes > Trochilidae > Heliangelus > Heliangelus exortis. The sequence goes on from NC_092422.1 coordinate 103,844,550, forward strand.
AAGCAGCAAAACCTAAACAGCTTTTGAGTTACTCCTCCATCTTATCCATACATTTTAGGTCCAGAGTACGCTCAGTTCAGTGGACCGAAGACTACCACCCATAACATTACTCCAGCATGCACATACTAACATTTTTTGACAGATAAAAAAACTGCAAATAACCTTCTAGTTAAGCAGCAGACATAAGGGAAGGGGCGGGAGGGGGAGGGAAGGTTGGAATAAGCATGCAGAAATGCTGATTGGGTAAGGAAAGCTGGCAACCTTGTGATTTCTGCTTCACCCTTCAAACTGCTGACAGGCATCTACTTTGTATTCCGAGAACAGCAGGTTTGCAGCAGCTGCCTTCAGCTGGCAAGTAACTCCTCTTATAAACCTTCCAGTCACCCCTATGTTCTCCCAGGGGATGCACTATGGCTTTAGGAGCCTTGCAAAGAATGACTGGGAGGAAAGAATTTAAGGACAGGTCACTGAGAACCAAATGAATATGATCCTCTCCTCTTCCTCACCTGCTGGGACTCTAGGGTTCAGGCTCAACAAAGTATATATCGCCTTTCAGATACAGTGGAAGTTCACCCTCTTCAAACAGATTTGTTTAATCCAAAAGAGAATTACTTCCCTCTATTCATATTTAATACAATGGATCATTACTAAGCTAATGGTCATTAATAAATCACATGGCTGACATTTAAAGGCACACACTTATATCAGGAAGGATTTTTACAAGCTCATAAATACTGGTTTCACAAGCAATTTTAGCTCCTGAGCTAAGCTGGTACATATAACTACTTTATTCTTCTATGGCTATTCTAGCCTTACCTCAGTGTCTGGTTAGCCTACGTAGGAACAGATGATAAAACAGGATAGCTGAAAACAAACATGGAGCCTTCACTGAGAAAAGACATTTGTAAGATCAGTAAGAAAGCTGGGCCTTTCTAATGGATTTACAGATCAGTTTGGCCAATAAAGCAAAGGGCCACCTGCTCACTAGCAGGTGAAACACATCATCATTCCAAAGCCAAGTGAATCCTGTTTGAGTAAGAGAGATGGGCAGGATCTGTCTCTATCACTGGCCCATCTTTGTGTTTACTTAATGCACAAAGGCTCTTATTGCTGTCTGTAGCAACTAAAATACCCTTTGTTCCATCAGTTGCTCATTTGCTGAGTACTGTTACAGTGTTTAAATTAAAGACACATTTTGCTAAGTAACCCACATGGCAAACAGCAAGCAAATACCCTCCCAGTACAGTCAGAAAACCTGAACTCAAAAGCAGTAGTTAAACTCTAATCATCAAGCCTTCTTGCTGCCAGCGCTTAAAGCAATATAAAATGAACAGAACCAAAAATCATCTACGCATGCTCCTGCAAAACTGAAGAGCACCAACAATGTTCCCTTTTCTTTGAGTTGTCACTAGACAAATTAATATTAACATTTGTGATAAGGCTGCACAGACATTTTCCTCCATGCCTTCTAAACAAGATCTGTAGGATGATATATGTGCTTTTACAGACAAGGAAGTACTTACATTCTGGTCACCTAATCTAACATGCAATATCTGGGAGAAAGAGAAAGAGAAAGAGAAAGAGAAAGAGAAAGAGAAAGAGAAAGAGAAAGAGAAAGAGAAAGAGAAAGAGAAAGAGAAAGAGAAAGAGAAAGAGAAAGAGAAAGAGAAAGAGAAAGAGAAAGAGAAAGAGAATCTGTAGAAGAGGATAATTCCTCAAAAATAATGTTCACAAAGCAAAGATAATAGACACGTTATCTTGGGTGAAGAGCAGCTCCCTTTGTTTACAGGGTACTTGTTCAGCAATCGAAGGATAGTATTTTAACAGGTCAACTGAAATATCTTATATTTTAACAGCAATTATATATTAATTTACTGTGTTAAGATCTATAATGAACATGCAGTACAAGACATCATTTTCACCAATTTAAATGTAATACAATACACATAATCGAAGCTTCAAGTGTTCAAAAAGTTTTCCAATAATAGCTGCATATTGAAAAGAATGATAAAAGACAACACTTCTAACTGCAGCAAGAGCAACTTCCACAGAATAAGAAATATTAGTGATAAGCTGATAGATTCAGCTCAGCCCCTCAAGAAGGGCACTGAGTTGTCAATTCTACAAAATGAGCTTTAAAAACATCTGGACTGTAAGAAAGTAGTTACATGTCACAACTGAACCAATTCTATAACTGTTGGAATACAGAATTCTTTTCAGTTCAGCATGGCTGCAACTTTGGTTTCATTCACCAAAGTAAATTCACTTCTCTGAGAACAGGACTCCAAGTCTTCCATGCTTCCTTTTGAAGTCTTTTGTCAGGTCTGTGGCCATAAGGAGATGCCCACCCCACGGGACAGAGGGACGAACTGTGCCTGCTCTGGAAGGCAAGAGCTTGGCAGACTCACACAGGGCTACCAGCAAAGTTTGAGCTGAAATAGTGTGTAGTGTAGTTACACCAGTATGCCCACAGCACCTGAGAGTATCACCTGAGATGGGGTGTTTCCTGCACTAAAGGTATAAAAGAGCAGTCCCAAGGAAACCTACACGCCAGTTTTGAGAACCCACCCATGCTATTTTCCTTACTCCATGGTCTCCGACTGAATAATCTTTCAAGAGCTACTAATCAGCTTTCATTATCTCTAAATTGCTTTTTGCTTAATTTGCAATTAAGTACTAATATCCAAAGAGTAAGAAATTTATAAGGTAATTAACCATAATGAGTAACTTTCTAAAATACGATCAGCTGCTGGGTATCACCAGAAGTTTAAGTTTTTCCCAATATATCTTTTTTTCCTCATGTAGTTATGCAAGCTCAAAAATTAAGATTTATTTAGCAGAGGATGAACTTGCACCAGAAAATATTGTATGTGCCTATTCCTTCTCTGGAAGGCAGCAAGCCATACCAAAAAATACCAATTACTGTGGATTTAAAAGGTTTTAAGGTGACACTGACATGATGAAAGATCTATTTTTATGCATGTGAAGTATACTTCAAGTTCAGAGAGAGGGACACAGAGAGAAAGAGAGATCACACAAGCTGTAATCAGCTCATGTACAGGACTAGATTCTGCTCAGCATTTATAAATATCTCCTTGTAAAACACATTTCCTTTCCTCATTTTTCTATACCACTAAATGTTAGACAAGCAATGCCAAAAGCCTTCTTGAGTAGGTCAATGGCATATTAAGCGCTGCCCAAGTTAGAATATCAAAACAAATTGATGAGCTGTGTCCAAGGTTATATATGGTATATAACATTCTTTTTAAACCACTCCAGCATAATACCAAAAGGCTTTACTTATGTTAATGAGACCCATTTTTCCTAAGAAAGATTCTTTACTTATTTTACATATGTGTTATCTGATGCAACACAAGTACAAGTCCCTCATTACATTCAAAAAATTATCAGGAAAAAACCCTCTGCATCTGGGGTTGGATACACAAGAAACTGAATGTCAAACCTTTCAAGAGGATGAAATCTGATCCTCTTAACATTAGTCTAAATAGCTGGAAACTCATATTTCAGTGCTCTGAAACCATTCTTGATAAGAAAGTAAGGTGCACATCCTCTGAACACAACCAATAATTTATTTCATTAGCATTTCCCTACTTTTTGCTTCCTGTCAGAACCATAAGAGGAGTTACACTGTTTCTGTAGATTCATTAGCAGAGTAACTAGCATCCAAGTTTTGGGCGGTTTTCTTTGGCAGCAACCACAGAATAGTAAAACTTCAGGAATAGTAATGGTATTCTCAAGACTCTAATGACATATAATGTTTCAGTTAGACAATAAATCAACCACTTGGAGCTCTACAATACATTCAGCTGCTTAATGTTTCAGAGCTGCATAAAAGGAAGCTCTAAAAAGAAACTTTCAACACAAAATCGTTTCTTCTTGTTTGTACTTCAGTGTTTCACATTTCTGGTTTTTCTTGAAAACCATGTCCCAGTTTAGAAAGCCCATGCTTTCATGTACGCAAGGAAGAACTCACATACTGATGGGGGAAAAGGAGTTTATACAGAGAAAAGAAGTATTACACTTTCTGTGGATAAGGTTTCCAACAATCATTACATTGCTTAGTGGAATAGACAGTGCTAGCCTAAAAGCAGTATTTGTACTTTAGGATGAGTATGTCCATGTTGAACCAGTTTCCAGACCCCACTACACTCCATTCAGAGCAAGCATTTAGCAGGAGGGCTGGCTCTGCACCCCAGGGACTGTACCGATGCTGCACCCTGCAGGGCAGCACCATCTCAGGCACCATGGCACAATCCTCTCCCCTGCGATGCAAACATGAGGGCCACTATTCTGGTGGCAGAGCATCCCACACAATACTAGCCAGGATAATCTGTCTGGAGCCAGAATAATTTCTAACAGTAAGTCTGAGTCTCTAGTAAATTTGGGGGCAATAGTCTTTCAAGATGGCAAGAATCAAGACTTCCTGGAGACTAAGGATGCATTTTCTGAATGTTTTTGCTTTTCCAACAGGTAACTGCTACTGGTAAAGATCATCTTTAAAAGGGAACATGGATTTAATAAACTCAACTGAACAAAACAGTACATCAGAGGAACTATTCAAATGGGTGACATCCAAGATTCTCATTTCCATTACCCTCTCTGTACTTGCACTAATGACAACGGCCATCAATTCTCTCGTGATGACTGCAATAATTGTAACAAGAAAGCTTCACCACCCTGCCAACTATCTAATCTGCTCTCTCGCAGTGACAGATTTCCTTGTAGCAGTCCTAGTGATGCCCTTCAGCATTGTCTACATTGTAAAGGAGACCTGGATCATGGGGCAAGTAGTGTGTGACATTTGGCTGAGCGTGGACATTATGTGCTGCACGTGTTCCATCCTGCATCTCTCTGCCATTGCTTTAGACCGGTACAGAGCAATCACAGATGCTGTGGAATATGCACGGAAAAGGACACCTAAGCATGCTGGCATCATGATTGCTGTGGTATGGATCATATCCATTTTTATCTCCATGCCACCTTTGTTCTGGAGGCACCAGACAGCCAGCAGGGATGATGAATGCATCATCAAACACGACCACATTGTTTTCACCATTTACTGTACATTTGGCGCCTTTTATATCCCACTGGCCCTGATTCTGATCCTTTATTACAAGATATACAAAGCAGCAAAGACATTTCATAGAAGAAGCGTCAGCCGGATAGTAAGGGAGGAGGTAAATGGACAAGGCCTTTTGGACACAGGTGAAAGAAGCACCAAATCATCCTCAATGCCCAGCACAGCGGAGAAGACATCAGATCCCCTGGTGGACTGCGATAAAATCAATGTCACCCTACGAAGCCCCAGGTCTGAGTCAAAGCACGAGAAGTCCTGGAAAAAACAGAGAATCTCTAGTACAAGAGAGCGAAAGGCAGCAACTACACTGGGTCTGATCCTGGGGGCATTTGTGATCTGCTGGCTGCCTTTTTTTGTAAAAGAAGTTGTTGTTAATACCTGTGAAAGATGCCACATTTCAGAAGACATGTCTAATTTTCTAGCATGGCTGGGATATATAAATTCCCTTATTAACCCTCTAATCTACACAATCTTTAATGAAGACTTCAAGAAAGCCTTCCAGAAGCTTGTGCGGTGTAGGCAATATCTTTAAGAGCTTTTGTTCATATAAAAGCATACTCATTGTTTTTTTTAATGTGTATAAATTTGTATAATTGAGATGAGAGTTGTATGTAAGGAAAAGCACTAAGACTCTGCATTTACATTGACTTTTTTGTATGGATAGTAGTGGGAACATAAACTGCACAAGTTTTAAAGACCTGGATCATCTGGGATCCATTTTGCTTGGGGAAAAGAGATAGCAGATTTTTAGTTTCAATCCAGCTGGGATTTGCAGAGCTGCCTAGCTTAAAGCATTAGGTATTACCATGAACATGAAAGAAGTACACAAAGAAACAAAATGTAAAAAAAAAAGTAACCTTGGTCATCAATGAAATTTTAAGTAAAACCACACACAGGTTTTAAACCTCAAAAAAAAAAAAAAAAAAAAAAAAAAAAAAAAAAAAAAGAGAGAGAGAGAAAAAAATACATTTTGGAATTAAGATATAATTTTATTGGCTTGGCAAAGGTCTGCAACATAGACTGAAGCCATTTCTACCAAAGGGTAGTAGCTTTAAATGTGTCAAGCATCATCCTATGTTGATCAGCTGAGTGAAGCTTGCAACTCTGCCTTCTCCTGCAGATGAAGAACATCCCCGTGTTATGCCATCGCAGCACCCCAGCAGTAGGCAAAGTGTTCTCATGGGTAGCCAGGTAGCACTGTGAGCCCCTGCCACTGAACACCCCCTACAGACATGGGCATAGCCCCAGGAGAAACAGTGAAGCAGTTGGGGCATCCCTGGCTAGCTGGGTACAGCTAGTGCTTGGTGCTCTGAAACACTGCTTCAGCAAGGACTAGGGAGGGGGAGCTCATAAAGAGCAGCTGGTCTTCCTTATGGAGCTTATTAGAAGGGAGAGAAGCACAGGACACCCCTTACTTCATGTCCTCATCCCTACCTCACACACTGGGCCACCCAAACACAGCCAGCCAAACACAGTTTATGCCAGGACCCCCAGAGCACTGCCTATGGTGGGTGTCTTGGTGAAGGTGGCTGAAGGACACCTAATGAAGAATTCAGGCTGACGCCTCTGGCTCAGAGCGTTCAGCCCTCCACCCACAAGAAGCCCAATGTCCCCCGAGTCTTTCCTCAACTGCTTCAGGCACTAGAGCTGTGCACCCTCTTTCCAAGCAGGTGAGAAAGCATAAAATGACCACAGTGCTGGCAGCATGGGTCTCTGGAAAAGGCTGTGAAGCAGCTTCTCCAGTAAGGGCAGGGGGACTGACCCCTGTGCAGTGCATACCTAAACATCCTGTGGGATCCTGTGATATGCTGACTGGTTGGCACCTCTATCACCCCTCTTTACCCTACAGTATCTAATCCACATCTCCAATCACAGCAGAGCTAAAAGGACCTTGCCCTGGCCAGCTGGTTCAGTTAAAGATAACCACAATAAACAAATCCCTTTGTGGGTTGCCTCCTGAGGCCTCAAAGATGGCACCTTGGCCAATCTTGATTTACATGCTCTAGATGTCAAGCCACAGTGCTTATGAGTGCAAGAACAGCCCTTGCTCAAAATTAGTAGTGCAAGCTTGCCAAGTGCTAAGGATACTAACAGAGCAACAGACATTTACCCCTCAGTGCAGATGAGTCACTTAAAAGAGGCACCAGAACTCAGAGATGCATTTTGCACTTTTCAGGACAGATTCAGGCTGTGTCACTAAGACCCTGCCTTTGAATTCACTGGCAGCCATTCAGTGCTGTCTAGCAAGAACAGGGCCTTGATGTCCCTTACATGACCTACAAACCCCACTGTCAGCAGCAGCAGACTCCCGCAAAGGTACTCTGACTTGGCACATGGGCCAGTAGCTTAGAGACATCACCAAAAAGCTGAGACATAAAATCACTATGCACATTCTTGAGAAAGGCACCACTGGTCTTTGCCATTGCTCTTCCAAGAGACTTTCAGCAGTTTCCATTAGACAAGAAAACCCAGAAAGAAGCCATCATTGTACTTTCTCTCCCTTCCCTTTATTACAAACTCTAGAGCTTAATAATTTTTGTATTCTGCCCACCAGCTACCAGCTGATACAAATACTGTCAGAGGTATTTCTTGCAAGATTACAAGGTTTGAAACCTGAGGTATAGAACTAATTTGTTCCTGTCACTTTTAACTTACTGTATTCTGCTTTCACATCGAAGACCAAAAGAGATGCTATTCAGAAGTTGTAGAAATGGTGCATCTGCTTTACTGTTGATTTTAACCCAGCCAGCAATCTAGCACAAATCTCACTTGTCATGCCGTGTAGCTCTTGCACAGCCAAATTTTGAAGATACTAAGATGTGACAGAATGGAATTTAGCTCATGTTCAATGCAAGCTAGCTCACTTTACTACCACTGCAGTTAGAGTACAGCATCTGCAGCCCGTGACCTCAGCAATGGCTGCATTATGCTGAAAGAAAAAAAACTGCTTTAAACATCAGCTGCACTCCACTGTCAGTGGAAAGAGCCATGGAATTCAGCTTTCTAAAAGGATTAGCAGCAAAGAAAAAAAACCACTGAAACACTTAAGATTGGAGACTTTGGTTTCCTACATTTCCTGAATGCTGAGTCGTAACGCTGAATATCTAGAGGAAGGACTTCCCTGCTTCTCTCTTTATGACTTCTAGAGCATAAAGTATGGTTTTTAGCCTCTTACATGTAAGTTTGACAGTACCTTGTGAAATCAAAGTGGAAAAAAAAATTTCCTTGCTTTTGAGGGGAAAAGATACTTAAATTACTCGTATTTAAATAATAATGGATAAAGCTCAAAAAATGGAACGATATGTAGATAAACAGAAAATATCTGTCATTTATGCACTGCCAACAGCATTATACTCTGAATCTAATTAAGCTGCTAAACATTTCTCAAGGTGCAGGCTGGTTTCTTTTGTATCATTTTATATGAGCTGTATCTGCTCATCCTTCAACACCCAGTGGTGGAAGATGCAGCTACAAGAAATCTAAGCAAACATGTGGGTAGTTACCCTATTAAAAGCACTTGCAGCTTGTGGACCATCATTTCTTGGTGTCTGACTACAGCTCATCACTCATTCTCTAACAGAATCCATTGTGCCAAACACTTTACCACACAACCCCACACAGTATCATTTAATCTCTAGCATTTATCCTTGCATGAATAAGAAAAAAAATTAGTCCCTCTTTCAAAATGCATAAAGGTAAAGGTTTCTGTGTGATTCTCCTTTCCTCTCCCCATGAAGTACACTGGCATCCACTGAAGCTTAGCTCTGGATTCAGGAAGCAAGACAGAAAGATTTTATGCACCAGTGATAAGATTTTTTGCAAGTAGTTCTGTGTCCTGTGAGAGTTCAGTCTCAGCAAACAGAAAAAGATTATGGCTGGTTTCCTACTTCTAGAAGACTCTGTGTCTGTATTGCAGGGAAAGGATTTACATCTCCCCTAGGGTTTGCACAAAGCTTCCTGGATCCCTATCCCTGCTGCAGCTGCCCTCCCAGTTGCTGTTTGCTGCCCCCCATCCACCAACCAGTTTAGATTTCCTCTAACGCTCAGAGAACCAGATTTAGGAGCAGCTGATATTCTTCCACTTCAGATTTCTCAGAGAATGATTCCTGAGGCAGCTGTGAATGCTACCATCAGTACAGGTGGATGGCTTTTGCTACCAGCAAGCAGTTAAATACACCTGATTATCATGTACTCATTTACTTGCCTTTCCTCCCTGCCAGATGCTTTATTGGTGTCCTTTCCTCTGAATGGATAGCATATCTCTACAAAGGGCTTGGGGATACAAATATACTTTTTAGTGATGCAGTCACACTTGTTAACACATGACTGTACCACCCAGAAACACCCACCCCATCCAAATGTGCTTTTGGCAGTCACTGTCTTCAGCTGGTGTCTAATTGTTCTTAGTGCTAGAGAGGTACACAGAAATAACTATGTGCCAAATTATTTTCTCCAGTAGTTACAAACTCAGCACGTTATTTCTAGGCAACTGCACATTACTATTTGGCCTTGCATTTCAGATTCCCTTGCAGAAGGAAAATAGAAAATTATCACCCTAGCCATTGGAAGAAAGGGCTCTTGAATTCTGCACACCAACAAGTGAATGCTGTAAGAAATGCAAGAGGAAACTCTTGTAGCACCCTGTAAGGACTAAACATAAACCTAACAGTGTTTCATCTAGAAAACAGAGCTACAACAGTGCATGAGCAGCTCTTCTCTGACAGAACTACTGGGTCAATAGTCATCTACTGGTCAGAGCAGGCACTCACAAGCTGTCCAACACCCAAGTGAACAGTAAATAGCACCTGCTGGTGGCTCTCCTATTCCTTCTCCAAAAACCTGCTGCTGCACTACAGGTTACAGTACTACCAACAGCAGAACTGCTAAAAATTACCAGCGAGGTACTGATGTCTCCTCCCCTGTGAAATCTCCAAATTAATTAAATAGGTTATTTTTTTCAGGATTTTTCATTTGTTTTCTGGAGACCCTCGGTCAAATTCCTTATTTCTTCCTCAACCAGGAAGGCTAAATCTGTAGAAGAAACATAAGCATTTCTTTGTTCTAGTGCTCCTGGTCATCACTTAGTAACTCAAGAAATTAAAGTCTTGATGATACTGAGCTTGGCTAAGAAGCAAGATTACAGAGACAGAACAAACATAAGACAGCAGCACTGCCATGAATTGTCAAGGTTACCAACTGAATTCAAAACAGCCTTTTGGTATCAAATCCCTCACTCATAACAGATAGCAGTGACTGAAAGCAGCCTTATAGCCTCAGGAACTTTAACCAAAGTATGAGTTTCCTAAATTCCAGATGTCTGCTTCATGTTCAAGTGAGTTACATCTTAAGAAAGAACCTTGCAACTCAAGAAAATTTCAGAAGGAAATATTTTTCAGGAAAGGAAAAAGTACTGTGTTTCATTAGTCAAACTACAGTGGTACAATTACACATTAAAAATCTTGTTTCAGGCAGGCTAAAGTCAAAGAAAATTTTTATTGAATTTTGTTACTTTTTATCAAGTAGTAGCTTGAATTAATTGTATCTTCTCTTTAAAGCACATGTTTATTTACCGTGTAATTTTCAAGGTATTCATTGTTCCATACTAGATGGCCAACACTAAGAAAATAAGTTTCCCTTTCCACTCTAAAGCAAAATAGTTTCTATACATGTATGATACTTTCTGTCACCACATTAAAGGTTTTCCTGTTCTTCCCATACACTAATTGATATCAAATTTAGAGCAGTATTTTGCAGTCTGGGTTTAAAGATGAAAAACATGTCTAACACCACAGAAAGCACTAACTGCTAAGATAATGCTAGAAAAGCGATTAATCTTCTTGCTTCCAGTTTAGATCATGATTGGAAGTAGACATTTAATGCAATAGCTCTCTCTCTGCTGGCAGCACTCCAAGATGCAGAAGCTGTGGCTAATTTGTATGACAGCAAGCGTCTGCTAAGCAACTCACTTTTGGCTAAGCCTGTTTTCCCATATTTCACAGTACAAAGCTGCACAAAATAGTCCACAGCCATGAAATAAGAAATCAGCCAGTTTGCACACCACTTATTTCAACTCCGGCAGTCACCATAAGATGGTTGCTCCACAAATACATAACATTAACCACTAGGAGCAGAGCTGTGTCTTCATCCAGAACAAAAATCTTTCACACCCATCTATTATTTCAGAGGTAGCCCCGAGGTAGCCTGAACAGACTCGTAAATGGGTGGGCTCAATACACACCATCACTCTTCCCCAGCCAGGTGCAAAAAGAGATCTCTTCAACGATAATGCCACCAGCAGCAAGCTTAGTCAGTACTAGCTAGTAACAAAACACTGAGCAGTCCAGCAGCTGGCACATCTTCCTTGGCAAGGGGAGTTCATCCAGATATCAACAGTCCCTTAACATCAGTTCCTGCAGCTTACTGTCCATCCTAACTGGGGTGGGCTCTTTCAGCCCTTCTGGCATGTTTAGCAAGACAGTGTGGAACTACTTCATCAGCTTTGCTGGGCAGTACAGAGTCTGCATGCCCTGACATCATAAAGTTCAGCTCTGAAGCTTGAGGTCATCATTCAGCTTGGGTAAATGCAAAAATATTGGAATTTAAGGTTCTAAATATTCATGGGTTTAGGTCGTGGATTTTTCTTCCACACCTACTTTGACAGCAAGTGAACTGTGGTTATTTTGAATCCAAAAGAGCTTTCTAAGCAAGATGTATCTATAACAGCTAAGCATAAGCTTACTTTTCACACATATAAATATAATTTATATTGCCACTGGATTGTTTGTAACCTCATTAATTGATGGTCCTTTGCATGTTCACAAGTATTTCTCCCATATTGAACTGTGGAAGAAATATTAATTAACTGAGGTAGGTAAGAGGTCTTACTTCCCTTTTACAGGTAGAAAACCAGAAGTGGAGGGAAGCAGGCACCCAGCACCTCAATGTGGGTGAGGTCCTGGGGTGCCATTCAGCAAACAAAAGAAGAGAAGGGAACAACGGGTGTTTTCGAAGCTAGCGCAAAAATCACAGAATCACATAATGGTTCAGGGTGGAAAGGACCTCTGGAGCTCATCTTATCCAACCCCCCTGCTCAAGCAGGGGCACCCAAAGCCAGTTCCCCAGGAAAATGTCCAGACAGCTTTTTAACAGCTTCAAGGATGGAGACTCCGGTGTTTCTCTGAGCAACCTGTGTCAATACTCAAGTCACCCTCACAGTAAGAAAGTGTTCCTCATTCAGATGGATTCTCCTGTTTCAGACCCATTTTCTCTTGTCCTATTACTAGGCCCCACTGAAAAGAGCCTGGATCCATCTTCTGTGCACCTTCCTTTCAGTGTATATATATTGGTAAGTTTTCCCTGAGCCTTCCCTTCTCCAACCTGAATAGTCCCAGCTCTCTCAACCTTTCCTCATAGGAGAGATGCTCCTGGCTCTCCATCATCTTAGTGACCATTTGCCAAGTATGTCCATGTCTCTCCTGTACTGAAGAGCCTAGAACTGTACTGAGTGCTCCAGGTGTGGCCTCTACAGTGCTGAGCAGAGGGGAAGGATCACCTCCCTTGACCTCTTGGCAACACTCCTCCTAATGCAGCCCAGGACACCACTGGCCTTCTTTGCCAAAAGTGCACATTGCTGGCTCAGCTTTGTGTACACCAAGATGTCCCAGGTCCCCTTTTACCAAGCTGCTTTCCAGCTTGTCAGCCTGCAGCATATTCGAGTTCATGGGGTTCCTCCCCAGGTGCAGGATGTTAAGCATTCCCTTGTTGAACTGCATGAGAGGGGAAGGAGGAGGAGGACAGAGACAAAGACTGAGCTGTTTTCTCATTATGGATCCAAGCAGCCCTGAAATAAACGTACTTGAACACATCAGAGCTCAGATCCAACTAACAGAAGTGCCAGTTCACCTTGAAGATGCCTGGCATCTCCCAGGAACTGAGCACAGAGGGAGAGTAGGATTTTTTGTCATCTCCATCCCACATAGGGTCAGTACAGCACTGTATCTGAGTGCACTGGATCCTTTTCAAAGACTGTGTGACAATACCAGTCAGCACCAGGCACTCATAGCAGGTAACACCGGGAAATTGCAGGTACTAAGACTTTAAAGACTACAAAATGCAGACAAAAAAATTGAGTAGTACGAAAGCACACCTTTTAAATTCTTACCTACTTTTCAATGCCACCTTCTCAAAGCCATCATGAGCCCAGGAAGAATGTTAAACCAAGACTTAGTCCCTTTGCTTTTGACATGCCCAGAGATACATGCTCAGCTTGCTTTATATTCCACAAATACAAGTTACATAAAGTCAAACTACTACCATGTTTCCTACCTCTCCTTGTTAAATACCCTGGTGTATGCCAATCTTCCCCAGCCCCTGCCAGCCAGGCCTCAGACTGTGTCTCCAGCTCACTGAACATGGAGTTAAAGCACTTCATAACCAATTCACTACACCACTTCTCTTTTTTCTTTGACTGGATAAGAATAATAAAAAGCAACTGAAACACCTTCCAAGCTCCCAGCCTGTGAACAAGACAGAAAAAATAGTCTAGATTCAACAAAAAAATAAATCAAGAAACATTTCTCTGGACCACCCCTTCTATTCACTCCACTCCATGCTTTGATTATTCTTACCTGCCACAAAACTCACACTGTGAATGAAGGGTAAGAACTATTTCAGAAAAAGACTTATTTTGTGCTACTGGGAAAAGAGCTCATCTACAGACCCTTCAGGGGAATGAGGAAGGCCATGAAATGCTAACCTGTTCCACCTTCTTTCCTTCTTAGCCACGCAAGGAAAACCAAAGAGAAATGTGCAGACAAGGAAACACAGCACAGAAGAATGAAGTGCCAGAGAGAAGGAGAGAAGCCAGAGCAGCAGAGCAGGACTTCACCCAGGACTGGGTTTGGCCTCTGCTGGGAGGGAAGCTGCCAAGGGGCAACTTTGCGTGGGTCAGACCTTGCTCTCTTGGATTCGGGCACTAGAGACCAAAAAGCCGTGTTCTCCCCCCAGCCACCATCCTGCAGGCCCGGGGAGGCACGGAGGGGGGGGCAAAACCTAGGACAGAAAAAAAATAAAATAAAATAAAATAAAAATAAATAAAAAAAAAAAAAAAAAAAAAAGAGAAGCAGGGTGGCAGCTCACCCCTCTGCTCCAGAAAGCACCTTGGCTGTGACAGGGTCCGAGCCGCTGCGGAGTTCAGGCGCGGTTACGTGTATGAGAAGGGCTTTGAAAATAAAACCCCGTCGATCTAAGGGCCAGAAATCAGGCGGTGTGCAGACCCGAGAGTCTGGAAACACACAGGAGTTACAAGAGGGAGTTTTTAAATCGTCCTGGCCATCCCAGGCCGTTCGTGCCGCAGGAGACCTGCCTCAGTGTCTGCGTTTGGGTCACGCCCGCTCACCAAGAACCCCAGCCCCACACCCCGGGCCGCGGGGCACACCTGGGGAAGCCGTGGTCTAGGGGGAGGAAGCCGTGGCGAGGGGGGTGAAGCCAGCAGGCGGATAAGAGCGGCGGCTGCGAAGCGACCGTTTCCCGGGCGGGCGGTTCCCCCTAGCGGCCCCGCAGCGCGGTCTCTCCGCTCGCTTCCTGCCTCCGCCGGCCCCGCGGATTACTCAAAGCGTCGGCCCCGCCGTACCCCGGCGGGACAGAGTCCTCCCCTGCCTCCGCTCTTCGCACCAGAAGCCTCGTTACCACACCGGCAGTCCCCTCTCGCAAGCTGGGCTGCTGCCCTTGCCTCTGTTCCGCAGCTTTCCTCCCACCCCGTCACTGGCCTGCCTGCAGGGTCAGCTTCTGCGGCAGCCTGGGCCCGCCTGGCTGAAAAACCCCCCTCCCAGCTGGGCATCAGCGAGCACAGCTCTGCAGGCATTCCCCGGGGATGTGAGCGCACCTTGGGGTGGGGGTTAGCACCTGGCACAAAGGGCTGGAAGAGTCGGGCAGCCATCAGTGTGGGATCCCTCTGCTTCCCAGCAAGGTTCTCAGGCCCCATGGGTCTGCCTGCACTCCCCTTCATCAGGGGATGTCTGGTAATTTGGAGACTTACTGAAGCTAGGGACACATTATTGACACACCCGTGCATAAAGAAAAATTTCAGTTGAAGGTCGATTGCCATGCACAGCAGCAGAATGGAACATTTCCTGGAAGATAAAACCGAGATGAGCCACAGAACACGCAGCAGTTTGGAGACTGGGTAGGAGGGAGAAATTTACCTCCCAGGAAACACAGCTGTCAGAAGCAAGGGAGGCTTCTTAGGACAGAAAAGGCAACATGACACTTGCTCCCCCTCATTGCTGCTTTAAGATTGAGGTAGCTTATGTCTCTAACATTTTTTGTTAACTGTATGAGACTCTAGGGAATTTCAATTGAAGCTGACAAGTCTGGAGAGTTCAGCAATGTTTGTGAGACCTCCCAAGCAAAGGTCAGGAATGGCTGTCCTTAAAAATGATGCGCAGAAACAGTTTGAAAACTGCTTGGGGATGCACACACACATACCTGTTCAAATCACCAGAGATCAGCTCCACTGTTAATGTCTAATAGTATAGGTCTCAGATGTTGTTTAAAAATTTCTAGAATATTTTTAGAGAAGCTGTTCCTTTTGTCACAAGAAATACCAAGCATGAAGGAAATAGCAATTCACCTCTCCACTTGACATTATTGACAATAACTATTTTTGATTTAGACTTGAGGTTAATAGGCTAGAGGTTTCTTTCACAGTTGCTCTTCACCACCTTTTCCTGTCACACAGTACTGTGTAAAGTGGCCAAAATGTCTTCGTTTCGAAAAGATTTAACTCCTCTCATGCTGAACTGGTGCAACAAAGAACAAGTCAGTGAAGAACTGTGCCCTGAAACTGTAGACTGGTCAATGACTGGAATCTCATTCTAGGACTTCAACATAAGTTAAATTTTAATGTCTTCATATATTTTCTGTTAAAATCTACTGGCAGGATCCCTGGATTTGATGCCATAGTGAGAAGCAGGTTACAAATCATCCAGGTTTGTAGGGCAGTGGGCACGTAAGACGAACACATTCACCAAAGCAGCAGCCCGGGAATTGTAATATTCATCTCCCCTCTTTGCAGGGCTGCATCTGGAGTACCTGGTTCTGAGCTAACTGCGTCAGTGGATGTGTGATTATAGCCCAAGAGGTGTACTCCATCAA
This sequence comes from Heliangelus exortis, assembly GCF_036169615.1. Taxonomy (NCBI): domain Eukaryota; kingdom Metazoa; phylum Chordata; class Aves; order Apodiformes; family Trochilidae; genus Heliangelus; species Heliangelus exortis. The sequence goes on from NC_092422.1 coordinate 103,860,802, forward strand.
TAAATGTTGTGTGAAGCCGCCTGAAACTCAGACAGCAACACACTCGCAGTTTTTGGCTTTTTATGACTGCCTCAACAGAGAGGCAGGTAGATGGAGAAGAAAGATGGAAATAAAGAGATGAAATGTAGTACAATAGAGAAGCAATATAGAGGCTGGAAGGAGGAAGTATTGAAATTAACAGATGTCTTTGCTGTGTTCCTGCCACACAGCAGGATCACACTAGAGAAAAGGAGAGAAAAATGGACTGAAGAGTTTCCCATATGACAAACCCAAGTACTTGCAGAAAGTCCTGTCTGAGGATTCCCTGGCCAGCTTTGAGAAAAAGAGAACAATCAAGAAAAGAAAAAAAAAATATTTGGGAATATCTGAGATGTGATCTGGATGTAATATAAATGCAAACTGCAGATACTGAACAGAGAAGCCTTAAAGTCTCATCTGAGACTTGAAAAAGTACAAAAATAAACATGTATAGGCCACATAAATGTGTATATAAACACAGAGCAGAAGTTTCACAAATTATTCTTTCTAAAGTTAGAAATTACCAAATATAAGTGATACATGATAGCATTTTTTTTTCTGAGCAAGAAAAAAAGTGAGGAGCTGAAAGGACTGCATCTAATTCTTCTGTCATTTTTCATGCTACAAAAGTTTCTGTCTTGCATGACCTAATCATTGTTTTATACCTCAGTTCTTTCGTCGGTCCCTGTCAGCTGTTCAGTTCCACTGCTGTTACTGGGAAAGTGAACATAGAACTGTTCATGCAATTCAATTGCAGATTGAATTTTTTTTTTTTTTAATTTGTTTTTTTTTAGTATAGGCAGCACAGGAGCCACTTGAGCTGCCTCAAAAAGTGGAATAGAAAATTATGATACATTTTCTGATGGCTGTGCTTCTGTCAGGATCTCTTTTTTGTTTTGGTTTGGGTTTTTTTTTTTTTTTTTCTGTCACGTATGCTCTCTTTCACGGTCATACAGACAAAAAAATCACCAGACCTGGAAATTTCTTTCCAAGTGTTGTTGAGTTCTAAGAGGGAGGTAAAAAATCAAACAAAAGATTACTCTAAGTCTTTCTTGAGTTTCCTCAGAGTTATCTATGCTGCATTTCCAAGGAAATACACAGTGGCAGTATGACCCCATCTCATTCCCTTCTGCTGCAGGATATATTACTGTAAAGGAAGCCAGACTCAGCTAATTACAAATGTTTAGACACCCTAAGGACAATCTAGCTATAAATTGTAAACAGCTCACATTTTGGGGTTTTTTTAGGAAGCTGTACAAAGAATAACTTTACATTCAACATAGTCATAAGGTGGACAAACCACATCCTCCTATTCAATAGCCCAAGGAAGCATGGTTAGGGGTTTTTGCCAGGTAGTATTATTCACCATAGTTGGCATTCATTTTATGCAGAAACAGCAGAGACTCTTTCTACCTGAAACATTTCCCCATATAAGCAGCAAATATGAAATAGACTCCTTCCCTTGTCCTCCTGTCCCAGCTTACTTCTTGCTGTCAGTACATGACAGACACAAACAAATATTCAAGCATGGAAGGTCTCCCTGCTTAAGCATCATTCCTGGAGTTTCATTGCTGAAACAAGCCAGAAGTTCAAACGATATCATCAGCATTGCAGGAGATCATAGATATAAAATGAACTAACTTCTCTGTATTACAGAAAGTATCTGTCAAAGGCCTCAAGGTAAAATGAAGAAAGTTAATGATCTAAAACATTTAAGGACAGCAGCTTCCCCAGGCCTTGTAAGAGGAAATGAAGATAGATGGTGAGCCCACTCTGCTGAATGTGGCTTGAAGCACAAGCAAAAGGAGTCAAATCCACAATCCAGCAACTAGGGAGACCATTTTCCCAACAATTCTTTCTCTGTTCAGCTGTGCTCGTGTCCCCTCTGCCTGCAACTGCAGACAGACAAATGCAGGGACATGCTGGCTCTCAGGGACATGCTGGCTCTCAGGGACATGCTGGCTCTCAGGGACGTGCTGGCTCTCGGGGACATAGAATCATAGAATCATAGAATTGGCTGGGTTGGAAGGGACCTCAGAGATCATCAAGTCCAACCCTTGATCCACTACCGCTGCAGTTACCAGACCATGGCACTGAGTGCCACATCCAGTCTCTTTTTAAATATCTCCAGGGACGGAGAATCCACCACTTCCCGGGGCAGCCCATTCCAATGCTTGATCACCCTCTCAGTAAAGAAATTCTTTCTAATGTCCAACCTAAACCTCCCCCGGCACAACTTGAGACCGTGCCCTCTCGTCTTGCTGAGGGTTGCCTGGGAAAAGAGACCAACCCCCACCTGGCTACCCCCTCCTTTCAGGGAGTTGTAGAGAGTGATGAGGTCTCCCCTGAGCCTCCTCTTCTCCAGGCTGAACAGCCCCAGCTCCCTCAGCCTCTCCTCATAGGGTCTGTGCTCGAGTCCCTTCACCAGCCTAGTTTCCCTCCTTTGGACCTGCTCCAGGATCTCAATCTCCTTCCTGAACTGAGGGGCCCAGAACTGGACACAGTACTCAAGGTGTGGCCTCGCCAGTGCTGAGTACAGGGGCAGAATCCCTTCCCTGGACCTGCTGGCCACGCTGTTCCTGATCCAGGCCAGGATGCCATTGGCCTTCTTGGCCACCTGGGCACACTGCTGGCTCATGTTCAGCTTCCTGTCAATCCAGACTCCCAGGTCCCTCTCTGTCTGGCTGCTCTCAGCCACTCTGTCCCCAGCCTGGAGCTCCCCATGGGGTTGTTGTGGCCAAAGTGCAGGACCCGGCACTTGGCCTTGTTGAACCTCCTCCCATTGGAATCAGCCCAACTCTCCAGTCTGTCCAGGTCCCTCTGCAGAGCCCTCCTGCCTTCCAGCTGATCGACACTTCCCCCCAGCTTAGTGTCATCTGCAAACTTGCTGGCTCTCGGGGACATGCTGGCTCTCGGGGACATGCTGGCTGAGGTCACCAGAGGCAGGGAAAGGCCAGCCCACACACACAGCCAAGGCACCTGCCAGGCCTGTTTCTAGATAGTACCTCCACTTGAATAAAAGCCTTACTTCCTGTAGAGGCTGCTGTCATTTAGCTGTGCTAAATTATGAGCACTTGTGAGACTTGACTGCCTTTTTTATGCATGGAAATCCCCTGCTGACCAATTAGTACAACTTGCCATTTGCTTAGCGTCATGCTGTGGGAGCAATGCATAGCAGGCCAGCATGAATATGCTCTGGATGACTCTGATCTTTGTTGCCAAGAAGAGGCATGAAGCTTCCCTCAGCAATGCATTTTCTGGTAGGGTTGTATATACATTTAAAGGATTGCTAATTTACCTAAAATGTAAATATAAAATAATCCCTTACTAATCCAGCAAGAGACCATCATCTCTAATACCGTTTCACTCCTGGTTTTTTAGGGGTGCATTTTCTCCTTTCACACACTGCCCCACACATTTTGGTGGTTTCCTTGCTTTAATCTCATCATCATTATTTCCGCCCCACCTCATTCTGGTGCCACCCACTTCACAGGTGCCCACTGTTTTGCCCAGAGAGGCTTCACAGACCACAAGGCAGCCAGAGTCTGATATGTAGCTCTTACTTGTAGAGTCACTGCCCACAAATTCATGATTTTCCATTTGCACATTTTCAAGTGTGACAAGAGATCAAAATTTAAAATCTAGAGGTTTTTCAAGCATAAACCAGAAAAGTACAGGAAAAAAAGATCCCCTATCCCCAAAAAGCAAAAAAAAAAAAAAAAAAAAAATGTTCCCCAAGAAAACTGAGATAAAAGAAAAAGAAACTGTCGATAAACCAGACATTTGTCTGAATGACAGTGCTATCAGGCAGCAGTTTTCTCCATCAGGTGGTTGTTTTGTTCAGAGGTAGCTGGGGAATTTCTTCCTTCCAGACTGCTTCTCCCTGAAGTTCATCAAATCTAAAGGTATTAGCCAGTGTCTTTTATGGACAGCCTTTATAGCTATGGGGGATAAGTGCACTGTGTGATCTCCTTGCTGATCTACTCATCTCTTTTCTAAGTTGGTTAAATATATGACTAGGCCCAAGTTATAACAGTCTAGCCACAAAATTCAAGCAGTGCCAGAGCAATTCATTAAGTACTTTGTTTCCAGTTTTAACAAACAAGAGAGAGTCTTACTTACAAGAGACTTAGCTGAAAGCAAAATTACAAGACAGAAAATTAGCACCATCCTGGCCCAAACCAGGGCGTAAGCTCATCCCACTCCTCCATTTCACAGGTTTGTAGGTTTTCTACAACCTTTTTCTGCACTAAGAGATTAACAGTTGAAAAGATACTTGTATTAGTAAAACCAAGGTTTGAGTCAGCAGCAGTGTTCACATCTTTAACCCCCTGAGATGCATGTTATGGGTATCCTTACATTCTGTGTTTACAGAGGACATGATAAACTGATAGAAATATTGAAACAATCCAGCCTTAAACATTAGGACCCTTGGAAGTATTTCCTGCTTCTGTTGAGCTCTATTATTTAAGACATTCCCCCTTGCTGTAGTGTGTGAGGTCTTCCATATCTTTTACAGTGATTAAAATAATGCATCTCCATGAGAAGCAAGAAAGTGCTGTTGTCCTCAGTTAGAAAAGAAGAATAAAAGCAGAATGAGAAGCAACTTGCCTGGGATTACAGAAGAAAACAGCAGCAACAAATTAAACTCAAGTCTCCTCACTTTCTATGGCCTTATCTTATTCTCTTCTTAGGATTCATTATAGCATTTTTTTAGGTCTGTAGATTGTTGAAGTCAGAAAACAAGCAAGGAAACTCCTTTGACATAAAAATGCAGAGTCTAGAGTAGGCATTTCTGAAAGAATACACAGATATTTATTATTTTAACTAGTTATTTTTATTTTTATTATCATTCTTTTTAACTCCTACTGTTGAAAATCATGGCTAAGGCTTCAGAAAATAGTACAGTTGGAATCCTTTTCGTTTGCATTGGCAGCCAAAATGTTTGTCTTGTTACAGAAAAAAAAAAAAAAAACCAAACCAAAAAACCACTTTCATCTTTGGTGGTTCCAACCTCCCTACACATACTTTTTCTACTTACAGACTACTGACTGATTGTACTCCAAACCCAAGCTTCACATTGTACCCTGGCTCTCCCAAACTATGGGGATATGATGAGGGCTTCTGAGCTGAGGGCTGTTCCCACCACTGCTGTTCTCCATGTACAGAATGTGTACCCTGGGAGAGCCCACTGCTTGGCATTTTAAGGTATTTTGCAAGACCAGCCTTAGCACATATGCTGGAAATTCTCATTTCCCCACTGATCTTTCTTAACACAGGTTTCTCTGCTCCTTTGAGGGTCTCTATGTGTCACTCATGTCCATTTCAGGAACTGCCTATATTTCCAGAGCTGGCTGGAGCTATTTTTTGCTTTAGAAGAGAAGTCTCCATCAGTTTTCCATCTTTAACATAAGGAAATTCCAGACTTCATTTAAAATTAAATACTGAGCTACTTAGTCCATTCTTCACAATTTAGTTTCCTTTCTAAACTAAGAATAAGAGGCACAGACCCACATTCCAGGTCACATCAACTAAATGAATCTCACTTGTTCACTGAGGGCTTTTTGTCTACAAGCATCTCCTTTACATTGCTAATGTTAGCCACAGGAAAAAAGAAAATTTAGTAGTATCACACTCTATGGGTTCATTGGCTGCTCAGTTAAGCAAATCCTTTGGTTGTCATACCCATGGCTTATGATTGCTTGTGGCTCTCAGTCTTCATGACTGAAAAAATTAAAATTTCCTGTGATACAACTCTCAGGAGTATTTTTCTCTTTAATACTATTAAGTAGTAATAAAAACTTCTTTGTTCATAGCAAAATCAACTCCCCCATCTATCCCAGAAGGACCTCTTTTGACATCCTTTCTAGAAAGATTTTGATAGTAGCTAATCTACTTCATGCACATTATCACTCTTTTTTTTTTTTATGTCTTTAAAATATTATTCTACTCCTCCACTACCTTTAAACTGTTATTTCTATCATTTCTGTACAGTTCATTTCCAACACGATTTCTCCTTGTTTGTAATAATCATTGCTGCAGTTTCACCTCAGTACAGTCAACATCACACTCAGTTTCATGTTCTGCATGTCACCTGCAATACACTTGCCTGATGTAAATACATTATTTATTTTTACAGGGCTAGAAAGTATGTGGTCAATAGGACAAAACAGACATGCCTGTGTAACTATTGGTATTGCCAGCTTGACTACAATTAGCAGCAGTAATACTCTTTTTTTTTTTTCTCTTCTCCTTTTGTTATAAAAACATTTTTAAGGATTTCACTACTCTCCCAAACCATTTTTCTCATTTCTTCTTTTAAAGCTCTTCTCATAAGTCTTGTTAAGTGGAATCCAGGAAACTGTGTCTTCAGCATTACGCATCCTCAGACAAGTACCCTTTGCATCACTTTTCTTCTGAACCACAATCCTTGTACCTACTGTACTAAACTACAATATTTTTTCTGGCTTTCACAATTCAGTAAAAAGACTGGAAGAATTTTATCAAAACTCATCTGAACATATTTACTTCAAGTATTATTCTTTAACAGTTATTTTTTAGTTCACTCCAGGCACTGACACTTGTCTTAACAGGGACAAATCCACTGCTGCCCCTCCCTATGACCTTTATCTCTTTTCACCCTCAACATCCTGTCCTAGATCCTTCCTTAAGGCCGCATTCCATGATCCTCCCTCTCACTAATGACAACCTAATGAGTTTTCCCTCAACTAGGGCTGCTCATCCTCCTAGAAGTACGGGCAGGAGGGCATCTCTGGGGTCTTCTCCTCACTGTCTGTCCTGTTGTGACAGCCTCTCCTTTTAGTCAGTTTGGCACCTTCAGCCAGACAAAAAGAATACCATATACATAACTGAGAACTGTATAGCAATTATTTATCAATTAACACACATAAAAGACAGCTGTTAGGCTAAACACTACTGCACTCATGACCCTGATAAGGCATCTGAGGGCCTTTGCTGGCCAAGAAGAGGAAGGCAGAAGGAGCAGTAACATCCTCCATACTTCCCTGGGACAGAGCCATAGTGCTTCTGGGTGCCCTCTGTCACCAGCTCTGTTGACACCTCACCAAATGGCTCAGTGTTTCCTGGCTGTCCAACTAGCCTGACCAGCCTGCTGTTTTGTTTTGGTTTTCCTTCAGGATTTAAAATTTCTCCAGGCTGTTGTGTTCTCTCCTGAAGCCATGAGCTTCTCACGATCTTCTGACTTTCTGAGGAGTGAATGCTTTGTTCATCTTTGCCACTTACTTCTGCTTCTCTTGCTACTTGTTGATTGGTTTTCTTTTTGGAAGACAAGAAGCCTTCAGCTCCACCACATCAATCCCTTGTCTTCTCAGCACCTAACTTCTAGGTGCTATGATGAAGAAGATTCACGTAGCCTCTTTTCCATCATAATAACACTTCTCATTGGCTTTTTACCACACTGCCTCTACTTGCATTCCTGGCACACAGGTTTTTTGTCCCACTACTTGTGCTGGAGACACTTCATACATAAAAACCTTCCAGCGTGTGTGTCCTACACCTTCTGCCTCCAGTCTTTAATATCCCTGAAAGCCTCTTTGTTTCCTTCATAGATCACAGAGCTGAACTTATGGTCCTCTGTTTGGGGCCTGCTTTTAAGAAAACAACAGAAGCCATGCAGCAATAGCCTCCCCAGTAACTCAGCAATAAACTATTTGTGATCAAGGCAAGTATCTACTTCTGAATGCTCAGCTATGAGGATCCAGCCTATTTAGTACACACTATCACAAGCACCCTCTGTAAACCACAAAATGCAACTAAAGCAGATGGTATGAAAAGCAGCCAAAAAAACCTACAAAGCTACAGATGGACGACTCATGTTATAGATGAAAGCAAAGTGAGCAAAACTGAAACAGTAACTCAGGACAGTAACTTCTAAAACTCTTATCAAGACACAGGGTCAGGGGTTGTTTGCTTATATGTTTCAGATGGCAGATAACGTACACATACAAAAAAATAAGCTAAGGCAGAACACTTTCTGCTTATTCATTATTGGCCATCATACTGCAACAAACAACATTTTTTACCAAAACAAAGATGTGGGGCTCATGAAAAAGGTCTTGATCAAGAACGACATGTACAGAAACCTTCCTATGTATTGCTGAGATCACAAGGACAGGCAAGTTTCCTCAGTCTAGCAGAGAAATGCACTAGATTCCTCCATGTCCATTCACTATCTGCCTCTGCAAAGACCCATCACAAAGATGCCAATGTAGAAGCTGTTTTCTATGGCATACGCACAAATTCACTAGAAATGTACAGCTCATTTAATGCAAGATAACCACGCTAGCAGAGAGAAACAGTCCATAAGCCTTCTTAAACAATTGGGGTGAAACTTGTGCAGAACCACCTAATAGTTATCTTTGAAACAAAAATGTCCTTCTCTAGTATTTCAGTTCCGAATCACCCTGGAAAATACCATACAAAATCAGAACAGTGCAGAGCCATCTGCAGGATGTCACTTCTGTATTCCTAAAATAGAGATGGATTTTGCAATGTCTGGACTAGCTTGTTTCAGAGCTGATCCTTTATTCAACGGATCATAGATGCATTCAAATATTGGTTCAGAGCAAGTTTGATTGAATTCCACCAGAGCTGTACATTGTTGGCATTAAAACTGAAAGGGCAAAACAATTGCCTGCCCATCACAGAGTGTCTGCATATGACATACATATTCTTAGTGTCCTCTAAAGTTAGTGCTCCAAAGCTGGGACTGGTCGTGACATTGTATCTAGTAAATGTACTCTAAGCATTTGGCTTTTTACTTTTTTTTTTCTTTCTTTCTTTCTTTGCAGATATGCTAATTCTCCATTTACACTTAAGCACAATGGCCTTTTAAATGCAAGCTGTTGTGTGATAACAGTAGACATTCTCTGCCAATTTATATTTTTAGATATAACTACTGAATAAGTCTAACAGGACTCATGCATTTGCAAATAATTGTACAGATTAATATCCCATCATTCTCTGTGGTCTTTCAGCATCTATGAAGAGAACACAAGGCTCAGCTCTCAACAATGCCTGCATGTGGCCTTCGGTCCTATGTTTTCTTGCTGAGCAATCCAAGATAAGCAGGTTGCCAAAAGAATCAGTCTGTAATGCTTTTTCCTAGACAGAAGGGCACCTAACAGGAGCATACTCAATATTTGGCCCCATCTTTTCCATGCTTAGCATTTGTGTAATCATCAAGAGAGATCTTCATCTCATGAAAAACTGGCATTTTCCAGTGCCTTCTTGGAGCTGATGCTGAAGTTATTTCTTGCGTGTAAAACAGATTTTAAAAGAAATTGACACTGTGGGAAGAGCTTGTTTAACAAAAGCTATGTTTATCTAATCAGCTATGTAGCTCAGCAGGAGTAGTTTGATAGAACACAGCATGGGTTGGGGGAATTTTATTTTGGGCTAATCACAGCCTGAGCCTGGGAGCTGAATGCCCATTAGCAGCTGGAGAGCATTAGGTGTAACCCCGGGGTGCATCTTCTGCTTTAGCTCCATCAGAAAAGATGCTGTGTTTTCTGTGGGCTCCAAAGCTGCTTGACAACATGAACCCAGCAGACTAAGCATGGACCACTGGAAGTTTCTTTTCAAAAGCATGTTCTGACCCAGGCTAACACTGCGTGAATGCATCTGCCAAGAGACAGCTACAGAAAACAACAGCTACAGAAGAATCTTAAGGATAGAACATGGGCACCAGTTGGAGTGTAACCAACTGTACCCAAGTGGTTGGTACATACAGCACTCGGGTCACTTTTTGGTTATTTTACAAGCCGTATTTGAAATGTGATTTTCTAAGTACATGCTAGGGAAGAATGATGACAGCTGCAGCTGAGAGCTAAAGAACATTTCATGTTCAGCAAAACATTTCCTCCGTGCCTTAGCATCTTTAGTCTTTTTTCTTCCCTTCTCTATACCCTACCCCAAGCTGTTTCCTATTTCACATTTAACTCCAGTGAAGGCAATATTATCAACAGTTCCAACAAAATGCTGCAGCTGATTATAGATGAGTGATATGGGTTTACATTTTTTCTGCTTTACACCAGACTGAACACAGGACAAGATTGGGGCCTAAAATACTTGAAGAAAAGAAAAGAAAAAAATCCATTAGCCTGAGATGTACTTTAGAGTCACAGTCAGGTGGGACTTTCATTTGTGTATCAGCAATTCAGATTCTTTTTCCTAAAGAGAGAAATGATATGCAAACAGTATTCTCACACAAGACAAAGACTGGGGTTTTGAATGCACAGAAGTAAGATTTATTTCAACTTGTGGTTTCCACAGCAACTTTTAATTTTATCCTTTATGTGTCTGTCTGTCTAATAAGGTCTTTCACAACATTTATATATACGAGATGTTCTGTTGACAGGGAATTATTTGGAAATTAATTTCTCAAGGAAAAAAATATAACTTCTATAGATAATCATGGCTTCATACACACAGAGAAGAATTTACATATGCATAAAGGCATTTGCATATCTGTGTATATTTTTATTTTTGCTATATATAGCACCATGAAATAGGCAGCCACTGTTGATTACACAAGAATGACAATGACAAAGAATGTAATAGTAGGTGCTATAGATCTGAGTCTCTACTCAGATCTGGAGGCAGGCAGTGCTCATGAAGGTATCATAGCTCTGCATTCACTAACATGCCTGGTGAAGGAGGCAACCCTGACAATAGACTAACTGCTGTTATTTGATTCTAATCTTCCTGATTTTGATATTTCAAGCAAGATAGGGGTAACAAGCTAGGCCAGAGCTTTTCAGTAGTTGGCTAACTCATCTTTTTTTCTACACAACACTCCTCCCTCACACAAGAGATGAAGTGAGTAAAAATATAAATGTATCATCACAGAGTCTCCACAGCATCCCTGATGAGCTCAGGGTTGCTCCATCTTAGACCCAGCTCTACCAAACATGGGGTATGACACCTTATTTCTTCTCTCATAAGCCACCCCTGCAGCCCCCTCGACATCATTCCTTTAAACTTTGTTTCTTTTTAAAAGTTTCAGTAATAAATGGAAGTTGTAATATTTTTTTAATTATTTCAAGTATTCTCCTATTCTGATCTCAAAAAAACCTTGAAAGTCCTGCTCAGCTAAGGTGCTACTGAGACACACTCAGCTAAAGCAGAAACCATCTGGGCAGCAACTTAAAACACTTGAAAAAAATGCTTAGTTACAAGAAAAAACTCTGATTGTGCACAACCCTAAATCTGCAGACTCTGATTGCTAATCCTGTTCTTCAGTGCATCCCATCCTACCCAGGAGTTCACCAGAGGGGCATGCAATACTTAGTGTGTGCAATACTTACCAAAGACAAAACACTTTGCAAACAGCAAAGTCCTTGCTTCAGAAAGCATTCAAGCATAGGACTACTGACTCCCCAGAGAAGTTAGGCCTTCTGACATGTCCTAAGTTGTTGAATCTTGCTTGCAAGGCAAAACAATCTCCTACAATATTCTTCTCCAGTAGCCAGAGCACCAACACTAAGACCTTGCAACCCTGTGCTGGAATGAACTCTTAGATAGTTTGGGATCTAAAAGATCTGGTACGAGTCACAGAGTAGGTGAAGCTGGAAGACACCTTTTGTGTCCAACTCCCTGCTCAGACAGGGTCAGCTGGAGCAATTAGATGAGGGCTGTGTCCAGTCTGGTTTTGAATATTTCAATAGAGACTTCATAGCATCCTGCAGAATGCAGCAGGAGGTCCAGCAGCAATGAAAATCTAAAATCTGTCTCATTGATAGATACAAATTATTGCAAAACAAAATTACCCTCCCCTTACCCATCCTGAACATACACTGAGGTCCTCTGTCATAGGCTGTCTCTCTCTGTCTTACACAATAAACCTATTTCTGCACAACATGTTGCTGGACTTTTTATAGTAACTAGATTACCAGAATTACTTCAGTATTGAGTATTTCTTGAAGCATTATTGGAAAAATTGAAAGAATTACCACCTAGAAAAGCAAAGTGTGATTGCTTGAGATTCTTCATGTGGGTTTTTCTTGTGCTTATATCCAGATAGTAGGATATACTTGGAGCAAGGCTTTGTAGTATTTAAACATAAGAAAAAATTTACAGAATGTTAGCTCCTGTTACAACATCAAGCTAAGCACATGCAAACAAGGAACAAGAGAAGAAACTCAAAATTCCCCACGAAGATAAACCAAGATTCCTCTGGGAACAAATAAGTGCAAATTTGTATTGAAGAACAGTAGCCATGCAGAAATATCTGGCTTGCATTCAGGGAAGACAAGATACTATGCTAGTGTGACCCTACCAGCCTAGGACTCAGTGCAAATTCACAAACTCAATCTAAGCTGCTAATTCTGGCTAATTCAGGAGGAGGAGGATGTGAAGGGTCATGGTGATACATTCCAAGTTGAGCTAGTCCAGTGGCTGTTCTGTAGCACTGTACATCCCATCTAGGCAATCCCTAAATTCTTAGGTTTATCTGCAAGCAAGCAAGATGCTTTCACTTTTAGAGGGCCTGAATACCCTTTTTCTTTTTCAAAGAGAAGACAGAGGAATGGGAAGTTTTTCCTGGAGGAATACAGCAATTAAGGGACTTGAAAAGTTCTTGCAAATGCTTCCTGGGGTAAGACAAGGAGGAAGATGCAGAGTTTTGGGTACAAAATCTGTGACTGTGAGACAAATTACCAGCCAGGTTCCTGTTAAAGCTACTCAGACTTTTCAAGACCTTTTTCATTAAGGCTATGGAACGCAACCGTTGAGGCTCAGGTCTCATATCCCAGTGAAAGAAATAATCTATTGCATTTCTTCTCATGCAGCAAGTTATTATTTCCATCTCTGGCTGTTCCAGAGTTCTCCACGTGAGGTGTCAGATGAAATAATGTCAAGGCATCCAGGAGGCTGGGTCAGTGCTAGAGACCAACACAAATGTTCACAAAAAAGTAAGAGAGTAGGAATCAGGACTCAAAACAGAGGCCAATTCATCCTAGCCCCAGTATAAACAAGTCTATGAGGCTTCTCTGGGCATAGTGTGTGCTAAGGTTTGTGCAAATTGATTTCATAATATAGTCAAAACCACTAGAAAATACACAAGAAGACCAAGAGCAGATGCAGTGATTGGTAATGACAGGAGATAGAATTTGGAGGAAGTGGAGCAAAAGCCTCCTTATTCTGTTTGTTTCTGCTCTTCTTCAAATGCAAATTTTTGCAAATGCACAAGGAGTCTGTGGTTTTCCTCATTCTCTGGAAGTACTGTTGCTTATATGATTAATCAGATAAAATAGCATCTGCTTTCTGCAAAGCTCAGTCCACAATGTCTTGATTATATACAGTGTTATTAACAATGTATGAGTCAGACAGGGGTATAATACCATTCAGATATTTTGTTACTGTATCTGAACTAAATAAAAACACTGATAAAGAAGATTGTCTGAAAAGTCTTAGGTTTTTTTGAGCTGGATGCCTATTGCTGCTGTGAGTGATATAAGGCAGCATGTAAACTGTGAAGGAAAAAAATAAACTGGCTATCAGATTTTTTCATACTAATTCAAGACAGGCATCACCCAAGGGTAAGTAAGATGCTGCATATTACAGATTTGGATTTGGTAGGTGAATTTAGATTTGCAGAAGCTGAACATAGTAAAGAACAATTTATTTTCTATTATGTGTTGGCAGAAAATAAATAAATAAATAAATAAAGTAGACCTGCAGTATATATATGTGTTTCTAAGAAGAAGTTCAGTGAAAAGAACTAAAAAATTCCAATTCAGAAATTTCCCCTTTGGCAAACAGAAAAATCTTATAAGAAAAAATCTGGTTGAGAGGATCTGGCACCTATTCTTGCAACTGAATAGAGAATGAAGTTGGATTTGATGCCAAAAAAGGAAGGGTAAAAATGGATAACATAGTACTTAGAGAAGATTAAAATCAATAAACTAAGAAAACTAGTGCATGAGAGCACTGGGGAGACAACTTTATGGAATTAAAGAGAAAAGCAAGTAATTGCTTAAAGAAGCACCATTAAGAGCACATACACAAACTGTTCCAGGACAGAGAAATGATAGGAAATGTAGCAATAGTCCTTCTTGGTCAAATCATGAGTTCTTCAACTGCCTCCAGCATTTCTTATGCTGTATTGCATACAGATTGTGGCCATTGTTGACTACTCAGTCAAGTAGCTGAGGACAAGTTAACTTTAGGCAAAAAGACTTTGCAAAAGCAGAAAAACCAAGTCACAAAAAAGACATCAAAACCAGCAGGACAATATTCCAAAGGTCTTATGTATGTTATGTTATGTTATGTATATTATCAGGGATAATATTTTTTTTCTTATCAGAGAAGAAAAGCTATGACATATGTCAAGAAGACTAGACCAAGAAAGAGATGTTGAAAGAAATAACAACCTAGGAAACCAAGGGTTTTGATTGAATTGAACCCTTAGGACTTTTGACCCATTTACAGGGTTTACAGGAAGATAGTTTATCAAACTATCTCAAACTACCAAACAAATCTCATTCATACTCTGAAAATGCATTCCAATTTATGGGGTTTTAAACATAAATTTTTGTCAACTATTTTTTTTTCCATACTCAGTGAACAGAAAGGAAATAGAGAACTGCTTTACAGTATTGGAGCACAAGCTGTTACCAGAAGATAAATTGCTCATAGATTAATCTGAAAGCAAACATCATCCCTAGTACCTATTGACTTGCCTGTCCTGCATTGGCCTTATCAACCATCAGTGCACTTGTAGCAAGTGTGGGCAAAACCCTTCTGAAATCTTCATTCACGAAGCCAAACCAAGACCAAGAGTGCCCTATAAACATTATGAGTGCAAATCGACACACTGAACAGATGCATTTTCATCTATAGTCACAAATAGTACTAAAAAGCATGGGTGATAATCAACTGTGCATTTGACTAGACAGTCTGAAGCAGAAGTGGTCAGGCAGAGCTGTTGCAGCAGCCCTGGATGAGGGCCTCACACTCCCAACTGTTTTTATTATTGTTATTATTAATATCTTGGTGAGAACATCCAAATAGCTCACAGCAACAGTCGTCTCCTTTTACTAGCTCTGTCACAATGATTATTCAAAAACAGACAGCATTTTTCTAGCCATTTCAACAGGGCTACAGAAGAACTTGTGGAAGTTTGCAGCCTAAAACATTTGCCTTGCTTAAATTTGCTTTCAGTGCAAAAAATCAGTATAAGATCACCAAAGCTGTTCTTGCAGTTACGGTAGAAAGCTTGGTAAATACACTCATAAAAACATCCTCAATTTGATTATTTTCCTGACTAAATTCTTACAAGAGACAAAACACTCAGTTTGGGCTATTCTTTGGGTTACACCATGATGCCTATCCCATTACAAAATCAGTATGACAAAAAACTTACATTATTTTTCTTCTCATTCTCCAAACTCTCAACAGATCGTAATTAAATCCAGGTGGGAAATGAGCACTTTCTTAGCAGCCAGCTGAGGAGAAGACAGCTCGGGCAGGGACAGCAGCTCCCAGCCTCTGCAGGAAGCTCTGGGAGGGCTCCCACATCTACCCTGCAGCACTGACCCAGTAGCTGGTCCCTGCTGCACACTGGTCCCTGTTTCAGAGCGGGAGAGAGTTGGAAAAAATGGACCTGGCTGCAAGCCCAGCTTGGCTTTTTTGACAGAGCATGAGTTAAACCCCCAGTGAGCCACTGAAGCAGTGCCAGGACTTTCTCCTTCCCCTCACTCTCCTGAGGTGTGTGTCTTGTGGCTTTCAGGCCCTTAGTGTGTAGCTCATATAGCTCACCAAGAAGCGTGACACAACTCCACAACTCTCCTTGGTGATGGCAGGCACAGGACACCATCAAAGCCCCTGGCTGGTTTTCTGCACTGAGAGAAGAGTGCAGGGAGCTTCCCGTATGATGATAACCTGTCCTTCACTTGTCACAAGCAGTGGTTAAGGTACCCAGTTAGATGACAGGCAGTGTGAATGGAAAAAGTAATTACTCACCCTGTTAAGCTGCAGTGACCCAACATTGTGCTCCTTCTCTTAGTCTCATTCTTCTCCTTTGTCAACCCCCTTCTCCAGTCTGTCCCATTTTCCTCTTTCTGCTTCCATACAAAGTCATTTAATTCACAGATCTCCATGTCTTACCCAGAGCAACAAGGGCTTCCTTTCTCAGCATGTGCACAGGCCCACTGCTTAATTAAGCCTATCTTCCTCCTTTCAAAGAGGATGCTATTAGCAGAGCTAACAGACCCATAAGAATAGTTATCACCTGTTGGCAGCTTGGATGCAATACATCCTCCTGTTGTCAAAAGCTGCAGTGAATTGCAGATGGCTAAAAAAACAGCAGTCTGTATCTGAAACGACCTGCTGGTTGTGCCACCATTATAACATACAAAAGATGGGCAGAAAATTAACTGAGCTTGATCAATTATTATGTTCTGCCTGGAAGCATTATTCATGTACTAACCTTTTTTGCAGTCACCCTCACTAGCCACATTATTCTCTTTGGCCTAATAAATTTTATTAATCATACGCAACAAGCTCAAAAAGCACAAGGGACAATTTTATTTCAAAAGGAATATACAACAATTATGCAGCCAAGGCCTTTTATTGCCTGCAACATGTGAGTTTGCCTGAGCTATGGGTTGATAACTCAAGCTTTTTGTTGGAAGTAAACAGGTGATGATCAAAGCCTGATGAGGCTAACAATGCTGTGAGCTAATTTTCTGAGAGGCTGCAGCAGGACTTCCTCTTGAAACACAAAATCAGACATGAATGAGTCCACCTGCCTGTTAAGAGCTGTGGAACTGCCAGGAAAGCCCATTTCACCAAGTATCTGCGGCACAAAGAAACTCATCTCATTGAGAGAACACTTTGTTTCAGCACAAAGTCTCCTAAGAATTTCTGGGAAACGCTGGCACATTACAGGTGACCGGACCCCTGTGGTACGAAATACAAATTAAAAAGAAAATAAAACCTTGAGTGCAGAAGCCATGGTCTTCAGCCAGGGCTGATTATCACAGTGATGTTTCTCCAGACGGTTTTACTCCCCACACTATAGTCTCCCTGTGTGTCTCCATTAAATCCCACTCTTCAGCATTCCATTTGGTACAAAAGATTTATGAAAGTTCTTGCTCTGCACCCTAAAAATCATGACACATGTGCACCATGGCTACCAAAAGCAGACTGCTCCACAGCCTGACTCTTCATTTTGACAGACACGTCATCCTTCTGTCTGTCTGCAATGATCCAGATTCTGAATAAGAGAGACCCAAATTGCTGTAGTCGTCCACCAGAACAATCCATGCTCACTTGTCACAATGAGTAACACCAGCCTAGGAGCCCAGGTTTAGTCCTAAGTGGGCATTTTCCTGACAAACAAGAGATTTTTCTCCTTTGGAGGCTTCCAGTCATAACCAACTCCTTGACAGCATTGTGACTCTGAAAGGTCCCAGCTGACAGCAACAAAAAAGGATGCTGTATCTGCCATCCAGCAGGCCTGGGAAACAGCTTCCTGAGATGAAGGTGCTGCTGTGGATTTCACTAAAGCTATAAAGCACTCACCCTAGCTGGCATAGCATCACTGAAAACCTGTTTTCACTAATTCCAAGTGATTTGTAACTTCTGTCTCCCAGGGGCTATATACATGAAATGGTGCAACTCCTTCCCATGGAAGACGTGAAGAAGCTGTACACAGCTCTGAAATAGTTACCCATCTGACATTTAACACCACAAGAAAGGCTTTGCTCAGTTACCCAGCAGGTGTGAATGGACTGCCTTCTGTATGTAATTTTCATTAAGGTGGAGAGCCACTCTTTATGCCTTTCTGACCAAAATGAAAGGCAGAAATGATGCCAGTAGATGCCCACCATACACATGTATTTAGAAGTGCCAAAGTGAAGTGCAATTAGAAGACATTGGGAGATCCTCATGCCTAAAAACACTGAAGGAGCACAGATGACTTCCTCCAGCAACAAGCAGGCAAAGGCCATTCAAAACATATTTGAATATACTTACTGCTGCATTAGTGTTTGGAAGGTTTCACAAAACTGATGAATGAAAACTAAAAATAAACAACCAGTCTGTGGGGTTTCTTTTCATCTTGGGGGCATGAGGATGAGAAGAAATAAAATTATTTGCTTGGGGGTTCTTTTTGTTTGTTTTAAGTAAAGATACCAACTGCATTTTGCACAAATGCTTCTGTTCTGTGATCTCAGCATCTAAGAAACTGGGCAATAAACATTTACCCAAATAGCCCCAGAAATAATTCAAGTGAGTATTTGTACGTTTACTTCAAAATGAATCTTAGAAAATTGTCCATTGGCATTTCTCATTCTATATGAAGAGCAATTTAAAACTGGCTTCTTTTCTTCAATTGTCAATGCAAGCGGAAGGTTTAATTGAAAAAGAAATACATTTTAAAAATAAACAAAGATGACAAAGACCAGATTGCCAACTGCCTCGTGCAACTACTCAGAAAAAAACCCCTCTTTTATTTCTGCATTTCTGATGGATGCATTTCTTTGACCTTCTGTGTCTTGGGGTCCCTGTGTCACCTCCTGGTTTCCACTGCAAAATTCAAAATAGAATCCAGTTTTGCCAATGGAAAAAAAAAGATATTGCATATTCACCAAAATCTGTTACTGTGGCACAGAAATATGTCAACTATTAATCTGAGGGAAGACAACGCATACCTCAGCAGCCATTTCCAAAAGAAAATTCAGATATTTATTTTCCCAACTCGATCTTTTAAAACGTCAGATGCTTCAACAGTTGATATTTAGAGAAAGAGAGAAATAATTTACTAAAACAGATTGCTTGCCCTCAGTGTCTTCAGGTCAGGAAACAAAAGGCTTTTGGTGGGCAGTTTTGAGTGTTCTGCTTGTCCACTACGTGGTAAGATCTGAAATTTATTAGTTGAAGTATAAGTTCTAGTAACTGAATATCATTAGTAGCTGAGCTGGTATTAGACTGCTTGTGTCTGTACTGTTAATAGTTCAAATATATAGCGTTCTTCTTACTGTAATTCTGATAGATTGTCTCTGATAAGACAGGAGGCCTGTCTGCATCAGTTTTCTCACGTGATGATGTGTATCTGTAATTCCTAGTCTGCAAAATACAGAAAAGCACACACTATTATATTACCTGTTACAATTTTGTGGAACCATCATACACCTATAGAGTCCAAACAAAAAACAAAACCAGGAGAAACCTGGTAGGCAACACTGCTTTTGCAAAGAAACTTTTGTGAAGTTATTTCTCTAAGCTCTGCAAGCGAAGGGGTAGAGCATAGAGGCATAAACATGAACTAACAAAGAGATGCAACAAGTTATTTCAGAAAGCCTGAAGAAGGACAGCCTTTAGAATTTTTTTTTTTCTTAGTATGATTAAAAACAAATTTTGAAATGCATAATGAGTAGATAATGAATAATTTTAACATCTCTGGAAAAAAAACAGGGAGGCCACAGGCAATCAAATTTAAGCTCCTAAAATTACTGGAAGTTTTTGACTTTGATGTCTGCGATTCCGACTCCCACCAGTCAAATTATCCTGAATGCCATAGAAAAGCATATCAGGAAATTAATCCTTCTACCTTCAGAGAATTTTTTGACTACTCTACAAAAAACATGACACACAGCCATCACTTTAACTGTGGAACAGAAAACAAAATATGAAATAATTGCTTTTTCATAGCACATTAAATTAAAAAGGGGGCCTGAGGAGAGAGCAGAATATTATCAGGCCACTTAAATATGCATCCCAACACACTGGAATTATGCAGGAACTAAAAGTTGCAGTGGCAAGTTTTATCACTGCTGTTCCCTAGCTTCTGAGTGCTTGAAGTGCAACTGTGAAAATAAATGTTTCATAGCAGCGTTTGTCTCTAGTACAGCACAAGGAAGTGCACCCTTTTCCCTCATTGTAAAATGCCTGTCTGGTTTCATCCAGTCAGGTAGGTTTCTGCCATCAGGGCAATACACATTCTTAAGCAGAAGATCAGAGTTAAGATTACTCTGTGAAGCAGAAATGTGAAAACATTAACTTTGGGGAGACTTTAAAATTCAGCTTAGCTGTTGGCATTGTAAATGTAACTTACAGTGTTCTTAGGCAGGAAATGCACTACTCCAACCTCAGTCAGGTGCTTAAGCAATTACTCAGATACCCTGAATGAACACAAAGAGGGGGCCATCCAAACAGCAGACACACTCCCAGAAACCCTGTTCCTCCCTCCCCCCTTCCAAGCACATACAGAAACAACCAGGAATGTTGACAGAGCAGACACATTGCAATCAAAGTACATGCTTTACTGAAGAATAGGAGAAAAAAAAAAAAAAAACCACAAAGAACACCCAGGTGGAAAGCCCACTTACTGAATATACCACTGCCGGCCGGTGAGTCGTTTTACGTAACCGGGAAGCTGAAAGTAGGATTTTAAGAAATTAAAATGGTTTGATAGGGCAGGGTGCCCAGCTGTTATGTCTAGAGTTCTCCTGTAGCTGACCCCAGATGTCAAAAGACTTTCTTCAAAATACTGTTACACTCATCGGTTAAGTTCCTAGTTTTTTTATGTCCTGGTCTTTTACATGCTATTACTTTATATTTCGCTTGATTGAAAATTTTGATCTCCCTAGGAAACATGACTGAATTGACTGAGTTAGGTGCACTTTCATTTTTCTGCAGGGACACACTGGGCCAGGGAACACATTTGAGCACACTTTGTCCTCTTCTCAGCTGCCCCAAAGAAGCACATCCCTCCGTGGCAGGGACAAGCTCCCATCAAAGTGCTGCAAGCACTGGCTGGTGCTGCCACTGCCAATTACAGCTGCCCTTCTCTTTTCTTCTTCTCTCTCTGTTTTCTTCAGCCTGCCTTCGCTGCTCTTCTAGGACACACCTCCCCTCATTGCCTCTCTTGCCAACCCCCTTTCACCTCATTTGTTCAGAGTCCGTTCCTGAAATAGACCTTCAATGCAATATGCCCAATAGTAGGGGAATAATCTGAAAGATACTGAGCAAAAAGAAGAAATTCGGACAAGCAGAAAAGCTAGAACAGAACTAAGTCAAGGGGGGGGGGGGGGGGGGGAGAAATAAATCAGACACTGATTCTTTGCAAGTTCCCTCCATTTACATTTCACCCACCTCTATGTTGCCTTTTCCCAGTGCTTCATTTGCTCCCTGAAAACACTCCTGCCTTCAGTTTATTTTCTCTTTTTCCAATTTTAAGCCTCCACTTGGGCTTTCATTTCCTTCATACCCCATCAAAATCATCTTACTTAACTCCAAGAGTAGTAAACAATCATCTGAGTTCTCACTAGCAAGTTATTCAGTATGAGCCTAACTCACTATCTATTAAACCTACACAACCTGAGAAACTGCGAGTGTGCCAAAGGAAAAGATGGACTTTTGGCCTATTCTTACACTTACTCAAGGAAAAAGTTATGATTGCTGATAGGAATGGAGGGGTTGCTTTTCTCTATTCATTAGACTAATTTGAGAACTGTCATTCTAGTGTACAGAATTTTGTCAGTAAATGTAGAATGATCAAAACAATTCTAAAAACTCAGAGCCTATCCTACCCTCAGAAAAAATCTTTTTCGTTTTGGATTAGTCTCTGATATATATATATATATATATATATATATATATATATATAAATACACTAATATCATAATAACTATGGCTCTTACAAAACTCCAGTCTTGTTTTCAAGTTCCACCTCTTACTTTATTAGGACTTTTCCAAAAAGTCGATGCAACATGTATGGACATTTTCCTCAAACATTACCTCCTATCACACTCTCAGCAATAAAGTACATATCCTCATACCTGCACACGGTCAGCAATGGAATTATAATGCATCTCAGGCTCATCAAATTACTCACCTCTGCATCTGAAAATCAAGCATAAAGTCACACCACTGACAGCAGCAACACTTGTAGATCCTCCGATCAGGAAGTAAGAAAGGCTGTGAGAAGTGTCTGAGAGATGAGAAAAGAAAGCAGGTTACAGAGCTAGACATCAGTATCCACTGACTTTATGGTATTATTACCTGTCTTAAACAGAGGAGAAAGCTAATCCTTTACTACCACAGCTCAAATGAGTGAGAGACAGATGAGATGTGTGGATGCCAACCAGCAATAGGAACCTGCTTCACACATCCAGTCATTTGTGTGTATAAACACTTTTCATTTTCATTTTCAATGCGTCTGCCTGCATAGACTCATTTTCTTCAAGTGATATTTGCCCTGCAACAACAACCCTGCAAAATTCTGTTATTAATTAGTGGCCTATGCTGACTTCTGTCCCTCATGCATCTATCAAGATATTTGGCCATATGAGCACTTACATAGCTGTTCTTACAAATTCTACTGGAATAGATTTCTAACATGTTCAGCCATGCCAGCTGAGAAGCTGAACGTTTTACCCTTTACTACCTTTGGCCCTGGGAAAGATCTCTTCCAAGTCACAGACAGACATTCTTCAAGGAATTTTTCTCCAGACCATCCCTACTCTGGGAAGCAGGAAGAAAATTCAGCTTCAGGGTTTCAAAGTTTCACAGCAAAAATTAATGATCTGTATCATGGTGGCTGCTAAAAACAACTTTTCTGTCACCAGTGATTTCAAAGGTCACTGAAGTACTGTGCTTGGTTTGCATGGCAAGCTTTTGGTTGCAGGGGGGCTGCAGGGGTGGCTTCTGTGAGAAGATACCAGAATTTGCCCTCCTCTCCAGCAGAGCCAGTGCCAGATGGCTCTAAGACAGATCTGCTGGCCAAAGCTGAGACAGTCAGCAATGTCCATAGCACTTCTGTGATAACATACTTAAGAGAAAAACTGCTACACAGCAGCAGGTGGGGAGAGGAGTGAGAATATGTGAGAGAAAAAATTCTGCAGGCAACCGGGTCAGTGAAGAGGGGGAGAAGGTGCTCCAGGCACTGGACCAGAGGTTCCCTTGCAACTTATGGAGAGTCCCTGCCAGGGTGAGGCAGGCTGTCCCCCTGTAGCCCATGGGGAACCACAGTGGAGCAGATAACCACCTG
Source organism: Heliangelus exortis (assembly GCF_036169615.1). Lineage (NCBI taxonomy): Eukaryota > Metazoa > Chordata > Aves > Apodiformes > Trochilidae > Heliangelus > Heliangelus exortis. The sequence continues at coordinate 103,883,858 of NC_092422.1, forward strand.
CAGCCCCTGGAGGTCCATGCCAGATGAGGTAGTTGGGTCCTGAAGGAAACTGTAACCCAGAAGAGAACCCCTGCATTGCAGCAGGCTCCTGGCAGTACCTGTGGCTCCGTGGAGAGGAGTCCATGTATAAGCAGGATTTCTGTCAGGACTTGTGGTCCTGTGAGAACCCACACTGCTCCTGAAGCACTGCACCCCATGGAAAGGACCCACACTGGAGCAGTTTGTGAAGTACTGCAGCCCTTGGGAAGGATGCACATTGGAGAAGTTCATGAAGGACTGTCTTGTGTGTGTGGAACCCCACAGTGGAGCAGGGGAAGAATGTGAGGAGAGAGGAGCAATAGAGATGAAGTTTTATGAACTGACCACAAGCCCCATTTTCCTGTACTATTCAGGGGGAAGAGAGAAGTTAAGAGTGAAGCTGAGCCTGGGAAGAAGGGAGGAGTGAGAGGAAGGAGCTTTTAGAGTAATTCTTATTTCTTGGTAACCTACTCTGATTTGATTTGCAATAAATTAAATTAATTTTCTCAAGTCGAGTCTGTTTTGCCTATGACACTAATCAGTAAGTGATAACCCTGTCCTTACCTCATACCATGAGTTTTTCATCATATTTTTCCCCCGTCTTATTGAAGACAGAGAATGATAGAGCAGCTTGGTGGGCACCTGGCATCCAGTCAAGGTCAACCCACCAAAAACAGAACGAGGAACTCTTGTAAAAAATAGCAGGGATAGAAAGAACACACATTGAAAGTTTCTCCACCCAATGCCACGAGACATTTGGTTTCAAATGATAAACTCAAAATTATTAATTTCTCTATCAATATGCACTAGAACTTTGGCTTACAACCCCACTAAGCAGTCTGCAGAGCCCTGGCATTCAATGGGAGCAGCTACACAGAACAGCACAAAGCAGCCCAAAAACATGATGAAGAGCAATTACAGAACAATGTTATTTACATGACAGGTCTAGGGACAGATTCAGGTTTGTAGCTGGATGGGTAACCAGGCAGGTGACAACAGGAAGCATGTTGTTGATCCAGCTGATGTAGCTCACTCTGGTCACTGTTCCATTGGGGTGATGGACTTCTTCCTGAGTGCTGTGATTACTTGCAGGGATCCAGGAGATGTCAGCAGCTGGCTTTCCAGCAGATGCTTGACAGACAGCCATGCTGCTCTTGTCAGAGGTCAGAGTCACTGTAGGAGGGACTGAGGAAGGAGAGAAAAAAACAAACAAACAAACAAAAAAAAAAAAAAAAAAAAAAAAAAAAAAAAAAAAGCCATTATTTCTAGTTCAGTATAAAATGACCAATTGTGAAACTGAAAAAGAGACGGTATTTTTCTTTTTATGTGATGAATTCAAGGGATTTAAAAGTAATTTGGAATATCATAACTGACAATATTTAGGGAAAGAAATACATTCAAAAGTCCAAGGTGAATATCTCCAAAACTAGCTAGCTAAAAGTATTGTTTCCTCATGTTTTCCAAAAGGTAATGGTAGAATATGGGATGACAGAGAGGAGTGGTTTAAATCAAGATTTATAACTATACCAGTGCCCATACTGAAAAGAACACAGCTTGCTGAAGCTTCAGCTTAAATATTAAAACTTCTGGGTAGGCAGAATGAAGAGCTGGATATTAGGGAAATAAAGGAGGAACTGGACAGAACTGTTCTGCCTTAAGTCTAACAACTCACTCTGCATTTGACAAACAGGCAAAGGCTTGGACAATACCTAAGCCATTGTCAGGAAGTTAAGGTGCTGCAGGGAAGAACAAATTAGGTGAAAAAAAGTAATAATAGCAACTATGCAGCTCCTAAATTAATTTCCCATAATTTTTTTATATTAAGAAGGCTGAACTAATATAGCCACAATATGAAATCTTCTCCTATATGTTGGTTTGTATTTTATTTTCCTTAATTTATGGAAACATAGAGCTAGTTTACCTATCTGAAAAAGGTGATTTGATATATAATGTTTCCTAATATTCTTTTGGCTCTTCCTGTGTTGAAAATAGTCTGATTTTTATTTTAGTAATGCAGCCTTACAGACAGCTTTCAGTATTTCTGCAAGAGTGAACTATTTCCAGTTAGTGTCCTGAAACTTTTGCTTTCTTTCTATGCAGCTCTTACCCAGACAAAACACACATTGGCATAATTGTAAATTTTGCTTCAGCATCCTCCTGTTCAGCTTATAGCAGCAATATTTCTTTGATATCTTCCATTTGCATTAACTTAAACAAGAGTGTATACTCCTGGTTGTGTGAACATTCACATAACATTCAAACCCCATGTTATGCCCAAAACACGGTCTCAGAAACTATGCAGACTGTTGAATTTGTGCATTTTGAAACCTCCCCTGTTTATGACTCAGAAGTAATTAAAAAAAAAACAAAAAACAAAAAACAACCCGCAGCCCCTCAGGTTATTTCTCCATAAAACAACCAGGTCCTATTGCATAAGTTCTTGTGCCTTTTTCTTGTCTTCAAATAGCCAGACTAAATCAGCTAACCTCTTATTTTCAGTTTTAGTGTGCATCCAATATGAATTTGGTCTTTTACCACCAAATCAAATAATTTCTCATCCACACAGACAGAAAAAAAACCCTCAAGGTTTGTCTTACCTGTCACAGTCAGAGAGGAGAAAAAAAGAAAATTTCCTTCACCGCTGACAGTTTCACAGGTGTAATTTCCCTCATCACCAAGGTTCACGGGGTAAATACGAAGAGCAGGGTCTCTGCCAGGTGAATATTTCCACATCAGCCTCGCACTGCAGTTTAACCTCCTTGTCTCATTGCGATCGGCTCTATAGGCCAACAAGCAGCAAGTGCTGCATTTCGTCTTCCATGTCACCATTAGCAAAGGCACCTTGGAGAAGTAAGGGCAACTCAGCACAGCCTCATGACCAGTCTTCACACTCACCAAGTTGTAAGCTACATAAGGAAGACATTAAAATTATGCTACAACCTATTCCTATGCCAAAGCCTGTTCCTTGCATGCACAGAGCCGTAATCAAAGCATACATGTGAATGTAGACTTAAAAACTTCTAGTTCCCTACTATACTGGCAGCTTTGGGGACACATTTCTCTGTGCAGACACATGTAAGGAGTGTGCAATATCCACGTTCAGCTTCCTGCTGTCAGTCTTTGAAGTCTGGAAATGTGGTTGAGATGGTGCCTTTTCACTGTGGACACTGTGTAGTTATGTGTTGCATGCTGATGAGCTGCAAGTCCTCCTTTTCATTTTTAGGCAGCACTATTGCTTTTACGTGGGCTTTGAAAAACTGATTGCAAGGGCAAGATTCAACTTTAAGGAAAGGAAAGGAAACTACTTTTTAAAAAAAAAAAATCTTACTGAATTAGGAGCCTTGGTTAAAGTGCACGCAAAACCAGCAGCAGAGCATACCCCTCGTGTTTAATAAGGGGCATATCTAGATCCCTTTTCTACCATACATCATACCTCTCCTGATATCATCTCAGTTGAACATGAAATGGGTCTTCAGGTGATCTGTGTTGGATTCCTACCAGATGTATCATCCTGTGCCATTCTGCTGTGCAAATGATGATTTTGCGAGCTGAGGTGACACTGGCCTTTGCATTCACTTAAACCAATAAGCAAAATTTCCCCTGATGAACTGTGAAGTTTCAGCATACTGGTAAGTTAGAAATAGAAAGTGCCAAAGACTGCTGCATGTAGTATTGCATCTCTCAGACTTACCTGATCCTTCAGCCAGATTGATTAGCAAGAAAAGGAGTTCAGCCAGAACTTCCCATGTTTGACTCATCTTCAGCAGAAGGAATCAGCACTGCAGGAAATGAAGACAAAGAAAATGGTATGTGGTTCTGCAAAGCTCTTCCAAGAAAACACATAGTAAAACAATTTTCCTTTGAAAACAGAAGTTCTAGACAAGACTCCACATCAAGTATCATTCTTACACCAAAGAAAATAAAGCCAAAAGGGTTTTGAAAATTAAAAAAAAAAAAAAAAAAAAAAAAAAAAAAGACAAAAACAAACAAACCTGCACTTTATATTTTACACTTATTGTTTTTTTAAATAGCTTATAAATTGCTTGCTCTTTTTTGCAAAAGGGTAGCAGTTCATTGGTATGATTGAGACAATGCTGTCATCCCATCACATAGTTTTATGGTTCACACAGAAAAGCAGAACTGCATTGTATCTAAAAGCTTTCCATTCACAATATATAGCAAACTCAGAGAATCTTGGTGTAAACCAATTCAGCTGTTGCTCAGCTGTTGCTTGAGCATGGATTTGGATAAGAACATCACTGATAATTTCCTGTGGTTAGATGTCATATAAATGATTGCCAATTCGGCAAGGCAAAATTAAACTATGCTATACTGAACAACACACATGTGTATGCCCACAGTCAAACTCACAGCTTCTTTTCCTCAGGTCACAGGCACCACCAGCACAACACCCCACTGCAGCAGGTACTCACATTTGTTCTGTCACAGCAGAAAGGTTCCCCACAAACTCACTGTTGTGCCCCTGACCAGCTGGGTATAAAGCCGAGGCCTCAGAGTGTGTGCCTGCTTGCACGACGCCACACGAGCCACATCCTGACTGCAGTTTTGTTACTGTCAGAAGTCAGTGGCACATTCTTGTCATGAGGATCCCTGTAGCCTGCCCACAAAGCTATTTCATTGCCCATTACTCGCCTCTGTGTTTCCCCAGTGTGTCTCCTTGACAGACCTTTTGTCATTCTCCCCTTTATGCTGTCATTTGTGTATCTTTAATCTTTTAGCTTCTGAATCAGTCACTTGCAGCCAGAGATGACTGGAAAATTGTGTTTCCATCCCATGGGAAATCCTGATGCCTTGTTTTCATTCCCAAGTCAAAACCCAATGTGCAGCAGACAGGCAAATAACTCTGCAAGGGCTGATTCAGAAATGTCTGTGTTGCAACAGGATTTACCTTCTGGGCCATTTAGATCATGCAGTGTTCACACCCATATTTAAACACAAACATTGCCTCTCAGTATGTGCTGAGAGGAGGAGGGAAGGCAGACAGGGTTCACTCTGCACACAGAAACCTAAAGCCTCATCTGGCATCAATTGCTGTAGAAGTAACAGGCTTTAGTTGTGCAGGTCAAAGAATTTAATTTTAAACATAAGATAAACCAAGTGAGGACACCTGGAGCACAGAAGAAAAACCAGGACACTGACACACTAGCATCACAGAAAGAACAAATTCTGCCACTTTTGTGAGCTGAGTGCAACATGCAAAAGTATTTCCTTAAAAATTACGTGATACATATGTGTGCTTGGACAACAGCCTGATGGTTTTCTCAGTTCTAACAAAACTCTGATGTTGAATAGGTTGAATGGTGTTGATGGGTGAAAACTTTCATTGCAACCCAAAAATTATGCCAGTTTACCAGTATTCTGCTACTAACATGCAACAGGAAATAGAGCATTTACATTAAAAAAACTCCAAAATTCAATTTTTATTCACTTAAAATGATTGCCATAAATGAAATACTTTGTTGCGTTTATTCAATACTGCCAAAAGGTTTGGGTTGGTTTGTGAGTTTTTTTGCTATTCGGATAAATTATGCATGCAAAAGTTGCTTTAAATCAAAAAGTTGGAAAGTTTAATTTTTTTTTAATAGAAAAATTTTAAAAATGCTTTTTGACCAGAATTATGTACTGAATTTGAACCAATTTGCAAATAATTTTTCAATCTCTTTCAAAAGAAAAAAAACCTCTCCATAAAGTTTAAAAGCAAATTTAGTATTCACTAATTTTGATGAATCTATAAATATTCATAAAGAGAATATTGTCATATTGGAACTTGTCCCAGAGAACTATCTTGTTTTTTTGAATGCATACAAGTCTCATATATGAGGTTTATTTGCTCACAAGAACAGGCATTAATGATTAAAAATGGCTGCTTTACAGAAAGAACAGAGTATATTACTCTATATAAGTATTCATGTATGAAACACAGAATTGAGACTGTAGTTTTTGAGGCTCACAATCCTTGAACACTTGTGCCTGTAAGTGAGAAGTGAATCTCAAAGTAAAATTCAAAAACGAGAAAACCAAGCGCAGCTGAATAAAATTAATTTAAAAGTAGCAAATGAATATTTCTAGATTGTCTCATGTTATTTCCTTTGAAAGGATTAAAATGCCTCAATAACTACATTAAAATAAATTAAAATTTTTACCCAGCCTTGGCAGCAGTGGCTGGCATGAGGCCGTGCAATCTGTGCATCTCTCTCCAGTTATCCTCAGCCTTCCAGCCAGGGAACGGGGTCACTCATGCTCCAATGCTCATCCCAATGAATGCTGAGGCTGGAGGAATGTTACAGGGATGTCAGCCTGGAGAGGAGCTCTCCAGCCACAGGAGCTTGGAAGACAAAGAGCAGCAATACCAGCATGCTCCAGCCTTCCAATACTGGCAGTAGCATCTCCTAGTGCTGGGGATGAGTAGTGAGACACTGGCTGAGGCAGCTGGTCCAGCATGGGTGCTGGTCCTGGGTGCTGCTTACAGGATGGCTCCTGCACAACCAGCAAATTGCTGAAGTGTATGTGGAGTTTCTCATGAGGGGCCCAGGTACAGTTGCAAAGACGTGAGAACTATCTCAGTTTAGGATCATCCGTCCCAGATAGTCCCTGTTTTTAGTTCTGCAATTCATCTGTCTCCTTTTCATTGATGCTTCTGAGATCTTAGTATGTAGCTGATTTGTCTCACAGGGAGACACAGCTCTACCCTGTCTGAGAGCTCAGTGAAAACAAACCGATGACACAGTTCAAACTAGGAAAATAAACTGCTTCCTGACACAAAGAACAAACCAAACCCTTAAGCTGTCTGTTACCAAGCACCAGCCACAAGCTACAACCCTTGAGCTGTGCAAAGCACTAACTTAAAAGCGTACAAATAAAGGCAAAGTCCAACATAATGAAACTATACGTTAACACAGTCTGAAGGAAGAGAAGGTGCAGATGGTAAAGAGACAGATAGCTATCAGTGCATCAGTGGTCAACACATTTTTTTTCAAGAATAACCACTGTGTTACATAGCCATTCCCGTAAAAAGCTTAGCAAAATATGGCTATGCTTTACAGTAGAAACACATTTTAAAGGGCAGAGGCCTTGAAAGACTGTTCTCTATAACGCCTGATGGCTTTGGGCAGGGGAGGGCTGGAAGGGACAGCACCGAGAGGAAGCAGTTGCACAGGTAACTACTATGCAAAGCAAGGCTATGTTCTTTAAAACCCAAAACACTTTCAAGTTTAACCTTTCATGCAGCAGTATATTCCACTGTGAGACGTTCGATGTTTCCACATTGTCACCAAGGCCTCTCTTCCCAAAGCCTGGCTCCTCTGCCACTCATCTCTCAAAGGGAGGCAGGGTTTCTGCAGGTGCCAGGGCTGGAGGTCATCTAAGGGGGCCAGGAACCCTCACACTGAATACTTGCCAACCACACAGCAACAAACTCAGAAGCCTGCAGGCAGCCAACTCCTTTTCTGAAGTGAGGCATGCTAGTTATGCTGTGTCTGCAGCACCCCCAGGTCAGCCTCCACTTTCAGTTGTCCTTCTGAGGAAGGGAAACTTTGGAAGCTGGGGTTACCCACTGGTACCACATTTGCAATAAACAACTGGAGCAGTTCAAACTGCAATTTAAGAATGTATCCCATTTCTCCTCAAAGTTTTAACACGAACTGCTAGGCACCTGAGTTGTAAGAGTTACCTAAGAAAAAGCAGCAGCAGGTAGGTCCACATTCCCCATGCAGCTCAGGGGCCAGGCCCTGGGCTGTTTTGTGCAGCAGGTTCTGCACTGTCTGTGAAGAGTTTTGCACCAGGTCTGGGAACCTCCCTGCAGAGGGGACACAAAAGGTGCACCCACTGCACCTTGTTGCCAGGTTCCCAGGAACAACCTGGGAACCAACGGCTCACAGGTACAATTAATGCCTTCAAAGCTGTGGAAAATCCAAGAAAAACTCTCCCATACAAGTATTCAAAGATGAACAGCAGTTGAGAACTGCTGCCCCTGTTTCTCCTAAACGATAATTGTCTACTGGGAATTCCTCAAGTCCCTGCACTGGAAATGAAGTTACAAAATCTGGGAAGAATTTTAATGCCCTGGGAGGACGATAAATCATACCCAAAGGGCAGCAGGTAAACATTCCCAAGGGTGTTCATTCCCAGAAACTGAATAATTTGGGGAGGAGAAAAGAGGTTGTGTTCTTGCTCTGGTCTTAGATGTCTTCCTTAACCACCTGCAGCTGGCTGATGCAAATGCTGCTGGGCTTGTGAACATATGGTTTGACTTTATAGCCTCCTGGTATTTTTATTCTCTGAAAGATACCCTGATCCTGAAAACACATCCATGAAACCCTGTACTAGCACAGAAGAAGATTGTCAGCAGTGTTAACAAATGGAGGAGTTATACCTTCATAGTGTATTTTCTCCTCAGGCTCCCTAGTTGTCTTATATTTGCTGGCATCAGCAGAAGCCATAGATGGTTTGTAGCTGTAAAATTCAATCCATCCAGTTCATGAGCAAGTTTCATTCAGCTCCAAATATTAAAACTCTTAAGCTTTCTCTACAAACTGGGAAAGAAGATGGCAGATAGCTTTTTGAAGAAAGACAGAACTAGCCTAATAGGAAGAGCTCCCAAAACAAATATGAAAAAGTTATACTAACAATGGTAAAATAACAATATTATGGTAACATACCTGAAAGTAAATAAGTTTGACTCTTCTTCCACAGTGGGACAGAGGGTTGTAGTGACTGAGATAGATATTAATATTTAGAATAATATTAACATTATAACAAAGGAGTTTTTTTGCCTCAGGTGGGGGAGTTAGGGAGGGGAGGAAGGACACATGCCATACAGCAATGGAGTATTTTGCCTGACACTTTTTTTTTTTATCATTAGTAACTGTAATTCAAGAAAGCATGTGGGCATCTTCTCTCTTCTCAGAAATATTTACCTTCTTAACACCAACTCATCTAGGAAATAGCAAAGTCACATGAAGTTATTACATGAGCCAGATTTTGCACCTCACATCTGTATCTGCTCCTCTCAGACAGCCTCTTCAGAAGGCTGTAACCCAGTGTTGGGAGTGGAGAGCAGGAGCAGTAGATGGATGAGAACACCCCCATGCACCATAACCTCTTTTCTTCCTTACAGAAAGAGAGAAGGCATTCACTTTACACTTACTTTTGTATGGGGAAAAAACCTAATCCATGTACCTAGCAGCCTGGCTTTCCCAGGTACAAACCATCTGTGGTTCTCCCCAGTGTCAGCAAAGATATGGGGGTAAGCACTGCTGATAATGAGGCCTTTAAAACCTGACACTTTCAGGTGAAAAAATCCAGAGGCAATTATATTAACATTTCCAGAAACCAAGGAAAAGTGTTTCTTTTATGGCTCTAGCTAATTTTCCCCTAATTGCACAGTCACTGGACCAGCACAGCCATGCTCAGTAATTTCTGTTCCTGCCCCTACAGAATCCCCTTACCACTTCTGGGTTATCAGACTCAGGGTCTTCTCACTCCATCCCAGTACCTCCCAGCAACCAAATCTAACTACAATAGAGATATTCCTGCTTAATTCCTGCCTCTCGTAGACCCACTGCACCCTGTTGCCAGGTTCCCAGGAACAACCTGGGAACCAAACAACTCACAGGTACAATTAATGCCTTCAAAGCTGTGGAAAATCCAAGAAAAACTCTCCCATACAAGTATTCAAATATGAACAGCAAAGAAATGGATTACAGGTGGATACTTAACTCCCAAAACACTTTAGTAAGAATCAGTATGTATCTCAGACTCCCCAGATGAAAGTTTCCTCCCCATCTTTTAGCCAGAGGTATTGGCCTCCCACTCCCCAGCCAAATGTGATGGAATTGCACCACATCCCAAACTGCACATAAAGAAGCTGCAAACCTCCAATAATTCTCACTTCAAAAAGAGCAAGAATAGCAAAAGAACAGTAGCAGAAATAAAGCCCCAAGTGATCATTCTTCATCTATTAGTCAATCTTACATGTAGCATCACTGACCATGGTGTAGGCAGTGCCAAGCAGGAGTAGAGACATAGGATTACCAGGCCTCTCTCCTTCAGCTGCTCACTGCTTCTCCTTCACAAACCAAGGAAGTAAACATTCTCTAAAAGCTGCAGCTTCCTCCTCCCATGGAGAGCTGTGATCATCCTGCAAGAAGTCCTAGGAACCCAGACAGACTCAGCTGGGAGTCAGCTACTCCATCCTCCTGGAGCTGCATAATGGGCCCTCCTCAGACTCATCACATAGCATGTGATTTCTTTTATTATTTATGTTTTAGGAAGGGAAAACCTTGTCTTCTTTTATGTGTTTATAGAACAGCCAGATCAGCACTTCCAAATATGAAATCCATGCTGTTATCGTATGGCAAAGGAGAAGGCTCTATAGTTTTCTTTTAGTGGCTTCCATTTCTGTGATTTTTACATCAAGTGGAACAAACCAGTTGTATAACAAAACATACCTGAAATAGAAATGTGTATCTATATAGGAAAAAAACTACACGTCCCACCTCTCAAATGCAAACTAAAGTCTCCACAGCAGTAACAGGATGGCATTTATCACTGCCTACGATCTTTTGGTGAAGCGTAATAAACCGAGGGGGATGCTTCTGCTTTACCTGTTTCCTTCCTCACCACACAGGCTTCTTTGCTGTCATAAACTCCCTTTAATATGAGACAACTTAATATCTATGGCTCTGTGCCACTTGGTGGTTTAGAAAATTCTCCACAGTGGTTTCTGGTCAAACTTCTTGCCATATTTCTTTCCTGTCCTGTAGCTGGTTAGCAACACTCCTGGCAGGGTTCATGCTCAATGCATGATGTCTGATGCAGGAGGGTAGAGCTGCTGGGGGAAGATCAGTCCTACAACATGACTTCCTTATGCAGGTTTCTGCTGCCTGAACTTCCATTGATTTTTGTAGACCAGTGGTCTGGAGGTGGAAAATGTGACATGAAGTCAGGTCAGCTTCCACAAACATTGACATCATTATGGCATCATTTATTCAGTGTCCTAAGGTGCTGATTGAAAAACTGAGACAAAGCACTACAAAACAAGAGAGAGGAGGGGAAATAAGAATTTAAAAAAAAAAAAAGAGTGGCTAGCATGGAGCGTGCGGTAAATGTCAGAAGTGGAATCAGGAAGCCTCCTGCTCCCCACCACAAGGCCATTGCTCATGCGTTCGTGCCACAGACCACAGCTTTCTTCCCACTTCTGCCATCAGGCCTGTACAGCCTATGCCACCGTGCACCGCTATGGACCCCCTTAAAATAGACATAAAAGACCTTAATTTGCTAAAAGTGTCTGTGCTGTGGCTGTGTTTCTGTGTTCATGTTGCTACGTTTATGTATATTTATAAAAGTCAATACAGAGATAGAACAACTGAGAAGAAACTTTTATAAGGGTGTGTAGCGATGGTTTTAAGCTGGAAGAGGATAGATTTAGATTAAATATTAGAAAGAAAGGCTGCCTAGAGAGGTTGTGGAGTCTGCAGAGAAGGGAACATTCAAAACTTGCCTGGATGCAAACCTGCATCATGTGCTCTAGGAAATCCTGCTTTAGCAGGGGGGTTGGACTAGATGATCTCTAGAGATCCCATACAACTCCAATGAATCTGTGAAATTCTTTCCTGTGAGTCTGGTGAGACACTGCTGAGAGAAGCTGTGGATGCCTCACCCCTGGAAGTGTCCAAGGCCAGGCTGGACGGGGTCTTCAGCAACCTGGTCTGGTGGGAGGTGTCCATGCCCATGCAAGGTAGGGTTGGAACTGGATGATATTTAAGGTCCCTTCCAACCCAAACCATTCTGTGATTCTATGATTATGCACACACTTTTAGAGCCATTGCACTTAAGTGACAAGGTATCTAAGGATGTTGTCACTAAGGTTGTATCTAAGGTTGCGTCACTGATTATATCCAGTTTCCCATAAAACTCTCTTAATCAAGTGGAGCCTCCCAGTGGAACAGCTGCCAGGGGTGCCACTCCCAAAGAGTCCAGCTTGTGCAGGCAAGCACAGCACCCCCTCACCCCTGGCAGCTCTCCCTCCCACCCCAGGCAGCAGGAGGCAGACATTAAAACCCCCCAAGCAGCTATCTTCAAAATGGAGGAGATAGGAGAGAAAAATCATGCAGGCAGCAGTGACTCATCAGTTTATCCTCACCTCTTTTCCTCATCAGCCATGTGCTTGAAGAAACAAGAGTTGAATACTTCACAGCCCTCCTACACAGCAGGAAAAGTTGTTTGGCCTGTTTGCAAAGTCTCCATCACCAGAAATCTGGGTTGTACGTTGCTTCAACGTTTTATTGTCAGAGCTAGTTTATGACTTCTGTAATGACAAATAGCCTCCAGCTAAAGGAATTTAAAAATGCATCCAAAGGGATACACTAGAGGCACCTTTGAACTATACAGGCTTCCAACAAGTCTGTTTCAACAGAATGATTTTCCCAAGGGAGGCAATGGTCATGTAAAAGAGAGGAAGTTGCTGACTGCAGCTTACCTGGGAGTCCCTGCAACTGAAAAACAAGCAAAGCAATCTCATTCAAAGTCCAGATTCAACAGTTTGGAGTTCAGCAGCTCTACCCAACCAGGCTTAGGTACATGTGCTACAAAACTTCTCCAAACTACTTTTAATGCCATTAACAAGGGCATAAGGAACAGCAATCTCGTTATGCCCATAAGGAATCCTGGCAAAATGTATATTTGGACAGTCAGCTTGAAAATCAATTTACACAGAAAGACACCTTCACCTGGAAATTTTGTACTAGCAGTCTATGTATTTTTTTATAGGTTCTAGAAATATCTATTTCACTATCTACTCTAAAGTCTTTTTCTTGTTCACACAGGGCAGGTCTGAGATGGCTACATAAAGGACATTTAGTCTTTCCTGTGAAATAGGCAGATGGCATGGACCTGGCAAAGAAGAAGAAACAGGCACTATAGGTTTCTGATCAGCTGCTGAAAGAAAACCCAGCTCTGTTTTCAAAGACAGAGAGAGGTCATCCTTACTTTTGAAAGTCATTTTTACTTGGAAAAATTAGCATTTTCTCTTTACTGAAGGACACTTACCTCACAGAATGCCTGCAATCTTGACCATGCATTCTCCATAAGAGTATGGACCTCTTTGACAAACATCCTTGATAAAACAAAACGTTCAGGTATTTTGGAGACTGGAGTTTTACTAAGTGGGTTCATGTCAATAGTTCATTGATACACATGTTCCATCCCTCAATATAAAATGTCTGTCTGGCATCTTAGTACTTACAGTCCTGCTGCAAGCACCTTGTGTTTATGACATTTCAGCTCAAGTGGTCATTTTTACAGTAGTCACAAAGCAAACTAATTAGAAACAGCATCTGTGCTCATACACTGGCATAGAACACTGAACCTTGAGGAGTTAAAAATCTCACCGAGCTCAAGTGAAGTGCCTCTTTAAAATTCCTCCTCATCTTCTAGTGCCTCACAAAAACAAGAGCATAATTCCCCTAGTGTCTTTTCAGCTATTCCTTATAGTTGCCAGGAGGTGGAAACATAGCTACACCAACCTACAAGAGAAGCATCATGTTGATATGCAATTGTACAGCACGCTGCCTGACGAAGAACAGCGCTAAAAATATCTGCACTCTGAGTTCAGCCCAAAACATAGGATCATATAATGCTTTTCCTGCTCCCCTCCTCCACCTAGAGAGACATCTGTACTGGTGGCTACTGCTTCAACACCAAGGATGCCCTTTAAGCAGCTGGGTCTGTCAGATGTGACATACACATTTACTTCAACAAGAATCCAAAATCAGGCTTTATTTGATGGAAGTGCTCCCAAAGCAGCAGCAATTGCAGCCTTTTAGAGCTAAAAACCAAGCAGATACCTGGCAAAATGAAGAGGGGATAAATGATCTTGTCTTATTTGTTTAGAAGATGTATGCCTGCTTTGACATTTAAAAACATCACACACACGCACAAGAACAAAAAGCACAGTGGAGGTCAGAAGCTAATTGAGCAAGCTTTAGTAACCACAGAAACAGATGTAAATATCCTCCCTTTGTCATTTGGTACCAAAATTAAGTGCTAAGAGAGAATCCTTAATACAAAAGACAAATCTCTGAAATAATTGGAAAAGGGGAGAGAGACATAACACAGTTAAAAGACTGTGGACAAAAAAAAGCATTTCAAAACAGTTAGGAAAAAAAATCGTTCTTGGTTTTTGTTTTTGCCTGCAGAAGACTGAGTTTGACGCTGACTTCATTTCTGCTTCCTGTGCATCTATCCATTTGAGCTCACATGGCTGAGAGTTGAGTAAGGGCCTCATTTTTTTTCAGAGCAAAGTGAAGAGCACAGAGGATAGAGTAGGAAAATGTCAGAAGATGATCAAGAGCAGAGAACAACCCAGGAAATCCTTCTTTGCACTGAGAGCTGTAGCAGAAAGGGAAAAATCTCCCTGCATGGGAGGTAAGTTCCAGAAAGTACAGATGGAAGAAACCAGCTCTTCAATTCAAAGAGCACAACACTGAGAAACTGTTGCCTCAATGAAGGCAAAACCTGGGAAAACTGACATTAATGCAAGAGAGTTTCGATTCCAGGAGAAAGTGCATGAATCAATTCTTCTTCTCTACCTAAGAGATAGATGGGGTTAACTGGCAAAGTGAATAATCCCAATGAGCCAGTAATAGGAAGTCCAGAAATAAGTCCCCCAAAACCTTGAAGCGTGCCGTGAAACACAACTTGAAACCCAGACATTCATCATGCTCAATAAGAAGTCTTTACATTATCTTGTTTCATGTAAGGAACATTATCTTGTTTAAGCAAAGCAACTCGGACTTCACAAACAGTGTCTTCATGCTACAAGTCCTTGGGTGGAAAAAAAGATGAACACATACACAGAGAAAGAAGGAAAGGGGAGAGGCAGAGGAAGAGGAAAAAGAGGATCTATTGGTAAACAGGAGCAAAATGTACCAGTCCAAATTAATAAAACACAAGCCTATTCAAAAAGTGACTAATGCAAGCCCACATCAGAGGTTATATTGAGGGGTCATCTAGCCAAGAAAAGAGACTTTTGCATATCTAAATCAGCTTCCTGAGCTCAAACTCAGTATTTAATTTGCAAGATACCTTGTGTCACATTAGCACACAGCTACACATTCCCAAAAGGGAACGTAACTGTAAAACAATGGTCCTGTTCTCATGCAGTGCTCTTTTGGTACAGCCAGGAACAGACACTGAGCCAGATTGAGTTCTGTAGATGTTGGCTGGAATCCAGCTCAGCTGCACCTTCTGCAATATCACTCAAAACCAAAACCAACACAAGTTAGTTGGGATAACTACACCTTTCTACCTAGGGAGTTTCAGCCCACTAACCTCTATGAAATTATTACAAGAGGAAAGGGAGAGTCAATAAATATAAAGGCCATGCCAGAAATTCACCTGTGAGATTTATAAAATTTTTTAAAATTACTTTATAAAATCATAAGCTCTTTCTTCAGAAAAGATTTTTATTTTTATTTTCTTTACCTTTGATATAGACAATTATCCAAGACATCATGACCCCCAGCCCATATGTTCTCCAGCTCAGAATCCACCATCAGAGCTTTGCTCTGTTCCAGGTCACTCTCTGTCCTCTCTGTGGGATTGACAATGCTCATAACTGATATAACAATGACCAACATGCAAATTAAAGTCTGCAAAACAGCAGCTTTCCTCACCTAATGCTTAGTGGCCAAAAGGTGACTGAAGGTGTAATTTTTGTTCTATTTATAGTAAAAATTCGTTGCAGAAAACTTTAAGGAAGCAAAAGATTAATATAACCCCTACATCTCCATAAAGCTGGGAGAACAGCTTGGAAGACACATGAGCTGGTTTCTCAGCCTGCCCCTAATCAGCCCAGCCCACAAAGCTCTAGTAGATCACCACCACCACCTCAGCTAGTCAGGGCAAATAGATACTGACTTCTACTGAAGCCTTGGAGCTAAAGTCACTTGGCATAAATAGAGGACACTACACCACACAGTCATTGCAACCTGCATAGAAATGGTTGCACAGGCTCACTACCACTCTATGTTTCAGCCCTCACAGTCTTTCTGCACAATATTTTTTCTCTTCAAAGTAATGAAGCAAGAGGAAAAAAAAAAGCCACTTCAGTAAGAACAGCATAATTCAGAGCCATGGCTGCCATATCTCAAGTCTCAGTCCCTCTAAGCATTAATCCTCCCTGATGTCTACATACACTACAATGAATTCAAGACTCAACAAGATTGTTAATGTACACCCCCCCCCATTCAATAAAATACATAGACCTCTGTTTTAGAGAAAATAACTCCAGTGAATATAGCTGTGGCTATAAACCCAAAGCAGATGCTAGGTGAACAGGGGAAGATGTGCATCTAACCAAAGGCTAATATGCATTTTCCCACGCTGCTTTTTCCACCCAATTCCCTTCAGCTCTGGTAACAGTGCTTGGAGTAGAAGTCCCATGGGAAACATTAGCTCAGAGAGATCCTCAGCCAATCTAAAACAAATCCCCAACACTTTTTACATGTCAAATCTTGCATTTGGCATGCTTATAAAAAGAGACAGAGAGTATGAAACTTTTTCCATGTGTGACAGTGTGGCAAAAATCATTTTTAGTTTTACAGCATTGGAGAAGAAGATACATCTTCATAAACACAGTTTTTATAACACAGATGTTTAGCTTCAGAGACAGCCATGTGGTCTCCCAAGTCCCTCTGCAAGAAAGCTCCACAACACAGAGAGCTCAGTCTGTTACATTCACTCCAATGCAGTGGGCACAGCAGTCAGGACAGTATTCTTTATTTTGGCCCTGCATTAATAGTGACCACTGACTGACTTTCTGAATTTTCAGGGACATGCAGAGGGAACATGACTTGCACTTTGGAGTCTGAGTCTTGTGAGAGTTGCAAACTTTGCATTTCCTTTCCAAATCTGGTGGGTTTTTTTCTTTTTTTTTTTTTTTTACCAGCGAGCCTCCATTTGTGATGACTGATCTTGTTGATTCCTGATGAGGCAATTCAAACTCAGGGTCTCTCCTTCTGCCAGGTATTTCATGGTAGATGGATAAATTCTTTCCAGCATCCTGTGTTCTGTGGTGGAAGAGGGCAGACATCAATTGAAGTCACCTTTGTGCCAGACCAGTTCCCCCTCCCTCACCAAATCTCTCCATTTGTCAATGCACTGTGAAAGCAGGGGCGATCTTCTTATGCTCCAGATGTGCACAGAGCAGCCAGGATAACAGGTACCATAATAAAAACAATACCTTTCCCTCATGTGAGGGAAGAAAAAACTCTGTTTCCTATCACAGATTTTGCAGCAAAGGCATTATGCAAACAGAATATTATATATAAGTTTTGTTGGGTTTTTGTTTTTTCATAAAAATGGAAGGTGAAGGCCATCCTCTCTTCAAAAAAGAAAGTGAAAGCATCAGGGGAGAGGGATATTTGTGGGAGTCTTTTCAGTTTTTTCTTTTAAACTTGAAGGTCTTTGCTTTCATCAAATATTGAGCTATTCAATGTAATGACAAGATAAAAATATTGATTTGCTCAAAATAGTGATCTTTAGGGAATCAGATTTCACCTCCTAACTCCCTGGGCAAATTTCATCATGGAGAAAACAAAAGGCTGAAAAACATGATGCAGAGAATGCCACACTAGAAGCTAATTGCAATACATAGTCTTTCTTTTCTATAACCCAGGCAGCATCTCTCAGCCACACTAAGTAACTGCTAAACAGGATTTAAAAGAATGCCAACTGCAAGCTAGTCCTTGCCAGGGCTCCTCCTTATCTCCTTGTCTGATACCAGCATTTCCAGAGCTGCCATTTGGAACACCAGAATGGGGCTGCTGCCTCCAGTCCTAGCAAGATTCCCTGTGATCACAGTCATCTTCTGCACTAAAAAAGGAAAGAGGAGAAAAAAAATCTCAGGCAGTTATCCATGAGTTCTTCTCAGGGTACAGAAGAAAGCTGATATTGCTTAGCTTGGCACTGCAAGTCTGCCCTAGCACTTAGAGAGCAATGAAAAGTGCATGGAGCTTCCCCTGCAGTCATGAGCTTCTAAATGCCAAAGTAATCCTCTGCATTTAAGTCAGAGACATGAAAGCCCATACGTCCTGAAAAAAAAATTTAAAAAACAAAAAAAACAAACCAAAAAACCAACCAACCAACCAAACAAACAAAAAAACCAAAACAAAACAAAAAAAAAAAAAAAACAAACAAGCAAACAAACCCCCCCAATAAAAAAACAAATCAACCACAAAACAAAACAACAAAGCAGCAAGACAGCAGATATCACAAACCACAACACCCACACATGAACTTTCTGTAAATTCAAGCTGCAGGCAACACGCTTAGAGGACACAAGATAAAACAGCCAAAAGTTAGAACTTAGACCATAATTATTACTGCAGTCTACAGTGAATTGAACAACTGTCAACAAATTCCTGTAAGCAAGCAGAATTCCTTTGTAATAGTTTTTCCTCCTCAAGAGGGCACCTGCTATTTGGCTATCACAGGCAAAGGCCTGGCTCCCAGTGGAAAGGCTACTAGCATCTCTTTATTAATGATGAAAAAAAGAAATCAATTCTAGGTACTAAAGTTACTGTATTTGTACTCTAAGTAAGAGAACATTGAAGTGGGCACCAGGAAAAAATAAATTCTGCAGAAAAAAAAAAACAAAACAGTGCTTACCACGACATCCTCCTGTTTCAGCATACTGTTAAGAGTCAGAAGAGCTTCTTTCCTTATCTCAGAATATAGATTATTTTTTTTCCCCCTAGAAGAACACAGTTGTCTTTCATAAATGTCCTTAAGTGCCAGACCACAAGAAGAGCTTGGCAGCCTGCTGGGAAGGAGAAAAGAAAGAGTGGTTTTCTTGGCATCCATTTTCCAAATGGGTAGGTGCTTTGAAAGATTCTGAGGTTAAACAAGGAACCAAAAATCAAAATCTGGTTTTGTTTGCTTGGAGGTTGTTTTTTTCTCTTCTAAACAACCATCTTAGACCAAGACATGAAAGAAAGCCATGGCAGGAATTCTGGCTGTTCCAACATTATCCACTGCTTGTAAACTGTGTATTTGTGCGAGTTAAATCAGTTCTTTTTGGTACGCTCAGATCTTCTTGTTGCTAAAGGAGGACAACAAAATGTCTGGTGTGAAAATGACTTCTGCAAAGAAATTCCTATGTGGGCTGTACTCTCAAGCTGAATGTCTGGTTGGTTTGTATTATTTTAACTACATTATCTATTATTATCTTTCAGTTCTTCTCTTGCTTTCTAAAAGGGTCCCCCCATACACTTCCTGCTGTCAAGCTTTCAGATACCCAAGACCAGAAGTTTTTATTAGCTTGTTACCAGGTAAGGCCAGCTTAGCTAACATTTCCTCTCTTAGATGACCCATTAATTTCCAGACACTTAAAAGATTTTTTTAAAAAAGAGGTTTCATATCCAGAAGACAGACAGCAAGCATGAGTTCAGTTGCTCTTTCAACACCTTTTGAGATGTGTAGAGAATAGTTGTTAACGTAAGGGTAATAATCGGATCTGACAGTACATAGCCTCTGCAACTCATTAAAGTAATTAAAGTAAATCCTTGCTGTTAGCAGAAAGTAGTTCCGTGTCCCAGACACGTTTACTGAAAATGTACACTCTGTGTGGCAAAGCGATTGGTTTCCAGAGTTGTTTCCAAACTTCCTAAGACCCAGCATCTGTGATAGGTCTTGAAACCTCTGGGCTTGAAAGCTCAGACCCAAACATCAGCCATTCACAAAGCATGCACAATTCAGAGAGCAAAGCAAGATTTTTTTTTATTATTATTTATTTATTTTTCTCTTTCCACTTTCTCTCAAATCTCAGGGCAAATCCAAAGCAACCACTTCTCCCACAGAGCAAGCAACACGCTCTTTGAAGTCCATTCAGCATCAGGTCTGTCAGTGGAGCAACATCCCAGTTACCCGTGGTAGCTTCACACTCTCCATGGTGGAGCCTGTGGATACCATACTCACCAGCAAAGAAGATGGAATGTGTCTCTGAGGTTTCTCCTCAGAAACTGGGCAGTGAGCAGCCTTTTTATTTGAGAAAGGCCTAGAGAGGCTTTAGGCGAGCACTATGAGCTGAGTCTACATTCTCAACAAGCATCTGAGCTGAAATGCAGGAAAATACTAAGGATGTAATGGAACATCCTCGAGCACACCTACTGTGTTACTTCAAACAGGGCTTAAAAGAGGAAAAAAAATCCCCTCTTTCAACCATAAAAAAAAAAAAAGAAAAGATGCCTGGCCATGAATATTTTCTCAGATGTCTCAGTGTTAGCAAATCCATCAGATTCCATACACCATTTAACAAATATTCATTGTTAAGTATATTGCAAGTATATATCAGGATTAAGAAAAACAGAGCACAAGTACAGAAAATATATTCTCCAGTGTCCTCGTGTATTCTAAAATAAGATGCTTTCAGCTTGCCTGGTGTTTATGTTACATCAAAAGATAAAATCACTGCTAGATTTTAGCTACTGAAATCCTGATATTTTCATCCTATTTTGTTCAACTGGAAAAAAAAAAAAAAAGGCAACATGGGAGAAATACATACCATGAAAAAATGTGTCCCGAGGCTGCTATGGACTATCACCTTCTCATATATATATGTACACATGATATCAAAAGAAAAAAATCCAAATAAGGCAAATTCCAGGATTTCCTTCAGTGGTACGGAAATCAAATTCAGATAGCAAGAGAGAAAGTAAAGTTCAGTTTCGCCCAAATCATCTGTCACAATGGAAAAGGAAAAACACTATAACACCATATAATATGGTAACACCATATTTTATATCTCTAACAAAAGTTCCAAAAACACATTTCAGAGGACCTACCATGTTTTCCTAGAGCCCATCCTCACAGCTCCTGCTCCTTACATGGGACAGTGAGAAAGCCTGGCTTTTATCTGGAACTGCTTTTTCATCACTATGGGCACAAGCACAGCAGGAACAAGCAGGACACAGCTGGGCACCACACACTCAGGATTTCTAATAGTCCCTCTTGTAATCTGTACTGGGCACTTGTCTTTGCTCTTTTCATATGGCAGCACCAGGTGCTGTATGCATTGGTCTTCGACTCAGTGATGACCCCAAGGTTCCTTTTTACCCTCCTGCTTTACCTCAGACTTAGTTTGCCGGGTATGTTTTTGTAGAATGCTTCTGCACTGTTATACACTGCCTTCTGTTAATGACAAACATGTTGGTTTTACTTTCTTATATCTAGAGTAAAATAAATGTATAAAACAAAAGCAAAATCAGAGACTCAGGTGTTCTATACTGAATTAAAACTTAAGGCTTTTTCCCATAGTGATGGCTATTTTATTAATTATGCCATGAAGCAGTTTAGAACTAACTCTGAAAAGAACATGAAGTCCTTACAAACTTTGTACCTCAAGATACATGCCTTCTGTATCTGTAAAGAGAATAGGTCTAGGTACCAATTATTGAAAAGATGTGGCTTCTTTTTTTTTTTTTTTTCTTTCTTTTTTAAAAATGAAAATAATAAAATGAGCAACAAAAAATCAGATTGAGAAATCATGGCTCAGCTTAAATCTAAGCTGATTAAATATGTAACTTCATAGTATTACAGTATCAACAGGCAAACAAAGTCAAGTGGTCAAACCCTTAAATTAGTATAACAGATTATTACCACCCACAAAGTTAACAATTCAAGACAATGTCAATATCTTTCAGTTTCAATTTCTTTACTTAACATAAATACCTAGATGATTTAAATGTTCATTTGTTACTTTTCCCTCACCCCTTACCATCACTAAACATAATTACTCAGGGTTCTTATTCCAGTATCCTCGTCTTCAAAAGGACATGGTGGGCTTTAAAGAGGATATGACAGTTAAAGCACATAGCAGAAGCTTAAAATACAACCATTAACACAAGGGAATCTGACACAGTGATAAGTTGTGGTTTATATTTAGGAAATCATTAAAGGACTCTGCTGGGGATCTCTCATGCGCACAGACAAATGAAAACTGGAATATAACAGTATAACTCCTGCCAGCAAAGGCAAACAAAAAAGAATAAACTACTTCTGCTTAACTTGTTGGGATCCTGTCATTTGCTTTATGGACACCAATACCGTGGAGCTTTACTGCGCCGCACACACGTGAGTTCCATTCAAGCTTATGCTGACTTCCAGAGTGACACAAATCTGTATTCTTCCTTCTCTGGATGACCTGCCCAAGGAAACAGCTTCATCTAACTTCAGTTATGTCTGTGGGTAACAGAATTTTTCTTTTTCCTTCTCTGGTCTTTACTTCTTGAGAAGGCACATACTACTTGCTCCAGCTCTGAGCCAAGTTCAGGATAACTTAAGTTTTTTAGGCCGACATAAAATCATGTCAATCAGGATGATCTTCAAGACAAGCAATAAGCTAAGATGTAGGTGGGTATTTCCTATAAAGTTTGAGAGTCATCTTCCAGCTAAAATCAGGAACACAAGCTCTGCTGTGACCAAAACCAGTTTTACAACCAAGACAATTACCAGGTATGCATTTCATGGAGATTTATTCTGTCCTTAGTACTAAGGCACATAGTTCTAGTAGGATCTGTTGCTTATTTGGATGGGATTTAAGCAAACAGATATAAGCTCATAACCACCTCTACTGGTTTTTATGCTAATTAAAATAATTTCTTTTTATATCATTTTTCCCCCTCATATTAAAGTAATCTTGGTTTCAAATAATGTCTAGAATTATATTCCTCCCAAAGCTTATAATAACAGCTTTCAATAGTTATACAGGAAAAGGGCTGCACGCTGCATTTCTGCAGCACCAAAGAAAAGTATTAGCCATTTCCTTTCAGTGATAACAGATAACAAGCCTTTCAAAGCCACAAAGTGACAAGAACTAATAAAGAGCAGGCATCATCCACCTCCACATTTCTATTAACAGTTCTATAAGCATCATATAAGCCTCATCAGAACAGAACACAATAGTTGCCCCAACACAAAAGCAAATACCTGGTGACAGAGAAAATGGAAACTTCTATAGGAAGTCTGCATTTTTCTGTGCCTTCAGGGCTGTGTTCAGACTTCCCATTCTGATCAGTGATCTCAGAGAAGTAAATGGATGTTATTCCAATTTAAATCCTTCTTGTAGCAAGAGTGGACACAAACGAAGAGATCCAAAGCAGAAGTTAGGTCCTTGGCATACAGAAAAGAGTAAAAAAAAAATATTCCTGGATTCTGTGAAGTAACATCAGTTATGCTTGCTGAGGCTATCCCACCTTACCCCTCCAGACATCAGTTCAGCCTGAGCTAAGGGTAATGAACTGTCAGAGAAGTATCTTTACTGACAAAGTGAAATTAAATACTCAATAATAAAGCAGTCAATACAGAAATTAGGGACATTTCCTGAATGGATTACAGACCTTGGGGAGGGAGAGAGGAGGATGGGGCAGGAATGGACAGGACAAAATGGGACACAGGAAAAGAAGAGGAATGGAAAATGGGAAGAGAAAGAGATTCACACTTGCTCCTCTCAAAGCCTCAGATAATTCCTATCTCACAGAGCTGTATTTTTGGAGGAAGAGTACATGCTTTCTTTAGTGATTGTATAAGTACGTCTTCCTCATGCTCCTTGAAGAAAATGGTGAAGTAGATAGACATAGTACTTAGTATTTTTACATTTCAAAAGCTTAAAAGAAAAGGAATACAGTCTACTCTCAAATTCAGAAATCCATCTCCAAAGGGCAAGAAATGCACATGCAACTGAGATCTAAGAAATTTATTCTGTTCTTTCATAGACCAGAAAAAAAGAATTTCATAAGGTTCACATTCCAGGAAAAAGAAAGATTCATGTGCTGAATTTAAAAAGTCAATAGACTTGTAGCATTATTTTTTATGTCTCAGCATCTTGCATGTTGAAAGACTACCAAATAATACAGCAATTAAAAGGTAGAACCAAAGAAATACATGTCCAGAAAATGGCCAACAAAAGTAGCCAAGAAGAAAAATCTTCCCACATATTACTAGTGCCAGAATAGAAAAGAACTTGAAAGTGATTCCCATTTGACCAGCATTAATCAAACTAAGTTCAGTTGCTGTTATCCAAACACTCCTGCAGGCAGATTGATCACTGTGCATGAATATGAATATATGTACCTGCATAGAGACATGAACAAACATACAGCTCCAATGAGAAGTCTGCTTGGCTCACGTAATTCCTCCTTTTTAAGACCTGAAAATTTTTTCTTCAATAGAAATGTGCAGTTTGTAACGTATTTCATTTCACCATGACAGCAAAAGAAGCTGCACAGGCACACCTCACAGTTAACTCGGTAAAAAAATCTGCATCTAAAAGCCCAAATTCATAATCAATACAGAGTATTTTTGAACAGCTAAAGACAAAAGCGTTGTTTACCGTTGATAGTCTCCAGTAAAATGGTCACTAGGGAAGAATATTCAATATTTAGAGCACAAATAGCAAAGCCTGGGGGAACAGGACTGCCAGTATACTTCCTTACTGACAGGTCCAGGGGATAACAGAATAATTTTCTTTGCAGCAAACACAGGGACAGTAAATCATATTTTTACTTCCTCCCCCATATTTTAGGAAGACATAAGCCCAAAATGCTAGAAGGAGGGGTATTTGCCCCTTCCTCTACAAACTTGTAAAACCAGCAGGACTGCAACGTCATTCCTGTTTGCTTCCCCTTTTTTTCCCCCTGATTCTCTTGTATCAGCAGCATGTGGTCACCAAAAGAAGAATTAATTACCACTTGGCTATGCGAAGGATGAGTGATGAATATTCATTTGGTAGCTCAAATGGACTTTGCCTCATGATTAAGGAGGACTTCAGTGAACCAAATATTCCTATTACCAAATCACAGGGTGCTCTATATAATACTTGCCAAACTAGAAAGAAAAAAACATCACTGGCAAAAAAAAAAAAGGGTCAAAGGGAAAGGGCTGTACAGATTTTGAACAGCTTAAATACAAGAACAAATAAAATATGCCTTTGCATTACTCTGCTGAAGGAGACCTTAAAACAGACCAAGGCTCTGAGATTCACAATCCCTGTCAGATTTAGATGTGGAAAGAAAGACGAGCTGGAGAGGCTGCTGCCCCCTTGGAAGGGAATAACAACTTTTTCAGAGCGTGTATCTCTATCTGACAGAGTTTGTGAATCACAGCCTTGCAAACTGATATAAGTTTAAAGTGACGTTTCCTCTTGTTAATACATTGGGGTTGCAGTGGCTTAGACCTGGCATACCACCCTTCCAGCACTCAACTGCAGGGGCATCATTTTCTGCAGGGTGTAAGGGACAATTTTACACCTATCCCAGCTGGAGCTGGCTGAGGACACAAATAAACCTGTATTCTCCAACATGCTGCATTTCAAAATGAATCTTCATTAACTAGTTTGTTTTGAATCAAAGAAAAGGGTGGTACAGAAAGTAGCCTAGTGAGCTTGTGGTCACCAAGTATACAGTGAGCAACACAAGTAAACAGGCACTATTTAACATATGAACCACATTAATTCAAATTTAGGGTTGGACTTTTTGTACAACAGTGTGAATAACAAAAGGCACTTTTTAGTCAACTGACCTTTGTAATTTTACTCTTGTATTATAAACATTAAAGGTCTACCTCATCCATCTTTCATTAACAGCTCTGTTTTCTACTCCCCTCAGCCACTGGAACAGCCATGAAAATGGTTTCTTCACCATCTCTTAACACAACCTTTGTGAGTCACTATTTCCAGAAACAAAACTGCTTATTAAAAAAATTAGAAGTGATCCAGAGGGTAGCTACATCTTTTCTCTCTCTCTCTTTTTTTATTTTAAACTCAAACAAAACTCTGTATAAACTCCTCATATGTAAGTTAACTAAGAGCCATCATCCTGACATCAATGGGCACACACTCTCCCCAAACCTATTTCCAAAACAGGGCTGAGAAGTGACCTGGGACACATTCATCCTCACAAAGTGTGAGACTTTGGTAAATAAATTGGTAAATTTTTGGTAAATTTTTGGTAAATTTTTGGTAAATTTTTGGTAAATTTTTGGTAAATTTTTGGTAAATTTTTGGTAAATTTTTGGTAAATTTTGATAAATAAAAATAGCACTGACTTAAACTACTCCCTGCACAATCCCAAATGCAGGATTTTGTACTCCTTCCACTCTGCAGCAATCTGCCAGCACTGTGAGGTTATGGAAAAGGCCACATGTACCCATCAGTTTCAGGCTACCAGAACATTTACAGCACAGATCTCATTTTGTTTCAAATGCTAAGTAGGAAAAAGTATCATTAACTTTATTGTCACCTTTGCCCATTTGCCAGCAAGAAACATTCATCACCCTTCCCTGAAGTTAGGCAGCTCTTCAGGTTGTTATGAAGAATGTGTGGACAAGGATACTGAGGCACCTTCTGTTACTGCTATGTGCTCAACTCAACTTCTTCCAAAGCCTTCCAGAGGATCAGAATAAGGTGTCTCAGACAGACAGACAGACATCTTCACAAAACATCTTCACAGTCTATACTATTATTCCAGGTGGCATGCTAGAAGCTCTAGAAAGTGAGAAGTTTTGCTTTGGAGATCATAGTCTAGGACTTACAAAACCCTGTGTATTTACTAAAGCCAGAGATCCTTGCAAGTGTTTAAGTTAAGTACACAGGTGCTTCTCTCCATCTACCATCATTCTGAGGAAGCCAGGTGATAACTTACAACTACTAGAAAATGCTTATTTCTGGTATTTTTTGGTAACACAGGTATCACAGATTTTTTTCGAATCAAGCATCAGAAAAGCTTTGGCAGAAGGAATGACTGAAAATACTTCATAAATGGAAGAATGCCATAAGGACAGTAACTTATACTACTACAACCAGGCTGGAGATGAAAAGGGACACACCTTGGAGATAGCAGACCCCCTGGGTCTAACACTCTTGCAGTCCATTACATGTAAGACACTGTGGCCAACTCTTGCAACATCAGAATACTGTGAATTCTGTATTTTCCAGGTTTTACCACTTTCCCTGAAATAGTAAAAGGTCAAATATCTTTATTTATTTATTTATTTTTAGGGTCCTCATTTTTGTAGATGTAAATATGCTTGAGAACACTTTCAAAAGGCTGAAGAATCAGAAGAGGAGATATAGCAGTCTCCTTTACTCTGATGCATTCTTGAATAACTTTCATTCTACTGGTGAAGGGAGAGGAGAATTTTTGGCCTCAAGGGTCTGTTGGCATTGGATGCCTTATTACTTCCATACAATTTACACCTCAGCCCCACAGATGCCAAGATCATTTCTGAGACATGCAAGGTCCTGTTCTTGAGCACACATGGAGATAAGTTCTCCTTGCAACTTAGACACCAACATCCCATTTAACCTCCTTTTGTGGCCTCAGGGGTGACCATCAGCTTCAACTCAAAAGAACCTCGCCTTTGCCAGTTGTATTTACTCATCGTTCATCATTCACCACTCCAGAAGCTTAAGTACTCTGTTAACTACTAAGCATTCTGCCCTCAAGTTTCTTTTCAAAGCCTTCTGAAACTGCTGCACATCCTCCACCTCTTTCCCATTTGGGACATGACCATATTTTCTCATAGAAATACAGAATGTTTCTATGTATTGCTAACATTTTATATCTATGTATTACCTTATCCTTGAAAAATCCTGATTGGATGCAAAATGACCCCAAGTGACTATTAACTGACTATCACAGTGGCACTACAATTAAAGAAACACATCTTGCTTCAAATGCTGTGTTACTCCCGTGTATGCTGACCTGAGACCCTTGTATGTGTTTCCATCTGAACTCTCTTACCTGCAAAACTATGAGCCACTGTGTCAAGGTTTAACACTGGCCCGGCGATTAAACCGGGTGACAGATGCTCTCTATTAATCTCTCTCTCCTCCTTGATAAGAAAGGAGAGAGAATAAGGGAGAGAGACTTATGGGTTGGAGGCTAAACCAATCAACTTTAATGAAACAATAATGGTAAATAGGAAAGAAAAAGAAAAATGCTATATATATATATATATATATATAAATATACAGGAGAATGAATATCAAAGTCCTTCCCCCTTTTCCCCCAACAGTTCTCACGCAAGCCGGGTGAAGGCAGGCAGGCAAGCAACTGGGCAGCAGGCAGGGCAGCAGGCAACCGGGCAGCAGGCAACCGGGCAGCAGGCAGGGCAGCCAGGGAGGCAACCAGGCAGGGCAGCAGGCAGGGCCACAAGCAGCCAGCCAGGGAGGCAGCCAGGAGCTTCTGCTGGTCTTTTATAGTGCCACAGGTGGGACCAATTAGCTGTTAAGGGGGCTGGTACCCAGCACTTCTGCTGATGATCTCAGGTGAGGCCGATCAGCTGGTAAGGGTGTGGCTCGGTCCTCGAGATCCCCCAACTCCATACCAAGGATGACGCACATGGGATGGAATACTCCATTTGAGAAACTTGCTGTCAACCCCAGCAAGTTCAACCATCGACAAGAGACTCAGAAAAATCACCTTTATCCTGGCCCAAACCAGGACACACTGGCATTCCCTTTCTCAATGCCCCTCCTCACCCAGACTTTCATTTTACTTGTGTGAAAGACTGCAAGTAGGTGATAGGGCAAAGTTTCACTTCTCTGATGCTTACAACATTAGGGCTCCCTTACTTAGGGTTTTAGATTGCATGTTGTACAAAGAGGAATAACTCCTAGTCACAATAGGCATGCAAATCCACTTAGAATAAGTGGATTACAGTTGGGCTTTTATAAGACCAGTAACTGTTCTGTTGCTGCACATTTAAGCTGAGCTTATTTCTATTGCATTTCCTTTGAATTAAACAGCTGGAGCAGACAGCCAAGGAAAACACAGGTATTATTTCTAGTAATCCAATTCCACAGCAAGTTAATGAGGGAAATAAGTCAGCTTAAAGCTTTCTAAAATTGAATGAGATTTATTTTAATATGAACTTCACGTGGTCCTTTCATCAAGTATTTTAGTATACAGAGATCTCAGTTTGAAGGCTTCTCCTCTCATTAGAAACACCATCAGTTCAGTCCATGACTGGAAGAGTATCTCTCACATGCTTATGGCCAGTGGGTAAGGTGTGACCTTGCAGTGGGCTGACCCCAACCAACAGCCAACCCCCCCCCTTTTGTAGGATGGGCAGAAAATAAAAGGAAGGCAAGAAAACTTGTGGACTGAAATAATGACAATTTGATAAGGAAAGGAAAGCTGCACAAGCAAAAAAAAAAAAAAAAAAGAATGAGTTCATTCACTGTTTCCCTTCTGGTGGATCTTTAGCTACTTCATGGGAAGGAGCACCTCAACATGTACAACAGTTGCCTAGGAAGACCACCATAACCACAAATATATGCCCTTCCTTCCTCTTTCACTGGGCTTCTAAAGCTGAGCATGACACCAAATGGTGTGGAATATCTCTTTGGTCAGTCTGGGGCAGATGTCTCAGCTCTGTCCCCTCCCAACCTCTTGCTCATCCCTCGCCTAATCACCTGGGAGGACATGGGGGAGAGAAAGCCTTGCAAGAAAAGCAAATATCATTCAACAACAGCTAACAAGGTGATGTGTTACCAACACTTTCTTAGCCACAAATGCAAAACACAGCACCATGCAGGCTACCATGAAAAAAGTTAACTCCATCCCAGCCAGTACAATCTCCACTCCTTATTCCATATCATTCACATCATGTTCAGGTGTGACATTGTACCTATGTAGCCTCTGTTCCATTCATACATTGTTTAATTTTTAAACCCTACTCAAACCTTTTCATTCTATCTATTTTTCATTCCTGAAATTCCTTCTCACCAACACTTACAATTTATACAACATACCTAAACCATCTTTACATCCAATAGTTAGGTTTATATATCTCATTAACCACTATCCCTTGTCTCCTGACATATATACAGATATCCCTCTATTCCATGCTCCTCCCACCCACTCCCAAATGTCAGTAAGAATAGTTGATGACTTTGGTCCTATCTGTCAAGGAGATCACTCAGGACAAGAGAAGCAGTGCACTGAATTGTTGAGCACCAAGAGCACTGCTGGGTCAGCACCACATTCACATGGTTCCTTGTGAGGCTCATTCTCTGTTGGTTAAGGTGATTCCAGCTACAGTACTTCCTAGATGATACAAGTCAGATTCTGGGTTATTTTCCCCCTGGGATATATCTCATTGAGGTACACACCAGGTCCACTTCCTTCTACACTACCCACCAAGTGCACCTGGTATTTGAGCAAAGACAATCCCACAAATGGGATTTCCTTTTCCCAAGGGAGAGCAACTCACACTGTCTTTCCTAGACACATACACAAATGTGCTTTGGGACCATATCTCCTCCCACAGTATGTAAGGGATTTGTTTGGACAGAACCAAGGTGGTTAGTAACTCATCTGATGTTAACCAGCCAAGTGGCTTCTGATAAATTTATGTCACACTGCTTCTGTTCTCCAGTACCCTATGTTCTCAGCTTAGTCTTTAACAGTCCTTTGTATTGCTCAGTCTTTCCAGAGGTTTGTAGGTGATAGGGTACATGATGCCCCAAAGCAATGCCATGTTTCTTGACCCAGAAGTGAATGGGGTTATTTCAGAAATGAGTTGTACTTCTCTGATTCTATTCTTCCCAGGGTGCTGTGACACAGAACTTGACTTTCTAGGCTCACAATGGCATTTCAAGCAGTGGTATGGTTTACAGTGTATGCCTCCAGTCACCCAGTAGATGCTTCCACCACATTAAATTCATAGCATTTATCTTGGCAGGTTCAGAGAGGTGATCCAACATAGCCATATTGCCAGGCCTCATCATACTGAAATCCCAGCCACCTTCTTCCCTGTATTCCAGGGAGAATTTACTCACATGGGTCATCCAACTGCAGTACATCCTTCGCACAGGTGGTAGCCTCGACAGTGGTCAGCACCATCCCTCAATCATGAGCAGATTTTCTCTCTTCCATTTACTGTCCTTTTCTTCACTTCTTCAAGCTTTCGCATCCTATTTTCTCCTGTCCTGTAGAGGAGAGGAGGGAGAACAGACTGGTGGGCATCTGGCTGCTGGCCAAGGTTCCCTCATCACAGTCCTATTGTTTGCATCCAACATGGGGCATGCAGATTTGATCCAAAAAGCTCTTATTTGCAGTCAAATGCTATTGGACCCGGTCAATCTACCACAATCCAAACCTGTTCCCTTTAAGACATTTCTTACAGCTGGAGAAGGCTTCTGCCAAGAGCAAAGATCAGGCTTGCCTCAGATGACCTCCTTGACTAAGTTTTTGAGTATTCTTATCAGTAGAACAACATCCAAAACTGCTGAGAAATGCATGGGATTAGCACTTCTGTAGGCACAGACAAGGTTGCTTATCAAGGCGTTGAATATGTTCAGTGAAACCTGGTTAAATGAATCATCTTTTAAATCAACCTTTGCTCAATCAAAGTCCATCCTTACTTATAGGTACTGCCACAAGAGAGACAGCAAAGGAGAATTCCTGTGAAGGCAGCTCCACACAGACACATAGGTAAGAAATTCCTTTTTTGCTAAACCTTCTTCCCTTCAAAAACTCATTTTTATGATCCCAGTAATTTTGTTATGTAAAGCTTTCATGGATTATAAGTAGTATATAGTGCACTGTAACCTTCCCTCCGTTTCTAAATGTGAAGAAATAAACTTTCCCATAAAAGCCTACAGTTTATTCAGTTTTGTGTACTATTGGTTTTGCATGTTAACTTTTGGAATTAGCACAGTTTTCCACTGTTTTCAAGAAAAACTGCTTTGAATTGTAGTCGTGATCAATACGTTCTGATGTTTTTCAAATGATGTCCATGTAATAGGTCAGTCCATCCCTACAGTGAGTTAGTCCCAGTGCAGCCACACAGAGACTCAAAAAAGCAAAGGTGCCTGACCAAATGGAACAAGTGAATCATGATCCTCAGGCTTCCTATTCCTGTGTGCTGAAATTCCCCATATTCTCCAGCTTCAGTGACATCTATGCCAAACTCCCACCACATTCATATTGCCCTATATGCTACCCAACTTATCTTAACAATATCTTATCTTTCATCTCCAGTAGCAATCTGTAGCACAGGTAGTCACAGAGGTGATGCTGAAGCATGCTGATATCATGGAAGGATTTCACTGCCTGCTACTTTTCAAAAAAAAAAAAAAAAAAAAAAAAAAGGGAAAGGAAAAAAAGGCCAGTTCCAATATACATTAGTCATATTGATGATGTAAAGAGAAAATAAAAAGCCATCAAGGTACAAAAAAATCTTCACATGCAAACTGAATAATTTTCTCAGTATTTATTAGGCTGTAATAAATGGGCAACACAACTTTGGCCTTTAACAGACCTCTGTCAGTAGAGAAAGAAAAAATGAGGTTTGTTAATTACCTGGACTTTCTCCAGTGAAGTTGTTGTAATTCATCCTGTTTGTCATCATAAACATGGATCTTTGGCAGGAGTTCCTCAGACAACTATCTCTGGGCACGTTCCCTGGTGTCTCTCCAGCCAAGTGGGTTCCAGTCTGTGCTGCACTCCTTGATTGTTTGCCCAGGTCCCAACATTAGATGCTTTTAAGATTCAGCTGGACAGTGTTCCAGGCCATCTTGTCTAGATAGAGTTTTTGCCAAGGAATGTTGGAACAGATGGCCATTGAGGTCCCTTCCAACCTGGTATTATTCTATGATTTTTCACCACAAAGGTAGACCTCTGGCTCATGTTCAACTTGAACACCTGACTGCTGTCCAGCAATGCTACCTTCTGGCCAGCCAGCACTTGGCTTTTATTGTTGTGTGTGCTCTAGATACAGATTTTTTTTCACTTTTGTTTGTTGAACTTCATGTGGTTCCTGTCAACCCATTTTTCCAGCCTTCTGAGGTCTCTCTAAATAGCAACCCTAACCTCCAGGCAGCTGACTACTCCCTCTCAATTTGGTCTCATATATCAGCTTGTTGAGGAGGTACTCTTGTCTCACTGTGCATATCATAAATCAATACGTGTTAAATAGCACCATCCCCAGTACCAGCTCTAAAGAATGCCATTAATAACCAGCCAACACCTGGATTATAATACTGCTGATCAAAACCCTAGTGGACCAGCTGATCTTCTGCATCATCTGGTAGTCTGCATATCTAGTACATGTGTCACCAAATCAGCTACACTGAAAGCTCTAGAGATTGAATCAGTCATTGCAAAAGGTAAAGAGCATCCACTGCTCTCTGTCCCCCAACAGATCCAGTCCAATTATCATGTAATGTTACTAGGCTCATCAGGTATCAAAAAACAGTAAATCCATACTGTCTGATCCCAAACACTTTCTTGTCCTTTCCATTATATGCCTTGA
This sequence comes from Heliangelus exortis, assembly GCF_036169615.1. Classification (NCBI taxonomy): domain Eukaryota; kingdom Metazoa; phylum Chordata; class Aves; order Apodiformes; family Trochilidae; genus Heliangelus; species Heliangelus exortis. The sequence goes on from NC_092422.1 coordinate 103,917,215, forward strand.
CACAGCTTCTAGGAGGATTGGCTCCCCAGAGAACAAAGGGCACTGCCTAATACCAATCTGGTAACAATCTTCAGCATCAAGTACACTCTTTAACCAGCTGGCCTCATATTCTCTGGGGAAGTAACACAGCACCCTGGTGACACCAACTGGAAATTGTGCTCCGGTTGTCACAAGCTCATTGAGAAATCATTTGAATCAAACTACTGCAGTTTCTTCAGCAGCCTGACATTTCAGAAGCAAATTTAATCCCTTTCTCACACAACATCACATTTTTATATTGACTACACCTCATGTTAAAGTCATCAGGATGGGAGACAAAGTTTAGTCAGGTAGCAAATGGAGGCTTTATGGTTATTTCAAGGTCCATGTGACAACTGCAAGATAATCATACTGTCTCAACTGCTCTGTTTGCTTCCACACAGACCAAGCAGTATTAAATCACCTCTCCTGGTGAGGCTAACATATAATGATACACCAAAGTGGAATCTCAGTTAGCTCCTCTTCCCAACAGAATCGAAGAGTGCTTAATTAGGAGTCAAAAGCAGAGAAAACATGGACAGGTCCAAGAATTTTTACTCTACCAGTTACTTCTAAATGATACAGAAATAAACAAGGTCACCATTTTGTATGAAAAGGCTATTGAACCCACCTAGAAAAAAAAATTTTGCAATTGGAGACAAGGATCTTCCTAGTTCCTTTATAGTCCTTCCCACCTTCCATTGCAAACGTTGCCCTCATTAACAATAACATTCATTACAATGCTTTTTCCTGAAACTTAATTTTGTTTAGCTAAAATAACAGGAAAGCCTGGTTAGGACAATGAGGTCCTCTCCTGATCGCACCTGATCATCCATCTGCATAGGCTGCCCAGAGAAGTTGTAGACTCTACATCCTTGGAGATATTCAGAAGGCTGAGAGAGCTGTGACTGGTCAGCCTGGAGAAGCAAAGGTGCAGGGGAAACTTATCATTGTATAAAAGTATCTGAAGAGAAGGAGCAAAGAAGATGGAGCCAGGCTCTCTTCAGCGGTGCCCAGTGACAGAAGAGGCATTGGGCACAAACTGAAAGACAGGGAGCTTCATCTGAATGTAAGGACTTTTTTTTTTTTTTTTGCCATGAGAGTGACTCAGGACTGGCACAGGTTGCCCAGAGAGGTAATGGAGCCTTCTTCCTTACAGCTATTTAAAAGCCATGTGGACATGGTCCTTGGGAACTGGTTCTAGATGGACCTGCTTGAACTGGGACATTGGACCACATGACCTTCAGGGATCCCTTCCAACCTTAACTATCCTGAGATTCTGTGAAATCCCATTTTGTCACATATTCTTGCTATAGTGTTCCAGTATTTTTGTGCTGCTATTATTTTTCTCTGAAGGACTTAATTCAGACACTAAATCCTCACCACTAGTTTCACTATGTTATCATAAGCAGCCAACTTCTTTCTTCTGCTTCTGCATCTCGCTTAATTTCATTTGAGATAGGGAGACAAGTAAAGTGAAGAGGGAGAGAGAAGAGGGATTGGTTTCTTCTCCCTAGCCTTCTTAACTAGCTTTGACTTTGCACAGCTGGATTTCCTGGGAAGAAAAAAGCAAATTCTGAAGCAAACTGTATCACTATGTATTTAGAGGGAACACATCTAGGTAAGCTTGCCACTTTTACTCACGTATCTTTTCTATTCTGCAGCATAAGATGACTTCTGTTCTCCAGCCCCGAGAATGTAAAGTGACCAAAAATCCCCAAAAGAGCTATGGATTCTACCTACGTATAGAGAAAGACATAGCAGGACATCTCATCCGGAACGTGGAACAGAACAGCCCAGCTGAAAAGGCAGGCTTGAAGGATGGAGACAGAGTCCTCAGGGTCAATGGTGTGTTTGTAGACAAGGAGGAACACACACAGGTACATCTCCATTTAGTCTGGAATCCACACCGCTCCCCCTTTACCCAGACCCACTGCCATTATGTGAAGCATTCTCTCCCACTTTCTATGGCACTTTCAGCTGGGAAAGAGAAATGAGTCAACTGCTCAGAGCATCTCCCTGCATTGCTCATTACCCACCACAGGCATGAAATGTGCTTCAGGTGCCTCCATAGTTCATAAGCAGGGGCATGAGACAACAACAGTGCAACCCTTACTGGGGAAAACTTTTAGGTCAATCACTCCAGTACCTGCTTGTCATTTCGTCTTTTCCACTATAGGTAGTGGAGATCATAAAAAACAGCGGGAATTCTGTTGTACTTCTTGTTCTGGATGATGCATCCTATGAAAAGGCAGAAAAGGAGGGAGTGAACTTGGAAGAGCTGGGTCAAAATCTGTCATCAGGACAGCAGCAGGAGCAACAGTCCCCACCACCCATGGCCAATGGAGCAATCACTCCAGTTCCACAACCCCGGCTCTGCTACCTGGTGAAGGAGGAGAAAGGTTATGGCTTCTCTCTGAAAACCACCAAAGGCAAGCACCTAGGGAGAAGAGATAGTGTGTGTGTACATATATGTATATATATACACATGTATGTATGGCAGCAGGGATAGAGGCAACCACAGTTAACACATGGGGTCAATGGCAGCGCACAAACTGCTCTTGCTAGCAGAAAGAGAGAGGCAGCAATATGAGCTCAGGTCCATTTCTAATCTCTTTCTGTACAGTGCAGAGTTTTCCGAGGACCATATTTCTTATGTGGTAGAGAAATAAAGATAAAAAGAATAAGCTATTTTCTGCTTCTGCAAGCCCACTTACCAAAATCAAATTTGTGGTCGCTGCTCAAATACCAGATGTACACTCAAGATGCTACATTAAATCCTGTTCCACTCCTTCAAAATCACCACAGAAATCAGCATACAAGATTCTAGGCAGCTGTAATAAATACTTTTCTCCAATTTTTAAGTTATTCCACTTAAAAAGCAAGGGATTTGCCTTTGTTCCAAGGCCAGTCTACAGAACAAGGAAGTCTTCTGGAAAGCATCACCTCTAAAGAGGGTATTTTCAAAAGCAATATAACTGAAAGACCGGAAGCCTCCCAGAATCAAGAAATTATGAAATGTGTGAGACAACAAAAGTGGCTTCTCACTTCAAACTGGGGGACAGGAATCAACCCCCTTTCAGCTATTTTAATCAGCCTCTTTGGCACTCTTGGTAGAGAAATAAAAGATTGTTTGAGCTGAAGATAATGAACCAAAATAATTTTTCCAGGGTCGAATAAGACAGATGTGTCTCTGTATGGAAGGTTTGTGGTGCCACTGTAATCTGCACATAAGCAAAGTGTCTCTAAGGACATCAATGCTGAGTTTCCTTAACCATTAAATTCAGGCATACTTCAATGGCCTACCCTCTGTAATGAATTTTCATTTATTTTAGGACAGAATGGGTTGTTCTTAGTGGAACTTTCACCACAAGGAGCAGCTGCAAAGGCTGGCGTCCAAAATAATGATCGCCTGATTGAAATAAACGGAAAAAATGTGGAAAATGACACACATGGGGAAGTTGTGGAAAAGGTATTTATTTGTATACTGATTCATCTTCTGTTCTGGCCCACTGTCACAGCAACCTTTCAAGGTTACTGAGGTGGTAGGTCTGGCTAATCTGAATGCTTCACAGTAAATCTTGGTAGCTACTCTTCATGTATCAGCAACACAGCAGAGTACCCCTCTGCTTTGGCTCTGCTGTCAAGCAGCCTCTTGAACTGACTCCGAATGAATACTGTCATCAAGACAGGCCAGGGAATTTTAAATAACAGAATTATACTGCTGCCAGGAACCCTATTAAATAAATCACGCTCTGCTCATAGAAGTCCTGGAAATAACTCCTAATGGTAAGAGGACAACTCATCAAATGCAGTTTTCAGGGCAGGAAGAGGGTATGATGATACAGTCAGGATGAACAAGGAAAATTAATGACTTTAGACATTAATTCCTTTCTCTTGTTAAGCAGTCCAAAACTAATGAAAATTACTGTACAAGTAATCTCAGTACCTGGCCTCAGCTGCAAAGAATGTTGCTAATAAGACTTCAGCTTTCCCCTGTTGGCACTGCTAAAATGCAGCTGGGGCTGAAGAGATTTCAGAGGGCCATGAGACAGGCAGTACAGGCTCAGACATTCTACCAGCACAATTCAGTGCACACTACTAACCATGGAACAGTGCAACACCTGTGTTTTGTTGAGCTTTTATAACATCAGCAGCAGAGTGACATTGTTTAACATGAGTAAACAGGCCACCCATTAGACTGCAAAGGAATAAGAGGTCAGATCTGGGAGAGGTTGGTCAGACAAAAAGAAAAAAACAAACAAAAAAAACCCCAAACAAACAAAAAACAACCAACAAAATCTCACTATCAGTAATACAGGGAGGTGAAAGAGGACCAAGAGTGACAGAAACTTTACTCTTGTCACAGCAATCTGTAATAGTGGTATGGATGGCATGATATGTCTATATTGTAGAGTTCCAAATGTAGATAATCCAAGCACTACCTGCTAAGGCTCACTAGATTCTGCTTGCACTATATGCCATCCTCATGGCACTCCTTAGCTAATTCCCTGAGGGTCACAAACACAGTATAAAATACAGAAACTTTGCTCAAATATATGCTGTATCGTAAATGCCCAAAATCTTATCATGGTTCAAAGTTCTGACTGGAGAGGGAAAATGAAAATCAACTCACGTGTCAGTACACCAGTTAGCAAAGTATCGACAATTTCCACATGTTCTTGAAGGGGTGACATCTGAGACTGTACATGTACTATCACAGGTAAAGAAGTCTGAAAATCATGTTATGTTTCTACTTTCAAATGAAGAAACAGACTGCTATTATAAAAGCCACAACATGGTATTGAGCAAACAGAACGCCAGCCTAAGATTGCTTCCCCTCAAACCACGACTTATTGAGATCCAGAAAGGAACAAAAGGCTATGGCTTTTATCTACGGATGGAACAAAATACTCCTGGTAAGAATCAAGTTAACACAGAGACCATGCCATTAGTGATCATTTCTTCCTGTACAAGGTTGGCAGACATCATTTGCTTTGGCTTATTACTGGTCATCTCAAAGTCCCCTATAGATGTGCTGCAAACAGAGCTACATCAAAGAAACTGTCTCAACCCAAATTGCAATTCTAACAATGAGCTTTCGCCATGCATTTTAATGTCTTTAAACTTACTAAGTATATCCCCTCACATCAATCTTTTTTCCCTTCTGATCTTAGGTCATATAATCAAGGATGTTGATCCTGAGGGCTCAGCAGCCAAGGCGGGCCTCAAAGACAACGACATCTTGGTAGCTGTCAATGGTGAGCAAGTGGATGGTCTGGATCATGAAAGCGTAGTGGAAAAAATTAAGCAGTCTGAGGCAAAAGCCACACTGCTGGTAGTGGATAAAGAGACTGATGCCATGTATAAACTGGTAAGAAAATGCAAACTACTGCTAAGAGTTGGTAATTTATCATTATGAAGAGATATATGCAGCAATGAAACAACTAGTCTGCTCTGCACTTTTTCAACTTGCAGGAAATGTCTAAAATACGCCCATATTTCAGCAGCTCAGCTCTCCTTTCACTTGTACAGCAAGTCACTAAGCACCCAAATTTTTGTTCTCTTCCAGATTTTATAGGCACTATTGGAACAATTCTAAATTGAAACACACCACAAGAAAAGTTACAAGTTTAAGATAGCAAACTCAAAGCTGTGCAGCTGAGTAACCACTTATGAACAAAACAAGTAACAAAATTCCTGTCTCACACAGATCAACACAAGTTCTCTGCTAGCTCTTTCCACTAGCAGAGTTCTTCATTGCAAATCAAGTCTGAGTCATAAATAAAAAGGCTTCAATTTAAACATGTTGAGTATGAAAACCTAATCACAACAGAAGTTTTTTTTATGTTAACCAAGTTTTATTTGTTACTTTTTTTCAGGCTCAAATTTCCCCCTTCTCATACTCCTACAAAGCACAAGATCCAACTAAGAGGGAGGAAAGAGTAGAGCTGCACAGTGAGCAGACAGTGAACCACAGGCCAAGAATCTGCAAGATGGTGAAAGGGCCTAGTGCATTTGGCTTTAGTTTAAACATGATCAAGAACAAGCCTGGATTTTTCATCAGTGAGGTACTAATCTAGATTGAGGAATAAGAGAAAGATGAAGTAGTCTGTCAGACATCCCTCCCTTCTGTCTTGCAAGTACACTCAAGAAAAGCCAGAAATTAGAAGTGTCTTCTCTAGTGCTCTATGAGCTGTAATTTTTAGTAAGGTGGATATTGTAGGACCAAGACAAAAAAAAAAAAAAGCAACAGAAAATATTCCTCACTGTTATAAATCTAGAGAGAAGGGGAAATCTGGTTTTGGCATAACTTTTTCTTTTATTCATGAGGCTGGCATGCTAAAATTAGTATCTTAACTGTAAAGCATTCTAAATGTAAGATAGACATCTTCACCTTACTCTTCCCCCTTTCTCTGCCCATATCTGTCAAAAGTCAAGCCTCTACTGTCTCAAATTATGTCCATACCTTTCACTTTCTTGAGAGGAGAGCTTCCACTCATTATGAAGGAACCTGTGAAATGTAGTAAAGTTATTGGACAGGAACCTGCAAAGAGTAAGAAAATTGGTTCTACTGTGCCACTTTTCTTTAATGAAACTCTTATCAAAAATCAAGATACATCTTAAATCTCAAAATTATGGGTTCCATGTTTATTATGCTTAGGTCTACTGCCTCTCCCGATGCATTTTTGCCCCACAGATCTCCTCTTCCCCATGGTCATTTTGCTGCCTTGTAAGGAGAGCAGCAACAGAGCAGTCTAGCCACCCATCACCTGTTAATGCACCTTTGCAAATTTTGTGCTAATACCACAGTTTGAACTCACCTTTGCAGGTACGAAACCATGGGCCAGCTGACAAAGCAGGTGTAGAAAATAATGACTTTTTGGTGGAAGTGAACGGGGTGAATGTGACCAATGAATCCTATGACAAAGTGGTGGCACGAATACAAGAGAGTGGTGACCAAGTAACACTACTTGTGTGCAGCAAAGAAGCTTACAAATACTTCCAGAGCCAGAACATTCCTATCACAGCTTCCATGGCAGATCCAGCCCAGGACACTTCTGAACCGCCTACTTGTACAGAAAACCATTCCTCAGAGCAAGACAGAAACTCTCCTGTACCAAGAGAAAGGGTGAGTAACACTGCACTAAGTGTGTGTTTGGGGATCATCTAGAGGACAGGAAAAGAACTTTTTTCAGCTAGGATGTATTCCTGAGCTAGGATTTTTTACTTGAGTCTGGATTTTTACAAGTCAGCCTATGTCACTAAGAGGAAAGCCATGGTCTGATTATCATAAACACCTTTTCCTTTCCCCACACATAATACATACAGGTGAGTACCTTTAATACAAGATTAAATCACAGAAAGGGTGCACATAGAAGAGATTTTATGGAACAAGAAAATACAAACACAGTAAATCCTTAACTGAAGATGAGAAACAGGTAATACAATCCTGAAAATACAGGGGAAAAGTGCTTCCATACACCAAAAAGCATAAACATATTTTGAGGAAATCAGATGAAATATTTCAAAACAGATCACTGTGTAGACAGAGGAAAACCTGATAGGTAACAAAATTTTCTAGGAAACGTCCTGATTCAAAATTATTTTACTAACTTCATGCCATAAGAAAGAATCTCAAGCATGACAAAAGTCTGAAAAGCAGGCAGGTATTTCTTCTTGAAACAGTAATTCTGAACCCTCACTGTGGTAAGCCTTAAATATTTAAGTGCTTCTTTTCCCACCATGCAGAAAAGACAGACTAGGAAGAATAATACCAAACTGCCTCCTATTTATTTTTCATTAGCCTTGTCTATAAATGTCTAGCTATAAATGTTTTCAGAAGTTTCTTAGTCACCAAGCTGCGTTTTGCAGACCTGAAATTAGCACCACTTATGTGTGCAGGTTCAGTGGGTATGGGAATTAAACAATAGGCCTGTATAAATAATAGGAAACTTGTATTAAACAAATTTGACTCTAAATGTACTAAATCAAATAGCACTTAAACAACAAAAATCGCATTTGTTGGCTCATTCTGACACCCAAACAAGTACTTTAGTGCAGATGAAAACAAGAGTCCTTCAAAACACTGTAGACTATCAAGTTCATTTAGAAATTTAAAATAGGAAGAATGTATTTATTCCTCTGCAGGCAAGCTCATCCTCCTCTTCACAATCAGCCACTTCCACAAGAGCAGAGAGAGACAACAATGACGACACAAAGCTGTGAGAACAACTATGACAAGAAGAAAACAAGAAACCTACAAACTTCTTTCTCCAATCATTCTTTGCTAGTGCATCTCCCAGAACTTGACTAATCCTAGGAGTGCCATACTTGCAAAGGACTGCTATCTCTTGCTGAAAGGCAGATGCCTGAAACAAACACTTCAGTGTAACCTGCAGTCATTGAACACACTGCCATTGCACTTCATTGGCTTTCTGCCTTGTAAAGAGAGCAGTTACTCACTTCTATAGAGGCTTAAATAACTAGAGGTATATAATTAAGTATCCTGCAGCAGAAGGCAGAAACTTTTTACAGATCCATAAGCATCTTAGCCTTTCAAGGATAAGCTCTTAATAAAGAGCAACTGATTTCTCCCCATCTCCCAGGAGAGGCAGCTCTCTCCCTAGTTCACATTTGTTAGCTCAATCTCTGTGGCCACTCTTCTATACTACACTTAGATCAGTGCAACTGCTGTGAAATGGCATAAACCAATTTACTCTGTGCATTACACTCCTTTCTCCTGCTAGCTTTGCAGAAATTTCTTTCAAACATTAAGCTAACTTCATAACTCATAACTTAAAGAGGTTTGTTTAAGCACTATTGTCTCTCCTTTGTATACAGTTGTGGATCATGGTAGTTAGAACAGTGTATGTAATGCAGGTTCATCTAATCCTAAGTCAACACATTGTCCTGAATGTGACATAAATGGCTCTGTAACGCTGCTGCGGTGTATTTTGCCTTCTTGATGTACACTGAAGACAACCAGAAATAAACTTTTCAGAATGGCTATTTCACCCCCACTCCAGTCTGACCACCTATGATTTACATTCCAGAACAACTTAAAAACAAAGCCTAGCAGTGGCTACAAGAAGCTACAAGTTTAAGTATACTTTTATGCCCTGAATTACATCTAGAAGGGGAAACGGGCTTCTGTAAGGAAAATACATAGGTTTTGGGGAACACCAAATTCACATCATATAAGGTAAACAGATTTGTACTACATAATGTAAACAACACATAGCTGTGGTCTCCAACTTCACATTAAGCTCTAGCAAAGAGGAATCCAGAACCTCAGTTCCATTTATGGAAAAAAAGAAAATGAAGTTGAGACTATGCATTAGGAAGCTCATCTCCAGCTCCTAAGGACTAGGTCCACTAGTGATACACACTAGCAAACACTCCACACAGACATGAAGTGAAATTCTCAGCATTTCACTTCTGCCAGGGAGAAAATCATACCAATTGTCTATCTCACATCCAGCCAGATCTTTGGAACTTACAAAAAACAACTGTGATGCTTGCATGAGATATTACAACAGCTTATTTAATTCCACAGACTCAAACATTCAACTCAAAAATTACTGTCCTCTGATTCCCAATTATGAGTTGATTTTCAGCAGTTTCTTGCTGTTTTCTCTGAGGATGTTCTAACAGGACAAGGTCTTACTTCAGACAGTCCACTATGAAAATTCCGATGCCTCTAGATACTGGTGTATCAAGGAATGCCCTTATTCCTTGGCAATGAACTGTCTCACATTCAATATGCACATTCTCTTTCCTCCAAGCTGTGGCACCTTCATAAAATGAGCCACAGAGCTTGATGGTGACATGTGTGGAAGTCCAAAGAGCCAGTTACACTGATGGAACACGTAAGATAGTCCTGGCTCTCTTCAAGCTTTGCAGTCCACAGCAGCAGCAGTTGAAAGGACAGAGAGCAGAGTGTGACTGCAGTCCTTATTTACAGGGCCATATGCTTTTCTGGGGCTTGTTTGTGTGCTAAATAGAGAAAGAGGATGCTGGAGAGGGCACTGACTAGGAATATCACATCAAACCAACGATGATAAAAGTTGAACTGGAGCTCTCCCAGGACTTCTGTAATAATAGTGCGATACTCTAGAGGCATGCTCATCCGGATCAGGAGCACTGATGACACAAAGTACATGCCCTGTAAATTAATAAAGTAGTTACTGTTTCACAATTGGTTACGTGGCTAACATGAATCAGCATACAAAGGTTTTATTTATGTGTATATACGCACACACACACAAAGATGTATGCGTGCAGAGATGTCTGTAGGTGTGCCCATGGTGCTACATACTCACCATTATCTGTGCTAATAGCAGAACAATAACATTGGAAGACTTGCTGCTGGAAATGGCATAGAAGAACTAGGGGAAAAAAAAAAAAAAAAAAAAAAAGACTGGAAATTAGCAGCCAGGTAAGCCTGATGTGCCTTAGGACAGCATGAAAGCAACATACTCTTTAATAACTTTTCATTAAAAATAAAAACAAAACAAACAAACAAAAAAAAGCATTATTTTAATGCTCTAATGAGAAGCTACATTATTATTACAGGGATGCCTGTACCCTACTTTCAGAAACCTCCAGTCTTAGTCTTTAACATTAATTTCCCTATAGAGTGGTGCCACCTGCTAAGTCATATATTACTATATATTGAAGTTTAAGCTCAGGAACCAAAGCCAGGTCAATATGATCAGTCACATGTCTTTTGAGTGAATGCCTTTCCAGTCTGACCAGCAGCTTAAATTAAACAATGTAACTTCTTTTAATCACCATCTCACCAACCTTACTTATTAATAAGCCCAAGCTACAGAATCCTTTTAAACCACTGCTTACAGTTAGCATCTCATTTAACATCTATATCTCTTCCCAAAAGCAGTAACAGGGACTGAGAGGAAGAAATATACTCCTCCCTTCTTTTCTCTGCAAGTATTTATATTCAGATCTTTAAAACACAAATGTGTGTTGAAAATTTATACAGTATTTGTCCAATCTACAGTTAAAGATTTGGTTAACAGCTTTCCAGGTCCGAAACCACCGAAGAGTCCTGGCACTTACCTTTGTAAGTGTGATTAACAATCCTCTGATAGATGTAACAATGATTATTCCAACAAGAATAAAGGATATGTGCTGGGACCAGAATTTCACCTGTACCAAACAAGAAGAATACAGTTAAATATCTCATGTATTTACACCACACTGTACAGTTGCCATATCATCAGGGCCTTTGCATTTCCTAATTCTACAGATATCCATAGTGGACAGATTTATATAACAGACATTTTCACAATTACAATAGCAACTGACTACTTCAAATACAAGAGGAAAACAGATTTAGTTTACAACAGTCACAAAAAACCCTATAATCACAAGATATACAAAAGGTGTAAATGACAAAACATCTATGTGTGTACAAGCAGGCATAATTACTCTGTAGACAAATGTATTAATCTAAGCAAGGTGATTAACATGTTTCTATTTACCCAAAACTAACAAGCAAATCATTGCCTTTCTGGCAAGATCATACTACCATCCCAGCATAAAATCAGAGTGAAAGCAAAGTTCATGGTGCATTTTCCCTTCCCTTTCTCAGAGCTCTACCACTCCGTCACTAGAAGCAGTGTGATTGTATTTAGATAAGATAGAAATTACTGAACAGACTATAAGAATTAATAAAGCCTCACATCAAACTGAATTCCTAGATAATTTACAGTGATCTCAATTCCTCTTGTGACTGGATCCGTCTTCCCCACACGGTCAAATACAATATTGATGGTTGCCTGCAAGAAACGGATTTACATTGAAACAAGAAAACAAAAAGCATACCTCACTGTTACAGATTAGACAGATGCATGACTCTTACTTTGTATAACCAAGGAAAGAAACAGGGGCCAATGAGATTGTTGAAAAAGGTACAAAATGCACACAACTAAGAATTACTTGCCTAAGGCTCCACAAAAACACAGATGCACAGAAGCACAGATGCTTTATTCTATCAACAGCCAGTTTCTTTCAGAATTTCCGTAAGGGGGAGGTTAGGGCATTACTTGATGAAACGCCTGTACAGCTTCATCTATGCAGGGTGTAACATTTGCTTATGTTCATGTAAAACTCAATAGAACACTTACATACCATGAAGATTTTCCAGACACAATAGATGGAGAAAAAATAACCCAGAAAATTAAAGTATTTGCCCTGAAAAGTTTTTGAGTACTCTATCCTCTCCTAGAAAAAAAAAAAATAAATAAAATGAGAAGAACAGATTTAAAAAAAAAAAACAATATATCAGTTAATCATTTCCACCCAAAGCACAAAACTTTAATAGAGCAGCAATTGTAGCTTTATCCTTCTACAAGTCTTTTAATTCAAACGTTTCTGTACTCAGAAAGTTTTCATTCAAAAGTCTCTGAATAGCTGTAGGGACATGCACTATCCAGAAGCAAACTAGACCCCAATTTAAAGAAATAGATCCTCACTCCCCTAATCACAACACTTCAACATTTATCTGTTGAATAGCTTTCAATGTCTTGCAACATACCTTCTCTTTCAAACTGCTCAGCAACCCAACACCCATCTGGGCAGTTACTTTGCCACATACCTTTGTTGCATGCAAGTCAGCAGTTTCCAGAAAAAGCTGACGACTCAGCTCCTCTAGGGCATCCACTTCTTGTTGGATAAGGGACAGATCTGGCAAACCAGCACAGTCAAGGCTATAATGTCACGAATTCTTAATTAACAAAGCATTCCCCACCTTCAGCCCAAGGACGGCATCTAATAGCCTGACCACTTTTTTGATCCAGACCAGTTCTCTGATTCAGTCTTAATGCTGCTTGTTAATACTGTACCCAAATAAATCTCAAGGGTACATTTATTGCACACTGCTCCATTTTAAGAAGGTGGGCAGTAAACAGTATTTAAGCAGTCATGCCACAAGCTCTTTAATCCTTTGCCTGGCAAACACATTGCAGAACAGAAACAGAGCTCTCAAAGACTGTTCCTCCATTTCACTTAGTGCCCCTTCTCACTGAAGTGCATCAGGATGTCACTCTCTCATCTACATACACAAAACTGTTGAGTAACTTCTCCAAGAGATTAGTGATTATAATGTAGAATCTAGTAAAATTCCCAAATTCTGATTTTAACAAGTACTGGGAAAGGAGAGGAAGACGAGTCTGCCCTTAGATACACAAACTGCACACTTTAGGTGGTCTGGCAGAAATCATTGGTAGGCAGCTCTAAGTCAGAGGAATACAGCCCACTGTAATTCCCAACAGATTCCTTCTACCCCTTTCACATGGGCAAAACAACTTCTGTTCACCAGTTCCTATCCACCTTTTTGCCACATGGCTGTAGCACCAGTTGTCAGCCTGTATCAGGAGAACAATTTAACTGATCAGCAAGTTGCTTCATGCCCTTCTTTTTCTCATAGTTTTTCCATGAGGCCAGAAAGCCAATGGTAGGTTAGATAAGCCCTGTAGTTTTGCTCAGTTATATCTCAGGTTCTCCATCCTGGAAGAGTGTATTTCAAATTATGACAAAAATATGCATGTAGGTCAGTCGTATCAGCAGAGGAAACATCAGAATTGAAAGTCAGCTTCCACATTTATGATGGGATGGAGTAGACATTTGCAATGTGACAGCCTAAGTGTGCACATCTGTCCTGGGATCTGCCGTGCACCTCAATGATGGTGATGCAGCAGGACATTTACAGGGCAGGGCAGCAGCACACGGCTCCCAAATGTGTCACAGTAAGACATCCAACCCCTGGGCAAAAGGTCAGACAGTGCAATGCTAGAGAGTAAACTTCCCAGGTGACATTAAGCCTTTTGCTCAGGCTGCTGAAATGTGCTGAAATTCAAATGCTTTTTTTAATTGGGCCAACAAATATTACTTCTTTTCAAAACAGAAGAAAGCTAAGGCCACCCCCAAGACAGGTGCCAGCATGCAGATGAAGGATACTTTCACTGCCCTGAACAGATGTTGTAACACTTTTTATCATTCCCCAGAAGCCAGTGGATTTGTTATGCACTTCTCCTCTCTGGAACATTGTCCGATGAGCCACTGCTATCCTGAAAAAACAGAAAATACAAGTCCTAAGGGAATAAAGTATTTTATTAAAAATAAAAATAAAACAAACAAACAAAAAACTTCCAAAAAGCATTTCCTTAGCAGACACTGTTGAAGTAAATTCACAACAATCAGATGCCTCCTTTTTTTTAATCCCCCCTAAACACTAGTCTTGCTTCATAACATTATCTTGATTGGCTCTGGAGTAGAGCCCAGGGACAATCAAGCAAGATTCAATGAGACACTTCCCACAACTTCCATTCTGGGTCCTGCTTCAATTCTTAAAGGGGTTTAACCCAATTAAAAATATACATGCAAAGAGGTTTCTCAGTCACATGATTCGTCACTTCTTTTCTCAAACACATGACTGTACTATCTCAAGTTCAGGAATAGGATGCTTCTTATGCTCCTCTCTCCCCTTGAACACCTCTTCTTTATCACTGCACATCTGCTTTCTCTGCATAACTGTGAGTGCTGAATGGTATGCAGCAGCACTCTGATATGCTTGTCTCTCACTGCTGAGTTGCATGACAAGCTGTTATGAAGCAGAAACACATAAATCCATTATTGGACTAAACCACCGTACGCTTCAGGGGATGCGAACGTGACTCCTGAAGCTTATTCCAACACTACAGCAGCAGCTGCATATTGTCCCTCACACTGCAGTATAATCCCCACAAGCAGTGCTGGCTTCTGGCCTCATTCCCTCACATTTCTCTCCATTGAAATCTGCAAGCCAGTTATCCACTCCTAAACTGAAAACTATTCATAGGATTGTGAAGGTGATCCATGATTCAACAGTGTTTAGGTCCTCTCTTGTAGCTACAGCCAGAATTGCTACATTTGGCACTGAGCCCTCATCAAGGTTGTTGATACACAATGTACTAAAAGAAGGGAGGGGTGGGAAAAAAACGCTACTCCTTCATTTCCAGGAAAAGAAACACTCTTGAGGCACACATACGTTAACACACATAAAAGTGCATACGGTCACACTACAAATTGCAGAGATCTCAGAACGATTCAACTCATCCTAATAGCTGCCAAATATAAGAATTGCATTTTCAGTCCTAGCTTTCTTCCTAGTACCAGTTTCACACATTCCATCCTAAATGATCCACAGCATTGCAGCAAAAATGCAGCTATGTCAAGATGAAGTGCAAGGCTGTAAGTACACAAAGACAAATCTTTTATTTTGAGAGACAAGGATCGCTGTACCCACACAGTACTTAAGAATTCTGAAAAACCTCACAAAAAGGATACATAAGCAAAACCCACACACTTTGTCAGTGTAGATATGTGATGTATCTACTTCAGACAGCCTGATTTAACTCTAACATTAAATGGTTTCACAGAACCTAGGCATTTCAAACCTGAGCCTTAGTTAAGTCATACCTACAAAGATGAATATAAAGAACCTGCCAACCTTGGAGAAGTTTCCATAAGGCTTTACTTGATTAGTCAGGGAGAACAGTAATTCCTGCACAAAAAGCATCCGGGAAAACTACATTCAAAACTATCTCCTACCAACAAGTAAGACAGTATGAATAAGGGATTGATAGGAGAAGATACGTCAAGATCAGCAAAGAAAAAAAAAACTTTATGTTCCACTGCCTTATAATCATTGTGTGCATTAAGAAATTTTAGTGAAAAGGTGGCCAGCAAGTTACTGACCATTTACAGAACTGTAACATTTACTCTATGCTGTAAACTACTGCTATTCCCACTCATTCTGCTAAATGATTTGGATTGCATTTGGACTAATACGAATCTAACTTTTTAAGCTCTACTTTATATGAGCAAATAGTCCAATTATGCAAGCCACTGCCCCCTTTCAAAGCAAAAAGAGAACAAAATCGACAGAACTGGAGCTTCTGCTATTTCTTCCACATTTCTGAGACTACAGAATTCTGGGGGTTTGTTTTGCTTTTAAATACAAATACACGAACTTCAGTATAATTCCCATGCAGTTACACACTTTATGTAGGCACTTCATAATGGTTAGAAAGTTGCTATATCAAGATGTCTTGGTCATAGAAAGGCAAGAAAGTGCTAGTCAGTTATCCCAACATCAACTTCCCTTGCCCAGAAGTCCAATACCGCTGAACAAAACAAAATAGCACAGAGAAGCAGCACTACACAATATCTTTTAACTCCAAAGCTCGAAATCCATTAACTCAATTAAAATGAGCAATTAAATTCTCTCACTACATACCATCCCACATATGACCCACATCCCACATTAACAAATACTGAGTTAATGTATTCTGGCCACTTAACATTTTCAAAGGGGAAGAATAAATTATGGTTTAACTATACATTCATATACTAATACTGGTCAGCAGATATACATGCTGGTGACTAACTCAACAATGTTAAACTACCTAAAAAAATCTCACTTGTAAAATATTAAAAGGTTCCATAAAAATACCAGTGCACCAAAAGTAGTTTGGTGGACTACTGCGAGAATTCTGACAGTCAAACCTTTGCAGTGACTGTGGTAATTGTGTTTCTTCTGCACAAGTAGTAAGGCATGCAATATACAATTTGCACCAGCAGGAAAAAACCTTTTGGTGTAAATTAAATTAAATTGTTTCCAAAAGTAGCTTTTTCACTTGCTGTAAGTGGAACAGGCTAAACAAACAAAAGCAGAGTTATGACTGCACACTTGTGCACTACACTATGTACACTTTAGCAATGTTTTGCAATTCCACAAAACTTAACTAACGTAAACCTTGCAAGAATATAGCCATGCCCACACCACCTCACTACCCTGCTTCAGCTTTGACCAGGAAACATCAGATCCACTGAGCAGGAGCGTGCTTAGTACCTATGAACTTATTTCTGTACTGAAACCGCCAGTAAGAGAGCCAGCTACAGGGGCTTAAAGGTCACTTACTCATCAAGAAAGAAAGGTGCCCATCTTACAGATTAGTCAAGCTGCCATCAGAGTTATAATTTGTCTTGGAAGCCTAATCTGTGCCACTGCAGGAAGAAAGGGTACTATTTAGTGCACAAGGCTAGAATGAAACACCACACAACACAACCCATTTCAGCCACCTGTTTCACTGGAACACGTAGCCCTGACAGAAATAATTTTGGTAATTTGAAGAAACATCTTATACCATATTGACTGAAAACCCTTAAAATAAATCATTCCATGCTACAGCTGCCTTCTCACCTTTTTTTCTTACTAACAATCATGTCCATAGTCTGAAGGAGTCGTCGCTCCAAAGCCAGAATATCTGCATCTGTAACATTCCTGTAAGACAGACACCCAATTAGGCCTGCTACCCCATTTCAGAGGAATAGAAAAAAGAATAAAGGAGCCTGTGGAAGGAGAACATGCTTCAGCAATGGAAATGGTTCTAGAATGTAGACACAGCAATAGCTAAATTAACAAAAGCTATGAAAAATATTGAATCAGTGACACAAGAAAAGCAGAATGATCTCAAAAAAGTGGACAAAATATTTCACAAGGCTGAATTTACCTGAGAAAGTAGGACATGTACGTGTATGGACAGTTGACAGCCCCAAATCCTGAGAGCAAAGCCATGAGTGTCACCCCAATCACACCCACACGGCTGATGAGCTGTTCTATAGACAGGATTCCTGGAAGAGAAAAAAACATGGCTTTAGTAACTTTGCTCTCTTCACTCTGTTCCACACCTAGTGTCTTCACAACATAACACACATAGAGATGCTCAATGAATCCAACCACCTTCCCCACTCTAATGACCAGAGGTAATACCAAGTACAGACAGGGAGAAAGCACCCCTTAAGCCCTCTAGCTATGACGAAGCTTAAGGCACATCTGGAGAGAACCAACAGTCAGTAGTTTGATTCTAAATTAATAAAACCTTAATAATTTCACCCTGCTGAGGTGGAAACACAGATCAACCAGACACCATAAAAGCAGCATCTTCCACAAAGCCACTTTTTGTAATAACCAGGATTTGAGTTACCAAACCAGTTAGTCCTGGCAAGCTGGCCTCAGAATGTCTAAACCCCAGAGAGGAAGCTCTATCCTATCAATTGTCATTAGAAATGAACCCTCCAGGTCAGATGCAAATTGTGCTTGTAGGACAAGCATGGGAAGCTTATGCTGCTCCTGACTGTTCAGTATTTATCTTGCATACACACACATGCTGTTGAGGTCACTACCACCAAGGCATTCCACCTGAGCAGCAAGCAGACTCTAAAACACATCTTCACACACTACAGCATGAATGACAAGCCTGTGCTGTAAAAACACTGACACTGAAGTTTTATTTATTGTTCTCAGTCATTAAACACAGATCTCAACCTGTGTCCTTAGGATACAATGCCATGTGCTACCAAACATCACTCACTTTTTTAGGGAGCTAGTTAATGAGCAGCTGCCACACACAGCACATTTGGAGCTTACATGATTGCAAAGCTGAGATGGCCAAGCGCCAAGCCACATTTCATGCTTCAGAGAAGGGGAATAAATGATGAAAACAAGGCAAAAAGACTTTACAAAGGGAGACTGAGACACTCAGTCATGTGCAGCTGCCTAGAGATTTACATGAGCTACAGAATGTGCTACAATACACTGGCCTTTTGCCCCACACACTGTCAGACAGCAGCAGTTAAAACAGGGGTGCCTTCAAAATGACAGGACATGCCACTGGTTAAAGCAGTGCTTCCCCGTAACACTCACAGCAACCCTATTCTTGTGATCAGGTCACATAAAATGAATGCTTTATCAAGTCTGACAAAGACAACAGCTTTATTAGAAAGCTAGTATGTAACTGAGTAAAGCATAACCTTCCTTCTATCACAAGCTCCCAAACTCAGGACTATTAAACAAGCTGCAGACCAGCCAGGGCTCCTGACTTGGTGCCCTTGTTAGATCATGCATTTCCCAGCTGCAGCACACTGCTATCACCATCCCCAGAGAAGGTATCCCTCAGCATCAGATGCCAGTGCAGGCACATGAAAGAGCCCCAGTAGCCAGCACAGCTGCATACACAGTGAGCAAGGTGGGACATGCTGAGAAAGATACCTCGGGTCACACACTGCAGTATGAGGGGTCCATTAAACATGGCCTCCTGTCACATCTCCCTCTATAAAAGCATCCCAGCTGTCTGAATTGGGCCACCACCACATGATAAAGCCCTGCAGCAGCCTTGCCCATACATGCAGGACAACAGGAAAAAACAAACCAAAACAGAGAATCCTTTGCTCTAACCTTATGTCTACACTGCTAGGATAAAGCACTGTACAACTGGTCAGTAAAGGTGTTGTCCTGAAAAACATTAAGTTAAATGTAGGAAACATCCCACTACTGGTTCTGAAAATCCGCAGTTGTTATGCAGCTTCGCAGAACCATTCCAGTGATCTGAAGAGGATTAACTAACCCCTAAGGCTATATTCTGCCAACTCAAGCACCTTCTGCAATTCAAAGTAAATACACATTTTTCTTGGCAGTGAAACACTGGGAAGAAGGATCTGCACTATATACTAGCTTTTGTATTTCAGTGGTAAATGACACAATAACAAACATAGATTTGCACTTTCTCTTAGCAAACTTTTAAGATCACAGATGAAAAGGTGAGCAGACCCTACAGCTGTTGTTCAAATTTTATCTTATGGATTAGTGCAGTTAAGTAGCCTCCTAGAGAAGAACAGGAAGATTAAGCTGACTAGTTACCCATGCAGACAGACATATTCACCAGTTAGAGCAAAAATGCCTGAATTTCACCCGTTGAGAAAAATATACAATCTTCCAGTACAGCAGACAATGGCAAGGTACACAGGAAGCCAAGGTGACAAACAGTTGTGTTCTTACAGTGTTATCAGACACAGTTAGGTGCCCAAAGGATTCAGTACAGTTACACACATCTTAAAACTCCATTGGACCCAAACTAACTGAAGTGCACATAGTATCTTGACACTATAAATACTCTTGGCTCTGTGACTGAAACAGAGATACCCAAGCTAATTAGGCACATAAATAGCTCTGGCATCCAGCAGAACTTACCAACTCACATTCTAGTACCATGCAACTGCACTGCCTTGAGGCTCAGGCAGTGTATGAAGCTGTACTGCAGCAAGCACCCACTGCCAGATGTCTTGCTGGCTACAGTCTACATAGCTCTGGTGTTTAGGCTCCTTGCTACATTTTGTCAACTGGACAGCTATCTGTGTTAAACTGATCTGATTTCACTCACAAGAAACAACAATCTGACTGAAAAAAGTCAGATGAAGGATTGGTTGTCAGTTCTCTTCCTACATAAATTAGTTTTACTCTCCACACAAAAAGAAACAAGTGAATAAAAATTGTGATCAACATTTTGTGGACAAGAAGGGAAGTCCTCAAAAAGTATAT
Organism: Heliangelus exortis; assembly: GCF_036169615.1. Classification (NCBI taxonomy): domain Eukaryota; kingdom Metazoa; phylum Chordata; class Aves; order Apodiformes; family Trochilidae; genus Heliangelus; species Heliangelus exortis. The sequence goes on from NC_092422.1 coordinate 103,937,676, forward strand.
TGTGTTCTTACATCCCCTACATCCACTTAGGACTCATTCCCCCTAAAGTTTTCTTCTGGTATGGGGAGAAAATTAAGGCAAATAATTCAAGATATAACCACCCATTTCTGTCAGTCTGACAACATTCAGATTGCAGATTTCAAAGCAGAACAGACAGCTGCAAGGAAGCTGTCACAGCACCAAGCCTGCCTGAGTTCAAGAAGTGTTTGGATGACACTCTCAGGCACATGGTGTGATTCCTGGGGTGCCCTACACATGCACAGGAGTTGTACTTGATGATACTGATGGGTCCCTTCCAAGTCAGCATATTCTATGAACTACTTTCTAAAGTCCCAACTATACAGCTGAAATAACCTAATAATAGCTCCAAGATAAAAGTGAGATAACAAAGATTGTTTTCAGGACAGAAGGAATGAGTAAGGATATGAAACTCACCATGTTTTGGGCTCAGGATAGGAAACGGATCCCCCAACTTCCAGAAGAAATACATGAATGTCAACCACAGACCACATGCAAAAAGCAGTTTCTGCCTGTGCACTAATGGAGAGAAAAAAAAATTAAACAAAACAAAAAAACCCAACAGTACTCTAACCAAGTTCTTCCTTTAGCCCTTTTCAAACTTGCAAAATTGCTACATCAGTCCAAAGGCTACTTTGAGCACAGGCAGGCAAAAGAGGTGTCAACTGACAGAGCTACAGCTAGCAGTACACCCCTCCTGGGAAACTTCAAGCCAGCACTACATATTTAATATTCCCAACCTACATGCCTAAGCTTAATAGAGAAGAGTGATGAGTACCAACAGCTCAACAGTAAATGTCCATAGTGCATGGAAGAGGCCTCATCCAGACAATAATAAACAAAAAAGCAAAAGTAATTGAGCTTTTCTGCCTCATTTCTTTTACCTCCTAGCAGAACCACACAGCCTTGCCAAGGATTCCAGGGTTTGGCTGCAAGCTTAAAATTGTAAAGGAACAAATTCCAGTAATATTACTCTTAAGGGATCAACTTTGCTGAGACCTGTAAAGAAAAGCTACATTTGTTGAGGGTCAAGTAAAGTATCTCCTAGCTGCCTGATAAACAGTTCACTCTAAACAACTAAGTTCCAAACTAGATTTACCTAGGAAGGAGGGTACTAAAGGGACAATGATCCACACATCTCCCTTTCTCCTGGAAATTATTTCCAATTTGCATGTGTAGTGCCAAGTTAGAAGCCCCAATATCATAACCAAAGTACTCACATAATCTGATATTGCTCACAACAAAGTAACCAATGTAGAAAGGTACCATGAAGACCAGGATGAGCAAAATGACACACAGGTTCAGTTTCCAGTGAAAATATCGAGAGCTAGAATAAAGCCAGAATACTGATTAGCACATTATCATAATACAAAAAATTTTTCAAAGATTATCAGAAAGCATTGCAATCCTTCCCACTACATCAAACATTGCATGATAATGGCCTAGCATATAGAATATTCTGGATTCTAATTGCTGCTTAGGCTTGGGGTGGTAGTGTCTGTTTTGGGGTTTTGGTTTGGTTTTAATACAGAGCTCAAGAATGTGTATTACAAAATCAACAACTACCCAGAAAAACACAAAAGTATTTGATAAAACACCCCAGTATTTTCTATGGTGATTAATGCCAGTTGCAGCATGATTCATTTGATTTACTGCAAATCGAGTTGAACAGTAAATCAAGACCAAGTATAAGTGATTATTAATTTTGTCATGAGTGGCTCAGGCAAAAAAGGACTAACTCAAATTAAAAATATGAAAAATATTCAACGTTCATAAACATGTTTCACTTCAAAGCGAATTGTCTCAAATGCAAGAAGTTGCAAAGCAAGAATTCAAAAATATACATGTATACCAAAATGATCGATACTCCTCTGACAAACGATTAGTCAAATGCAGATGAGATACATCTTGGCTGAACTGACTTTTCACTTAGCTTAACCAGAAAAATGCACGTCCTGTTTTTAATATTAACTCATACCCCTTTTGTGCCTGAGGGAAGCAGAAATTATGAGGACCCTTGTCACTTTTTCTTAGCTAATCCAGAGGCAAGCATTTTCATCTATATTGCTGTCCAGTCCTTTACTAAGATTATAAAAGCATTATCCTCAGTGATCTCTCTGGCTGCAAGCTCTACAGTTTATTAACACAGAGTCAGAGCTAATGTTACCTTTTAACAGTTTTGAACTTCCAGCCTTTCAACTCCTCTGACTGCTCCCTCATACCAGGATGATGAGACAGAACAAATAGGAAACCCAGCTAGACTCTACGTGTTACTGTTCTATATTTTCTTGCCCAGTGACTTCAGAAGCAGATAGTTTTTAACATTCCCTTTATGTAGAGGTTCTCACCCTATGTCTAGGGAGGATGTCTCTTTGATTCACAAATACTGTATTGTTACAGTAGATTTCACTCCATAATTAGCTTCACATCTTATTCACTGCTCTGACCACCACAGAAAAACTAGTGCTTATAGTTTCTATGGTCTTGAACACCTGAGAAGTGCACTTCACCATGATCTGAAGCTTCACAACACTCTCATTGAAGAAACCATTTTCTGTAAATTCTCAAATTAAAAGTGTCAAAGACTAAAGGCTTGCCTTAAGGACCTGGAGCACACTAATAACAACTGCACGGAAAATCAGGAGCTTGTGGCTTCTTGTTGCATGCTGTGTCAAATACACAAACCCTGCTGCCCAAGCATCTTTGTTGACCTGTTGACAATTTACTCACACAGTTTCCCCCAACTCAGGACTACTCCATTGCCTTAAAAATGGACTGAAGCTGCTGAACACAACACAGGTTACTATTGAGAGAGTTCCCAAACTCACCTGCTGCTCAGCACCCCCAAAATCTCAAAGATGATGAGTTCAAACATGGTACAAGAGAAGGCAAAAGTCACAGAAAAGATCACCTGGACCACATACTGTCGCACCTGCAATGCAGAAAACAAACCTGAGACATCAAGCATTTCCTTTGTTAGAATGACATCCTGATAACCCCCAGGTAACAAAAAAACAAATCACAAGGTACAATGGCACAGAACTGGGTTTCCTGCTTCAAGGCACCTTGCCCTTTATCTCAATGGGAAGAAACCAACAGCCTGTTAGGACACAGAGGGCAAACCTACACATTGCTCAGAATTACACTGATTGCAGCCACCAGCACATTTAACAGAGATGCTTTCCACAGAAGAAGGGATGTCAAGCATGCAACACCATATGTCAACTTGACTAATGAAAACCCTTGCAAACAGAGCTCCTTCATCTTTATCTTAGATTTAAAAATAAGATCCATATCAGAAAAATGTTTGGAGTCTCAATTTGGTTGCACTTAAGGCATCTCTGACCTAGACTGTGTTATTTTGCACCCCTTAAGGATAAGAAAATGCCAATAGCTTTATCCCAACTAATTCTCACAAACAATTCAGCTACAATGAACACACCTCACAGACTTCAAACTTAGCCACTGAATTTGATTTTGTCACAAAACTATTTCACGCAAAAGGCAAAACAGTTTCCTATTACCCCTGCAACTCCTCCACTTTTTTTTTTTTTCATTTAAGAGTAGTCAATATGGAAACTTTCACTGGCCCCAGAAGAACCCATTGTCTCAGATAACTAGGAGTCTTTCAAGTGGAACCACAGGAGGAAATTAAACAGAAAATAACTGTGGAAACAATTAAAAATAAGATAAGAGCGCTTGAAGAAGGAAAATGGCCAAACACAGTCTCAAAAATATTTCTGAAACTGGAAGCAATTTTTAAAAAATAGAACTGTAAGGCAAGGTTCCTTCTCACCTCATAATCCTTGAAGAGTTTACGCATGAAGAACAGCCACCCAAATCCAAAGAACAGCACCTGCAGAAGAGATAAACTACTTAATGTTTGTATCTAACAACTTGCAAAATACAAATTTACTTCATTTCTAACTACAGATGAAAGAAAGGGGAGGAAAAGACCCGGGGTCAAAGTACCCAACATCCACAAAAGATTAAAACTTGCCACACTACCAGAGAGAGACTATTAAAAATATTGAAGAGTAGCAGACACAGAAGGCCTGAACCTTACAGAAGGTCCAGTCAAGACAGTTTATTTCTGTATTTCCGAGCTCCTAGAATTCAGTTCCTGGCATGCCACAATTCTTGGCACTGTTGTTTCTTGTTTCACTCTTCTAATCCACAGAATTAAAGCTTATAGCTTTTGCAGAAAACAAAGTAACAGAGGCAAAGTAAACACCTGAACATCCACAATATATATATATATTAGAGAACAGAAAAATTTATCATCTTTTGTTTCTTTAAGACTAGAAGTGTGTTTTTCTGGAGAGGTCCTAGCACTAGATCTGATTATACACCACAACAACATGGCAGACAGGCGTTCAAAGCATCTAAGGCAGGGAAAAGGCAGTGCCAAATGTTTCAAATAACAATACAGAGTTGCAGAAAGTCAGAGAGAACAGTTAGGTAAAGCAGGACAAGCCAATATTGCTTTGCATTTCAGTGGCTCTCAGAGCACTTTACAAAATTCGGTAATGTTTGAACACACACCAGAGGTGATGGACTTAGTATCACAGCTATTTTGCAGCTAAGTTAAATGAAATTAATACAAACAAAGCAATGTGGTCAAAACTGTAATTACCCTTCTTCAGCCAGAAAAAACAGACTAGATTGTCAAGCCCCCCATAAGTAGCCTCATCTGTTCCTCAGAACTCTGAAAATTAGTGTAATGATTTAAAAGAACCCCAGCAAAAAGGGAATTCAGAAGATACTAAATGTTTTTTATAATATTAGCTTTGACCAAAGCAAGAGAAAACTCAGTATATGATATAAAGCATGAGACAAAAACAGTATTTCTTCTCAAGAGCAAAAGGAAAAGGCCAACACATTCTGACTCCCTATAAAGACAAGAAACTTTCAAAGACAAAAGAGCAGGAATCATTGTGGATGATCCCACTGTGCATCAGGAGCAACTGGATCTTTGCAGTGGCAAAAGTAACAGAAGAACATGATTTACAGATGAAGAATACCTGGAAAGCTGAGCAAGGAAGATCAAACATTTTTGAAATAAGAACTAAAATAAGGATGAGGTCTGTTGATTGTTAACAGCTGGCAACACTCATCTGAGGAGGACTTCAGGCTTTAAAGTAACTGATAGCAAAAGTAAAAAGGTAAGATATCCTACAAGCCTCCTGCCTACAGGCCCTAAGTCAATCAAGTATGATAAGCAAGTAATATTTACATAAAGTAATTCTACATTCAATAGTGATAGGAGGAAAATGGTAGAGAGTTTTTTTGACTTTGCTTCAAAAAGAAATAAGCAAAAAAAAAAAGGGGGGGGGATGAGGAGATAATGAAGTATAATAATAACAGAGGAAGTTGTACATGAAGATTAGGTTTCTTTTGTGTTAGGCATAATACAAAAACACAGAAAGACATCTTAAGAGTTTACACACTAAGACAAGGCACGTGAATGTGACACGCTATATCAGAATATTCTTGAGCATTTGATAATTACATCTTTAACTTTATGCTTTTGAAGATGATGGCAAGATGCAAAAGTGCCATCAAAAGTGAAAAAAAAGCAATTAGCTAAGTTAGACCTTAGAATGTAAAGCAAATGATAGGCACAAAAATAAAAGCATTATCAAGGAGAATAACATTGTACCTCTATGAATATGCCAAAAACTGTCCTGAAAACTTCCAAGAAAACTAGGATTGTGCATGGAAGTCTACAAAAGGCAATCAACTGCTGCTGAGAGGGAAAATGTCATCTTTCCTCATTACAGAACAAAAATTCTCCAACAGCTCTGAAAATGCATCTGTGATCCAATTAAAATTATTTAAAGCAAATACCTGAGAAAGCACCAATAGGAAAGTTTGACTTTGCAGGAAAATTGAGGTGAAGAGTGAGCAGAACCTTCCCCTTTGGGTAGATGCAAAGAGAGGGACAAAGGGTATCTAGTTGCATACTGAGGAGGGAGGTGATGAGGAGGAGATGCTTCCTCCCACAAAATAGTCTTGAATAAGTTGATTCCAACCCACTTGATAGAGTATGACACAAAACACTTTAAGGGGCTCCTAGATAAACTCCACTGGTGTAAAACAAAACTAGTTGAAAGATGCCAATAACAGAAGCAGAAAAAAAACATAAGGGAGTGCCGAGTTACAGACAGATCAATGGAGCAGGAGGCTTGTTAGTGGTGTCTTATTTTAACGCTATGAACAAGCAAACTGCTCAGTAGCAAACCCGGGGCAGAAGACACAAACGATAAGCCTTGAGCATCAGAGACAAAGCAACAACTACACAGCCAACAGCAGGGCGAACTTCCCTGTCTGTTCCAACCAAGAAAATTTCCATTCATAGATAGAAGCGATGCAGTATTACAAGAAAAATTCCGCTCCCCAGAACCTTCTCCAGCGAACCGCTTCCCGCATGACACTCCCGCTTGACAGTTACATGAGGGGGTGGGAAACGGTCACTGTGATGCCGTAAGGAACCAGCCCAGAGCTGCCTACACCTTATCTCCTCCTGCAACGGACGCTTAGACAACAGAAAGGGGGGGCCTGAGGGGAGGGGTTGGGGCGAAACATGCGGCGAGGAAGCTTTGAGACCCCCGGTGCCCCCGAGCAGCGGGCAGCGCGCAGGTCCGGGCGCCTGCAGAAAGGCCCCGCGCAGGCGACTGCGCAGGCGCAGGCACCGCCCCTACGCGCTCCCAACGGCCGCTTCCGGAGGGGTGGCGAGCGGGCCAGGCCGGGGCGAGTCACAGCCTAACCCGCACCTTCCCTGCTCCAGGGCGGGTGGGGGGGGACACCGCGCCGCGCAGCAGCGGAGGAGGGGGTGGTGGTGGTGGCTGAGGTTACCTGGGAAGTGACCATGATGCTGGAGTCGATGAGGAAGCTCATGGTGGACACCGGCGCCGATCACTCCGCTTACGGCACCCCCCCTGGCGGCGGCGGCTACACTGCGCATGCGCTCGGGCACCTTCCGTGCCCCAGGCGTCTCGCCCTCCCCGCGGAGGGGCGGGGGCAGGAGAAGCTCCGCCGGGGGGCGGGGTCAAAAGCGTGAGGGGCGGGGGAGCTGCGCCCCTTTCGTGGGCGGGACCGTGAGGAGCGCCTTGTGCTTGGTTGTAGAAACTCCGCCCCTTTTGTGGGCGGGGCCAGGGAGAAGCGCCTTGTGCTTGGCTGTGGATGCTCCGCCCCTTTTGTGGGCGGGGCCAGGGAGAAGCGTCTTGTGCTTGGCTGTGGATGCTCCGCCCCTCAGTGGGCGTGGTTAGGAGAAGTCACACCCCCTTTGGTGGGCGGGGCCAAGGTTGGGGGCTGCGCGCTTGGGGGTCCCGGGTTCTTCAGGTCTCCCGCAGAGTTTCGACCTCGCACCCACCCTGTCCCGCCGGCACCCCCCGAGATAAGCCCTCCCCCTGGGCCTGGAATTGGAGCAGGTTGCGGAGTGGGAACTCTGGGGGAAACCTGGGAGCCCTTCCCGGCTGCCGTCGAAACTGGAGGGAAGCTGCGCCGCTCTGAGCGCAGAGGGAAGGGCGAGGGAAGGGGCAGCCCCGACCGCCGGCCGGGGAAGGAGGAAGGTGTGAACAGCATCCTGCGGGGCCACCGGCGCTCCTGTGAGCCCTGTGCAAGGGTTGTGCGGCGGTGGAAAGCGGCAGACATGACTGCTACAAGCCCATCCATCTCCCAACCCAAGGGGAGGTCTGTCTCCTCCCACAAGGAGCCCTTTCCATCCTCTCCCTGCAGCCAAGGGGGAGGATGGGGATGCCTCTCAGGCCTTGCGATTGGAGTGTAGCAATAGTACAGTGGGGTCAGGAAGGAAGTGAAGGTTCAGACGGGGAATTTCCTGATGTCTGTCACTGTGACATCCAACCCTTCATGTCAGAGTCATGTCCCTCCTTGAACTACATGATGTCTTTTTTTCCCTCTTGAAAACACATCTAACATTTGCTATTCCAAACTCTCTACATAGAATAACATACCATACACAGAAAAAAAAATTAAGGGGGTTAACTGGGAGTTTAACAAAACATGGAGCCCCTGCTGACTGAAAATCAGGAACCTTTATTCATTGCAACTCACTAGGAAAACAAATCTATGTTTTGTTGTGCTGAGTCACCAGCTCAGTCCCACAGTCTCTGGCTTTCTGTCTTGCTGTCAGTCATCTTGATACTTGACTCCTTGTCTACAGCATTGCAGAGAAAAACCATGCAGCTTTCATTGCGAAGTGAACTGAAGGAGCAGATTATTGTATCTCATCTTTTTTTTAACAGCTTCTGGTATCGCTGCTAATGAATGCAGAGCTGAGATCATGGTTTTCCTGCTCTTCCTTTCTGTTATCTCCTACTGAGGAACTGACCTTTCCTAAAGTGATGAGATTCCTGAGTTTGGAAGGATTTTTGGGTGTTTTATTCTGTACTGGTAGGTTGTGAGGCAAGGTTAGTTGTTGGTTGTTTTATAAAGACAGAAGTTAACAGGAAATCCTTTAAATGATGCAAAGCCAAATTCTGGTCTTATTTGCACCTTTTGCAACTCTGATCACTTCCACACAAGGTTAAAAAACAAGGCAGAATTTGGTCACAGGTCTTTAAACTCTCTGCTTTGACTGTGTTTATAAATAGGTTTGAAACATGCTTCTACTTAGCTGTAAATTACTGAACCCTGAGTCTTGAAAGAAACACACAGGGAAGAAGGTAATTCCTGCTGAGAAAAAAAAAAAAAAAAAAACAAACCAAAAAAAACCCCCAAACTTCTGATCTAGCTCCAGGACTTCTCCCTGGGGGGAGATAAATAGTGTAAAAAAGCAAATCAGGAAATTTCTTCTATGTTGTTCCTCAGATAGCCGCTAATGTGCATGTGTGGGGAGAAAGGTGCGTGGCACTCCACAGGTACCATGGCAACTTCTCAGTCATGAGAGGCTGATCATTACATAAAACAGAACATAGATGGCCAGAGAGGAGAGGCAGTGCAGAGGGAAGAAGGGATGGTCAGTATATTCGCAGGTTTCCTCTCAGTTCCATATTTTATCCTTCTGCATATTGAAGTATGAATGTAGCTCTTTTATGTTCAGTTTTGTAGAGAGAACTAAAGCCTTTCAAGTAAAGCAGAAAGCTGAAGCATATTAAATTAATATAGTTTGTTGGCCAAGAGTCTGCTTAGGGGTAGCACAGGTTTCCAGAAGGTGCTGCGGGGCATATTCATGACAAATAGGCTTAGCTGGCAGCAGGCCATCCATTTTCTTTTCTCTCTAGAGGTTTTCATAAACAGGAGCTCTGAAGCTGGGAGTAATTCAGCATCATTCTGATTCTGAATTTCTTTTGAATTTGTGGTGAGTGCTGGAGGATTATGTTCACTGGCAACAGATGAATTCTTTCTGGTGTTGTGGGACTTTTCTTTAAACTAACATAGATGTATTGAGAAACTTACTTGAATATTTTTTATCCCAGTAATTCTTCACATACAGAGGTAGATGAAACTGGGGGGGGGGGGAGGGGAAATTTTGCCAATGACAGTTCTGGTTCTCATTTCTGCCTGTCTCAAGTTGTCTTGCTTTATCCTTACAAGGAGGTACTTGAACACTGAGCTCAAGGGTTCCTTCACTTCATCCTGTGCCTGCAGCCTGCCCATCAGCAGCCATGCTGCGCTGGTACCCGGGATTCCCTGTGCCCTCCTGCATCCTCTCTGCCCTGCAGCTGCCTGTAAACAAGGATCTTTTGGTATGCTCATTTGTCACTGGGCTTCTTTATCCCAATCATCCTTCAATCCAGCTCTCCCCTGGGCTTCAGGGAAGCACCACAGGAACCAGCTTTTTGGTTTAATGTTGTGCCATAAATTCCTTGCTATGTTGGCTGCAAAGATTTTTGGAATGCTACTCCATGACTTTTCCAAGCATAGCCTTTCCTCCTCAGAAACCAATAAATGGCTTGTTTTGCTTTGACTGTGCCAGGTTAGATCTAGCAAGGCAAAGGCCAATAGTCTTTGTAGTTTTTTTCAAAATGTTTTGTCAGTAGCTCTGTAATCACCATTTTTATTCAGTTCTGCTTCATCCCAGATCAGCAAGCTTTAAAATACACATTTTTTTGTTGACAGAACATTAAAATGCAGTCCTCTGCACTTTCAGATGGATTTAGAGGTGCACTTGACACTGAAATTAAAGGGAAATGGAAAGACCTAAGCCCCCTGTATTTCCATGATTTTCTCAGTTGACAAGCATATTCTTTTTTTCATTTTATTTGTAATGCTCTTTCCAAACCAGTTACACAACACATGGCTCAGGCCTCAAGCAGCTTTTCCAGCTACCAAACATCAGCTGACTGTATTTGTGCATCAGCCTCTGCTGTAGTGCCCATTATTTGGCATTGCCTGCTGGGACAGTCTAAGCAATCTCTACCCCAGAGAGGCAGAAAGCACCTTACACCCATTGGTCCACCACACGTTGGCTGCACTGCACTCTCAGCCTCCCATGACATGGATATTTTAGGCTGGAAGGGACCAGCTGGACAAACCTTCAGCTCAGTGTAGCATCAGATGAGGGTGCTCAATGTTTTTCGCAGTCAGGCTTCATTCCCCAAGAATGGAGATACCACCATGTCTCTGGGCACCTTCTTTAGTGCTGAACCACTCCCCATTTGAACAATTATTTTCCTTTCTCAGAAGTTTTTTAGGCAAATTTTTCCTTCCTGCTTCTTGTGATCATTGCCTCTGATCTTTTGCTGTGCATCTCTGTTGAGACTCTGTCTCCATCTTCCCTCTGACTCTCCATTAGGTGTCTGAGGACAGCAATTAGGGCTCCCCATATCCTCTAAGGCCTCCTTCTCTTTAGGCTGAACAAACCTTCAGTGCCTCTTTGTACGTCAAGCTGCTGAGAGAAACACTTGGATTGCTGACACAAATGCAGGTCTTGTGTGTTCTACTGAAATAGGTGCGTGCCAAGCGAGTTGCAAGGAAAGGATTGTGTGCCAGGCTACGTCTTGGCAAGTCAACACACATTTATTTGCCATGGTTACTACTGCAACTGTCTAAGCACATTTGGTGTTGGCAAAAAGCCTTTCCTGAGACATTTTAAAAGGTGTATGACACATAGAGCCTAAGAAATGGTAGTGTCATTCTGTTGGGGAAAAAACAAAATTGTTCCTATACTTAGACAAGTCCCCTGATTTTGGTACATTTATCTGACCCAGGCCCTCAGGAAATCCGGCACCATGTACTATTTAATTGCAACTGCCTTGGGCTTATAGGAAGGCTTTAGTCTAGTTCTCATGGATGTTCCTGTCTTTACTAAACAAAACTATGCCTAGGCTAGGATTATTTTCCGTTGTCAGCCTGAAAAGCCACGTTCTATACAAAACAGCAAACTGCCACTTTTTTCAGCATTGTGTGACACAGCTGCTCTTTAAATATAAAATTGCACAGTCAGGGAGTTACTGAATGGGAGGAAAGACTGGACTTTCCCCCTCAGTAAGTAGATACCATGGCCACACAGACCTAGAGAGCAGAGAGCCCCCTAAATCTCTCCCCTCCTACAGAGAGAGGCATCTGTACCTCGTTGTGTTCCAGTGCTGAGAGATGGTTGGTATCTATCTCACTTAGAGGAAAGAATCAGTGTAACATGATAATTTGTGGGTTTGTGTTTATAAAGGGCTAAAGGGCACCTTTTTTTATGTGTGCCATAAGCAACTGTAAACTCTTCCATGGAGATTCTGGAAAATTTACTTGCAATTAGCATTGAGTGGTTCAAAACAGAAGCCCAGCAACATCAGTCTGCACCCCCCCAAAGGAACTGTCTTACTGAAGCATAAATGCTGCCCCAGAATGGATGCCAGGGATGGACAAGAGGGATGGACTTCACTGTCACTGCTGCTTCATATAGCCAGGCAAAGGCTAAGGTGAGAGAAAGGGGTGGGGCATGAATGGAGTCTTTTTCACTCATGGCAAATCCACATCTGTGTTGACGCCAGTGCAATGCAGTGTTCACATTTTCAAACTACTGCTTTTCTGTTCAAGGAGTTATATATTAACCAAGTTAGCAATTCTGTCAGGAAATAACAAGGATGCCATGCATTTCAGCAGTGCTTTTCATCAGATCATTCCTACTTACTTTACAAACAGAATTAAGGAAGCCTCACAACATCCCTGTGAGGTAGGTGGAAATTCTTACACCTGTTTTACAGGTGGAGAAAACAGGCATTGAGAGGTAAAGTGATTATCACAGCAAGTCAGAAGCAGAGCTGGAAATAAATCTAAGATTATTATCCTAGGTCCACTGCTCTAGACACTAGAGAACACCAATTCCCACATGCTATTGTAAGCTAACACACTACCTTTCTCTTCTACTTTCATCTCCTTTGGTGATTTTGGCACTTGTGTCTTATGCTCCTTGCAGAGAGCCATGTGATCCATTAGAAATTTATTTGCATAGGGAGCTAAGGGGTTCACATACCTTTAAATGATCCAGGCATGGTTCTAATTGTCCAGTGACTTCCCCCTTCCCAAGAAGATATTTTTTTCCTGTTCTTTACATATATATCTATGTTTTGCTTAATTATTTTTCAAATAGAATCATATACTAAGCCACAGCTCTGAGGCTGTTCTGCAACTTCAATAGCAGTTTCTTGAATAAATGATTGAATGTGTCTCACTGAGAGGGAATAAAACACATTTACATGCTATCACATCCAGAAATAGCAGTAACCCTTTGCTCATCTGTAGGGCCTTCCATCCAAGGACCTCCTGTTCTATTACTAACACAGTGTATCCAGCCTCACATCGTCTTTGTGAGGTAGAAAATGATTCCCAGTTGTACAAGAAGGAAGAACGACTTGCTGACAGTCCCACAGTGATTTCATTGCAGAGATGAGGCTGATGCCAGAGGACCGGACTGTTATCTCCCTGCCCAGTTTGCTGAGAAGCACTGTCTTGATGCCATGGCTCATACTGGGTGGCTGCAGATTCACCAGCAGCCTGGCAGGGTCCTTGAAAACTGGCTTGAAAAATAAAAAATGAACAAGCAGTTGACTGGATGCTGGAGGAAAAGGCTAGCTGGTTTCATTGTGCTGTTGTGACCTGAAGGAAGAAGCAGGTTTCCTGTGGCAGCTGTGGAAGAACTACAGAATGTCCATTGAGTACGTTGTATGCAGTGCATTTTTCTGAGGCAATCCAGTGAAAAAGAATGACATACTCAATATCTGATGAGTAAAGACTGGACTACCTGACAACCTCTGACAAACAAGCACTCATCTTTAAGTAGTCCAGTGATCTAATGCAGATGTACACATCAGAGGTCAGGAACAGGGATGGTTACTAGAATACCTGGCATGTAAAAGGACTTGTCAAGTAATTAGAAATAAACAATTAGAAATAAACTGATTCATCTAGTCCAGTATATTGGTATCTGGAAGGGTCAAATGCTCTGAAGGAGGCAGAAGATACTTCACACTGAACCATTAAAGGGTTTTGGTTTTTACCAACAGGAAATTTCCACCCCTCTTCAACAAGTGGGCTGGTTTATACTCAGACCCATTAAAATGCTCTTATCTTTCTGTGAAGAAAATAAAAAGTAATAGGTTTCATCTAGTATAACTGATGTGATTTTGCTGTTCATCTAACTCTTTGCCCTTGCTTGAAATCTAGTATTTTGAATTGGGCACAGTAGCCTCTTTTTCTGCTGAAAAATATTCTCTTTCCTCAGTTGCCTTTCAGTGGTGTTAACTGTTCTTCTGCTTCTGTATTAAGAGAGTGGATAAATGGTAGGGTCCAGATTCTCTCTCTGCATGTTCCTTCACATGTGTTTTTTTGTCATATTCCTTCCCAGAACTGAGGAGGTGCCTTCCAATACTCCTTACAAAGAAGGGCAACCTAACAAACAGTCTTCTATGACCAGGGAGCAAAGATTTTAACCTCAGGCTGCAAAGCTTGGGAAAATACACAGGCCCAAGAGGAGCAAGAGGATTAATTGTGTAAAAAAAAAAAAAAAAAACAAAAAAAACAACAGGGGAAGAAAAAAAAAAAGAAAACAACAACAACAAAACACGTGGCACTGCTATCATGCTGAAGAATCCAAATACAACCTACAAACTTTCTACATATGTACAGCTTACTTCACTCAGCAGTGAAGCCCAGCCACCTTTGTGCTCGGATAGGGCAGCAGCTGCCTAACAAGGCACAGGAACTCGACGGGACAGGTTAGAGCAGCAAGTGACAGCACTGACTGTACTGCTGGCTGCCTGTGCTGGGACACAGGGCAGCAGGACTGGAGGAGTGAGCCTAAGCCTACCCGGAGCTCTTTCGGACACCCATTTGACTTCAATGGGCTTGGAGTCAGCCCTGCGACAATAGGGGAACACAGGAGGTCTTTTCTAGCTAATGGCAGGATGAGTTTGATGCATTATGCCAAAGACCTTTTTTTCCTGACCTGGATTAGAGCCTGCCCTGGGAACAATGAGATGGGCTGCAGCCCAGCAGAAAGAATTTGTTGAGCTGGCAGGGTCTGAGGTTTGCAGAGCAGAGCAGATGAGAGTGCATACCTGCACTTTTCTGGCATGAGGCTCGGTTTTGTGGTTTTGGGGGGACACAGATGTTAACCTGAAGCTTCCGAACACATTGCTGCACTATGCCAGCCAAAAGGTGCTGTTGTAGTCCTAAAATTAGAAATCCATAGACATTTAAACATTTGCAAGCACATGCTTTTCTGCCCTTTGGAATAAAAAAGGTTTTGCTGAAGCTCTGAGACCTCTTGGCACAAAAGGTCTAAATCATCTTTGGAAAGGCCTTGTTTTACTTGAGACTTTGGCATTTAATAGAGAAGTAGACCCCTGGATGGCTCCCATCTGTCAAATTAAAAACAAAGGATGTCAAAAGACTATCCTCATATTAGACTTTTCAAACCTGAATGACAAGTTTTGTATTTCAAAATTTAAATAGTCACATAGTTACTCAGGCCCCCAGTTTACATTCACAGGTGCCTTCAGGACTCTATACCCGAGATTTGCTGAGTGCCTGTAAGTCTGGGAGCTCCAGGAACTGAGCACGTGTCAGGATCATGCCATGAAGGCTTAATATTTGGCTTTATGCTCTAGAGGCTGAAGCTGTTTCCTCCTTTCACAGAAGACTTCCCATGCTTGCTTTGCTAAACTGAGTTTCAGATCTTTAAGTCAAAAGATTAAAAGTAAAAAACAGCACTTGAATTTATTCCTTTCAGTGCTTTCAGGCACAGGTCGGGGTGTCTCTCTTGGAACAAACAATCCATCTGTGGGCATCTGCTAAATCCTAGTAGAGGGCTACTGTTAGCCATGCCTGCTGTCAATGGCACTTTGAGAGCAGAAATATTTTTGACAAAGGGAAAATATTTTTTACCTAAATCAGATTCACCTTCACAGGAAATTGGGGACACTTTGGCCTTTATGTTCTGAATAGAGAGGGGAAATAGTGCTTGGTATTTTAGTAGGGTGATGCTAAGCACAGAATTCACTCTGTGAATTAAATAACTGCGATTCCATGCCAACAGCACAGGGGAGATCTGCTCAGCTTGCCAAAGGTGGTAACAGAAAAAAAAGAATTTTTTTCTGTGGAAACAGAAAAAAAAGAATACAGCTGTTGATAAATCTTCACCCTTGCTGCCTGAAGGGACAGTTAGGTCCTCCCCACATTCCTAGAGAAATGTGGAACAATAAATACGTTCACATTAGGGTTTCACTGCCACATTAAGTTTTAAAGACATCAGTTATGTGAACACTGTAGATATTACCATAAGGAGTGAGCTGGCATGTGGAAACACAGAAAATGTTCTTTTTCAAGTGGACATACAGGGCAAATAAGGCACAGTTACCACAATAGTACCTTTCCAGTTGAGAATCTCAAGAGGAAATAATATTCAAATGGCCATTCTAGCACTTTGCTTAAAAATATCTTTTAGATTCTTTCCCTATCTCATTTTCTCTTCAACCTTTTCTTTTTCTCATGTGCTCCCCATATCCTGCACCTTCATACAGTCAAATCATCTGACCTGGCCCGGCTGCTGGCTTTACTTAGCCTGCTGAGGGGTCTCATATCAGTGATGAGGTCAGCAGGTGTTGAAGGCCCTTCCGCTTCATCACTCACCACCTCCTCTACTTTCTTCACCCCTGGCTCTTCCTGACGTCCCAGCTGCTCCTCTTCTTGTTCCTCCTCCTCCTCTGCTCTTACCTTCTCCTCTTCTGGTTCCTTTGCTTGTGCATACGATGGCAATCTCTCATCAAATGCCCTGGAGAGATCTTCCAGCGGTCCCATCCCAATCTTCTCCTCAAACTCGTTGAAGGCGGATGGAAGGGGACTGGGCTCTACTCCCACTTCTGTCAGAGGGAAATAGTGGGACACCGGCTTCTCTTCTTCCAGCAGCTTGTAGCCTTTGGCCTTTGGGATTGAGGGGACTGTGATGGCATGCAGGGGCTTCTCCGGGACCTCCCCCAGCTGTTCTTCTGTTGGTCTTTTCAGAGCCCTCCGGATCCTTTTCAGGACCAAGTGACTGATCTCCACCAGGTTGAGGAAGAGGGACACGCAGGCCACCACCAGCATAAACATAATAAAGATGGTCTTCTCGGTGGGCCTGGAGACAAAGCAGTCCACAAGATTGGGACAGGGCCACCGCCCGCAGCGATAAAGGGGGAGAATTCGGAAGCCATACAGGAAGTACTGACCTACTATGAATCCCACCTCAAAGAGAGTCTTGAAAATGATGTGGAAGATGTAGGTTCTAAGGAGGGTACCTTCCAGGCGAAACTTCTTCGTCCCATCAGGGTTGTTGCCTTTGTTTTGATTCGGAGCCAGGGGCAGCTTCTCTTCATCCACCTCAGCTTGCTGACGCCTCTCAGCTTCCTCCCTCTCCCTCCTCTTCTCCTCCATGCGGACATGGTGCACTGCATGCCCAAAGTACATTAGTGAAGGTGTGGATACAAAAATGATCTGCAGGACCCAGAGTCGGATGTGGGAGATGGGGAAGGCCTCGTCGTAGCAGACATTCTCGCAACCAGGTTGCTGGGTGTTGCACACAAAGTCTGACTGTTCATCTCCCCACACTAGCTCGGCAGCCGTTCCCAGGATCAGGATGCGGAAAATGAAGAGCACTGTGAGCCAAACTCTCCCGATGACAGTGGACTGCTCATTGACCTGCTCTAAAATGTTCCCCAAGAAACTCCAGTCACCCATTTCTTACCGTCTAAGGAAAGAAAAAAAGAAAGAGAATGACCACAAATTATGCTAAGTTTAAAAGCATTCATGTTGTACGTGTACAAACAGTTGCCCTCAGTACAGAAGAGATTTGTCAGCATGCAGCTACAGAGGTTAGAAAAGAAAGTGAAGCTTTCAAGCATCCAAGCTCTTCTGCAGCAAAACCACACATAGGTCAAACAGATCTCAAGTTGGTTCCCATCTTGCACCTTACCAAACCTGAATTCTCTATAGGTTGCATATATTAATTCTGCTTTAGAAACTACTCTGTTAGGTAAGAATAGCAATAACAACAGCATTACTATGTTAGCAATACTCAAGTTTTATAACTACCCTATATACTAGTTTTCTGTGTAGTATGCATTATATACAATATAATTATTCAGTGTTACTTGGGCTATTATTTGCATCAGCTTCTGAAGTCAGTAGCCACACTGACCAACTTGGAGAGAAATGCAAGGGACCTGAACGACTATTTTCTCTCTAAAATGTCAGTGTTGCTATCTCAGGCTAATGCAGAGCTGGAAGCCACCTGCAGATATCCTATCAGAAAGCTAAGAAAGTATTCCATTGTCAAGTAATGCAAACCAAACATTACATTTGTCATTATTTTTGTGACATAAATTGTTCCTAGGCCAGGGCTTCATTCTGAGCATCCTAAACTTTCCACTATATTATTTTAGGCGAGGAAAAATCTATGAATGAGGGAAATAAATAGGAAACTTATTTGGGATGGGCTGGCTTAGCCCGTCACAGCAGTCTCAAGTCTCCAAGGAATGCAGAATATTATAGTAATGAAGAAAGACCAACTTATGGACTATGACAAGTGAAACATGAAACATAATTCATAAAATAGCTGTTTACAAGGATCTAGAAGTTCATCTCTAAGATACTGCCTCCATCTATAGTTTCCTAAATGCAGACACATAGACACAAGTGTTGGGAAAAAGAAGATACTGTCAACAGCATGGGAATCTGAGTATCTAAAGTTCCTTCCTCCTTCAGATACCACTGGGATATATTTGTAATGCCATATGTTACGACACACCAAGACATACCAGTCTATTTCAGCTACTGTGTGTACGTATTCACACATAGACAAACACATAAAATATTGAGAGTTCTATGGCTCTGGGGAATTTCACAAATTCTCAGCCAAGAAAATTCTACTGATGCCATTTTTCTAAAACAAAATGGACTCATTTTCCTTGCCTTCAAACCTTGTAAAATTTTAACCCCAGATACCCAGTTAGAAAACAAAGAACAGAACACAGTCCTTCAGTTAGCACAAGCACCTTGCATGCATAAGTGGCAAACATCTAATTTAATCACCAAGGAAAATTGCTACTTTCCCAGTCATTAAAGTTGTGTAAAAGAGTGTGTTAATGTCAGCACTTAAATTAACAAGTCTAGCAGAAGATTATGCTGTTTACATACATTATCTAAACTGATTTAAACATTCTCTTTCTGCAAATTCAGAGCAAAGTACACCCGGCAGTTACCAATCATGTGCAACTAAGTAAAAAACATGACTACACACAACATAAACTACATTGTCCCCCAGGCACCACAGTTAACTCCATCCCTTTCTTTCTTTGTGGGTCATTCTGATGTCCACAGCTACCATTTGAATATTTGCACTGCAGCACACAAAAGCAACATTCTAGGTGTGATAAGCCTTATCATACAGAAAACTCACTGCACAAGAGAAGACAAAATGTTTTCTGCCTAACTCCATCAAATGTCTCGCTTGCAGCTTGCTACGTTTGACTAAGCTCCTCCTGAGGTCACTTCCAAACTACTCAAGGTTTTCAGAAACCTGCCATCACTATCCTCTCCATTTTCTCCAAGTGAGGTAATTCAAGGTTGCTCAGTCAGTTCAATTGCAAGGAACAAATTTGGGTGGACTGAAGATGATTGGCACAGCCAGCTAAAATATCCAGGAGTCCACCTGCAAGCAGTCAGCCCCTCAAGCCTCAAAAAAGGTGCAAGCGATTAATTTAGGCTGTCATCTGTCCCCTTATATCGCGTGTCACCAGGTAAAAGAGCAGGAGACCACCTAAGCCTACAGACTCCTGTTCTTAACTCAGATGGGCTGATTTCAGACCCCCACCCTTCACTTGCAGACACTGCAACCTGAGCACGCTACCAGTGAGGAAGACTCCAGAGGGTAAGGATGTTGAGCAAGCAACTTGCCGCTGTGAAAGGTTCCACCGAAGAAGTGTGTCCCCCTCCTCTCTTGGCACTCTGCAGGGAAGAGTGAACTTTTGTCTCTCTTCTTCCCTACCCTAAAAGTCCCAATCTTGTCGCACGACTGAGCAGATATGACTGAATTGGCTCTGATGGTGGGTTTTAGTTGCCCTGCAATATTTAAGCTCCGAGCCAGACGGCTTTATGAAGTGAGTGACAGTTAATGACGTGAGTAACAATAGGGAGAAAAAAAATAGAGAAAGAGAGGCAGAGACACAGAGAGGAGAATCCACTGAACATGAAAAAGCAGAGGGGGGAGAGGAACCGGCAACAGGCAGTGAAAATCTAATACATGCAGAAATGGGAGTTTGCACAGTTAAGCAAGGACCAAAGCATCTCTGCAATTCTGCTGTGGTTCAGCACAGCTCTGTGTGTGTCACCGCTCACTAGTCTTTAGGTGTCGTGGTGTGACAAGTGAAAAGGGAGTGCCAACATCTCTGATGGTAGTAGAACTAATTGAATTAATTTGTTACCCTACACTCAGCTTTGACAGCCAAGTCACATTGCTTATTTCCAACACAGGCAGTCTCTGAGGTACTAAACCTGTATTTAGCATAGTCATATACTTTGAACTGCTCTTTAAGATCTTTTACCACAAAAAAAAAGCCATATGGGAAAACCAGATAATCAGTCAATATTAATCAAAACTGAGAAACACCAGTTTTACAACCTTATCTTTCAGTGCCTTAGTTCTGCTTAATTTTTCCTCCAAATACATTTTGCCTCTACACATGCATCAAAAATGTCTAAACCAAACTGTTTTGTTAAGGAGTGTAGCTGAATTCCTGCAGCCCAGCAAATAGGAATGTTACCCCAGGCACAATCACCCATCCTCAGCCATCTGCAAAAATGCTAGAGAGCCGGCAGAAGAGAGGAATGTCACAGGCTCAGTAACACATCCACAAGTACAACCAATTTCCTTGTGAGTTTTAATTACAAGCCAAAGGATATAACTTAAAAATAAAGTGTTATTTTTGCAGTCTTATGAATTGCTCAGAATGTGCTCTTGGTCCTCAGCTCTGAAGAAAAAGAGGATTACCTGAAGCAAGATCTGCTAAGCAGTGATGCAGATATCAGGCTCATAAAGTGATGAAGCAGCAAGTAGATCTCCAATCTCTGTGCAGACTTGACATGGCCTTTAATTCCCCAGAATGGCACTGGGAGATGCTCTATCTAGAAAAGCTGTCATTTGAATGAGCTATTATAATACAGGGCCTACAAAATTTTGTATCTTCTAACCAATGGTTTCAGGCCTCTCACCAGTGTTTCAGGGCATTTGTGCCCTTTTAAGTTCAGAGCATCATTTCATCACTGGTCTTCCAAAACAGCTCTTAAGATGAATTTAAGTCCAAAGCACAACTGGGGGCAGAGATTATGTTTTTCAAACTGGATTTCAAAGGAACTAAAGGATAAGTGAGAATCCTGTTTTGCAAGGGGACCAGTTTGGAGACACAAAACAAAAATCAATCCCTATGCATGAAGTTGGAATGCAGGTCATACTCTGAGAACCTTAATAAATCACACTCTTAATAAAGAAGTAGTAGAGGCCTATACATGACATTTTTAAGTCTGCAGTACATAAAGCATGGAAAGAGTCTTCTTGGAGAGCGGACACACAAAGGGAAGACACGAGTCCCAAGAACATGAACTGAATAAGAAAAGGCACAGACTGATAGCCACTAGATTGATTGCAGCCACTAGATCACACTCTTTAGTACTTACAGGTGACTTCAATCACCCTGATATTTGTTGGAAAGCTCACACAGTCAGGCATATTCAGTCCAAAAGGCTCTTGTACTGCATCAAATGATAACTTCCTGATGCAGCTAGTAGAAGAACCATCAAGGAGAAGTGCACTGCAGGACCTTGTATATAATGAGTACAGCAGGTCTGGTTGGGGAGGTTAAGGTTTTAAATAGCCTTCGTGATAATGACCATGACATGATGGAGGTTAGTATTTTACAAAGAAGAAGAAGGGCTATAAGTAGGACTGCAACCCTGGACGTCTGCGGGGCTAACTTTGTACACTTTAAGGATCTACTTGCAGGATTCCCATGGGCAAAGACTCTGGAAGGGAAGGGAGTAGGTCAGTTTTTAAATGCCACTTCCTTCAAGCCCAAGATAGGTGCATTCCCTTGATTAAAAAATTGGGTAGAAGTGGTAAGAGACCATTATGGATCAACAAGGAACTTTTGAAGAAAGTGCTGTGGAAGAAATAAAATCACAGCTCATGGAAGACGGGATCGGTCACTTGGGAGAACTATAGGGATATTATCAGAGAATGTAGGAAGACAACAAGACAGTCCAAAGCCCTCTTAGAACTCAAACTAGCAGAGGAAGGGAAACAAGAAGAGCTTCTTCAAATGTATCAGTAGTAAAAGAAAGAATAGGGAAAATGTGGGCCCACTGCTGAACAGGGCAGGAACTGTGATAACAGAGGATGCAGAGAAGGCAGAGTTCCTGAATGCCTTCTTTACTTCAGTCTTTACTCCAAAGAACAGTCCTTGTGAACTTCAAATCCTGGACATAAGAGAGAAAGCATGGAGGAGGGAAGACTCACCCCTGGTCAGTGAGGATTGGGTTAGAGATCAGTTATGCAAATTGAATGTACCTAAGTCCATGGCCCTGATGGGCTGCACCCAAGAGTCCTGAGAGAACTGGCTGATGTTACTGCCCTACCACTCTCCATTCTTGAAAGATCATGGCAAACAGGAGAGGTATCTGAGGACTGCAGGAAAACCAATGTTGCTCCAATCTTCACAAAGGGCAAGAAGGAAGATTCAGGCAATTACAGACCAGTCAGCTTCATCTCCATCCCTAGAAAAATGATGGAGCAGCTTGTTCTGGAGGTCATCTCTAAGCACATGGAAGAGAAGAAGGTTGTCAGGAGTAGTCAGCATGGATTTATCAAGGAGAAATCATGCTTGACTAATCTGATAGCCTTCTACGATGTTGTGATTGAATGGGTAGATGCAGGGAGACCAGTGGATGCAGTCTACCTTGACCTTAGCAAGGCTTTTGACACAGTCTCCCATAACATCCTCGTAAGAAGCTCAGGAAATGTGGGATAGAAGAATCTGCAGTGAGATGGATTAAGAACTGACTACACAAGAGAGCCCAAAGAGTGGTGATCAATGGCATGGAGTTCAGCTGGAGACCTGTGACTGGTGGAGTCCCCCAGGGATCAGTGCTGGGTCCAGTCCTGTTCAACATCTTTATCAATGACCGTGATGATGGGACAGAGTGTCTTCTCAGCAAGTTTGCTGATGGCACAAAGCTGGGAGGAGTGGCTGACACCCCAGAAGGCTGTGCTGCCATTCAGAGGGACCTGGACAGGCTGGAGAGTTGGGCAGGAAGAAATTGAATGTATTACAACAAGGCCAAGTGTAGAGTCTTGAATCTGGGTAGGAACAACCCCAGGTACCAGTATAGGCTGGGGACTGAGCTGTTAGAGAGCAGTGAAGGGGAAAGGGACCTGAGGCTGCTGGTGGATGGATGACCATGAGCCAACAATGTGCCCTTGTGGCCAAGAAGGCCAATGGCATCCTGGAGTGCATTAGAAGGGGGGTGGCTGGTAAGTCAAGAGAGGTTCTCCTCCCCCTCTACTCTGCCCTGGTGAGGCCACATCTGGAATTGTGTGTCCAGTTCTGGGCCACTCAGTTCCAGAAGGACAGGGAACTGCTTGAAAGAGTCCAGCGCAGAGCAACCAAGATGATGAAGGGAGTGGAACATCTCCCTTATGAGGGAAGGCTGAGGGGGCTAGTGCTCTTCAGCTTGGAGAAGAGGAAAATGAGGAGCAACCTCATCAATGTTTATAAATACATAAAGGGAGAGAGCCAGGAGGATGGTGCCAGGCTCTTCTCAGTTATGCCCAATGATGGGACAAGAGGCAATGGATATAAGCTTGAGCATAGAAGGTTCCATATAGAATCATAGAATCGGCTGGGAAGGGACCTCAGAGACCATCAAGTCCAACCCTTGATCCACTACCACTGCAGTTACCAGACCATGGCACTGAGTGCCACATCCAGTCTCTTTTTAAATATCTCCAGGGATGGAGAATCTCCTACTTCCCTGGGCAGCCCATTCCATATAAACACAAGGAGAAATTTTTCCCCTATGAGGGTGATAGGGCACTGGCACAGGCTGCCCAGGGAGGTTGTGGAGTCGCCTTCTCTGGAGATTGTCAAAGCCCACCTGGACACGTTCCTGTGTGACCTCCTGTAGGTGACCCTGCTCTGCCAGAGGGGGCTGGATTGGATGATTTTTCGAGGTCCCTTCCAACCCCTAACTTTCTATGATTCTGTGATCAACAAGAGGAATAAAGACAGTAAGGAAGGGCAAGGAATACCTTTGTTTCTTTGTTTTGCTATGTGCTACTGAGATAAACTAGAATTAATACACGTGACTTGTCATCACCGACACCCTTATCACCTCTCTGGAAACCAGTAAGAGAGGGAGGACTGATACCACCAGCAGCTAACACCTGCAAAGAGAGCCTGCAAGCTGGTGCATCACAGAGGCCAGATGGTTCAGATGGTGAACTGCCCATCCCTTTTCAGAATGAAACTGTCTTTTTGGAAAACTCAGCTCTGCCAGAATGTCCATATCTCTTTCTGAGCCTTATCTCTGTAATATAATGAGCAAAAAACCAAATCTGGTATGTAACTACATGGCTGTGGTCCATATCTAGATTGCATCCAGCTACTGTCAGAGACATATCCCATTAACCTTGTATCTGCTATTTGTGAACACTATCCAAATATCAAACGTTGGCAAGTTGCAGAACAGCCTGCAAGATGCAGCTGATGCAGAAATCATATTGAAGTCACTGATCATTTGGTATATGTTACCTTCATCTAAATGATCAGGGTAATTTTCTTTGCTATTGTGCAGAGCCTTTAATATGGGGCACAATGAGTTTGCTGGACATTCCTGATTTGGGGAAAACCACACGGTCCTGGATGCCTTCTAGAAAGGTGACAATGAACTCTGGGCCAGATTCTCCAGCTCACTAGTTCCTCCTCCTGCAGAAAATGGCCATAGAAAATGGCCTAAATGAAGATGAAGATGGCCAGTGAGTAATTCCTCTTGGACTGGGGCTACTGGAGCTGTTTGAGATGGGAATGAAGTGGAGAGAGCACAGCAGAAGAGCAAGAAGGGCACTAGATTCTCTCAGGCATCAGGGTAATGCTGGAAGTTAAGGCTGCCTGTGTAATATGAAAGCAATGGCTGTGAAAGAAAAGAGTAAAGACCCTAAAACCAAAGGTCTAGGAGTCTGGACTTCACGTGCAGTGTGCGACATCCACCAAGTCAGCAAAAGAACAGCAACACTGAGGGTGACGGACTGATAATGGCCAAAACTTCCACCCTGTGTACCTGGCCCAGCATTTATCCTGTCAGGCAACCTGCAGAAATGCTGAGTACTTCCACCTCCAAAAAACACTGCTAGAAATAGTAACAGCTAATGAGGGTAACATTGTTCCTCACCAGTGACTTTTTCTTACCCTTGAAATTTTTCTTGCCTTCAAGGAACCATGACCATCTCCCGCACCTTTAAAATGTTACTTTCTTTGGAAATAAGTTTGCTTCATTGCTGACTTCTCAACCCTTAGGTGCTTTGAGGCTGGTGACTGAGCTCCAGTGTCTGGCACCACTGAACCTGTGAAGTCTCCACTGCAACCCAGCCTTTTGCTCAGAGACTACGAGGTCACTTGTGGAATGTGGGATTTTTCATTCCACACGGATTTCCAACACAGACATGATGTCAGGACAAGGCAGGGGCATGCTATTGAACAGCTCTGTTCATGCATGATAGCAAATTGTGCAGTTATATAGTGCACAACCCTAGATAACGATACCTCTCCCTCAAACAAAGTTATCTTCTCCTGATCTGCTTAGCTAGAAAATGGCACATGCTTCCTGTTCTTCTGCTGAACACACAAATCTTTGCTCATGGCTGAAGCTGAACATTGGAGATATTCAGCCTCCCTGCAAGAAGCTAGAAGCTTTACTCTACCCTCTTGTCTGCTAGATGCTACCTGACTTAGAAGACACCTGCTGTCTTGTAACACGTCTTTGGCCATCCTAGAGCCAAATCAATCTATCAGTCTGGTCGCTAGGATCCATCTCCCAGATTTCATCTTCTCTCTGCCAACCACCAGATTCAGAAATCATTTAGATGTAGCTTTGTGGGCAAGTGTTTAGGTAGAACCTACTGTGTCCCCACACAAATGGTAAATGTTACTGTCTGTCCACATTTGAAAGGAAGAGCTCTGAGATTTTTCCAGGACTGTGAGAGCCTTCCAGGCACTGGGAGATATAAATTGCTGGAGAATATATTTTGCCAGGGAACTGCAAACAAGCCATAAAGAAAAGAAAGTGAGAAAGATAGCATCAAGAAGGATGGAAACTGAGCAAGTATTTAAGTAAGAAGAAGGTTTGGGCAAGAACATGGGAGAAGAGGTGAAGGCAGGGTTGGACTGTGCTGAGCCTCAAGTGGAGAATAAATACATATGGGAAATGTTTTGGGGTTTTTTTAATTTAAGGGATGGAGAAAAAGTAGACAATGAATAAAGATAAGCAGGGCAAAAGTGGAATGTCTTTTGATATCTATTTAACTTTAATGCAGTTCTTCTCTGAAAATAACTGTTATAGGAGGACCTGGGGAATTACAGGGAAGTCGGCTTAACAGTGATACCTAGAGAGATAGTGGAACCAATTATGAAACAATCAATTTATAAGTAGTTAAAGGACAATAAGGTGATAAGGAAAAAAAAGAAGGGAATTTTGAAGAACAAATCCTGCCAAACCAGGAAAATTTCCTTCTTTGACTAACAGGACTGGTAGATGAGGAAGAAATGGTGGAGATAACTTTAACATTAACTTTAGTGAGCATCTAGAAAATACCTAGATACTGGGCTCCTGGAGCAGCAAGTTAAGTCACCATGCAGAGGCTACACGAGTTGCAGTACCATAATCAAGAGTAATTGTCAGGGCTTCACCTTTCCAGCTGGGAAGCTCATGTTGCTTAAGTTCTGCCTTCAGGGTTGCTCAGTATTGCCTTGTGTGTTTTGGACAACAGACTGGAGGACAAAACCAAAAGGATGACAGCTGGCCTGGGGGCAGGGGGTGGCAGTCCCTCCTGAAGGCAGGGGGGCTGGAGCAATCAAAATTTGAGAGGAAAGTGAGACACTGGAGAGCTGAGCTGCCCTCTGCAGAGGTGACTGCACCACCATAGCATTCAGGGAAGGTGACAGCACAGGCACCAAATGCGCTGGTCCAAACTTAATCAGAATAGTTTCAGCAGCAGTGCAGCAAACTCAGAGCTGGAAGGGGGCAGAATAGGAGTCTGTTAAGTGGCATTCCCACAGAAAAAGACCAATCTTGTTCTGAGATGCTTTCAGGGGAGTTTTGTGTATAAGGCAAACGAAGCAATTATTTTGTGCATTTACTCAGTACTGCTGAGCTCTCAGCAGGAGCAGTGTGTCCAGTTCCAGGCACTGCATTTTACAGGAGATGAAGACAAATTGGAGAGAGTCCAAAAAAGAACAACAAAATGATAAGAGATGTGAAAAAAACATGACTTATAAGGAATGGATAAAATAACTGAGTTTGTTTTCTCTAGGAAAAAAGAACAGGAGGGGAGGCATGATAACAGCCTTCCAGCACATAAACATTTGTTATAATGGGTGGAGAGACTAAGCAGTTGTCCTCTACATTCACCAGAAGTAGAAGAAGAAATAATCAGTTTATTTGCAATAAAAATGATATAGCTAAACATTAGGAAAACATTTTGCAATGGAAAGAATAGCAAAGCACTGCAGCATGCTGCTTGGGGAGGCTGTAGAATCACAGGAGGTTTTTATGAAGAGGTAAACAAACATCTGTTAAGGATGATCTTACCTTGTGAACAGGAAAGTATAAGGGGGAGAGGGAAGCTTTCAGAGGCCTTTGGCCCTACATAAAACTGTAGAGCTAAACACCTAGAGCAATCTCAGAGGAGCTAAAGACCCAGAGCAATCTCAAAGAAATGCTTTCAGCTTTTTTTTTTTAAAAAAAAACAAAAACAAAAACAAACAAAAAAAAAGGTATCTTTCCACCAACCCTGAAAGCTCAGTCTAGACATGCCAGGTTGTCTACACCACCCAGTTGCAATGCTGAGCTGGGGAGATACCAGCTGGGGTCTAGGAGCAGGTTGGCTGTGTCAGCAAAGCGTTCCACTTGAGTTAATTATCTCCTTTGGAGTGGGGCTAATTAGTTGGGGCAGCAGGAAGCACAGTGGTGCTATGCTGCCTCACCCCAGAGACATCTCCCCACTGCCCTGTCAGGAGGCCTGTCCCCAGGGAAGATCCAGGAGGGTCTCTGCTTTGTGCTATGACTTCAGAGATGGCTCTGAATGTGCTGTGGATTTAGAGGTTTTGCTCACCATAACTACCTTTCAACCAATTTGTTCTGTTACTGTAGTAGCTAAGATTAAATGCCATGGCTTAATTAATGTTTCATCTGGACATTGACACTAGAATACAAAAAACAGGGTGCTAACAGCCCATGGCCCTTCCAAGTGAGAACTCCTTTTCTCGCTCAGTTCAGCGCTGACCTCTGCCAGAGATGCTGATTTTATCTGAGAGGAGGAGGACTAAGAGCCACCTATTTCGTCCCAGTACAATTGCTGGGATAGCATCAGCGAAGCAGGAACACAGAGCAAGCCTCTGCCAAGCGGTCTCTCTGGCTCCTACAGCCTATGCCACGAGTGGGCGATGTTTTCTCATTCATGCTCCACACAGCGGCAAGGGAGCCCGAGAGATGCTGCCAGGAATGAGAAAGGAGAAGGCACAGCGTGTCGGTCATGATGTATCTAAACGCTACCTTTCCCTTGCCTCACCCTTCCTTTCTTAAGCCCTTTTTTTTTCAGATAAAAACCTAGGGCAAAGCAAACACAGGGAAGTTGCAGTTACATATATATAGGTTATACCTATTTTCAACACAATTTTTCATAGTGCTTTTACAATGGTTAAATAAATGGAGCTAAACTGAGGTGAAGATCACTTCTAGAGTCATTTTGGTTGGAATAGACCTTTAACAACATCAAGCCCAACCAGTAACCTAACAGTGCCAAGTCCACCACCTAAACCATATCCCTAAGCACCACATGTGCACATCATTTAAATATCTCCAGGGATGGTGAGTCAACCATTTCCCTGGGGAGCCTGTTCCAGTTCCTGACAACCCTTTCAGTGATGAAATTTCTAATATCCAATCTAAACTTCCCCTAGAACAACTTGAGACCATTTCCCCTAGTCCTATTGCTTGTTACTTGGAAGAAGAGACCAGCATCCTCCTCACTGCAACCTCCATTCAGGTAGTCGTAGAGATTGATAAGGTCTCCCTTCAGCCTCCTTGTAAGACTTGTGCTCTAGACCCTTCACCAACTTCCTTGTACTTCTTTGGATATGCTCCAGCACCTCATCGTTGATTTTATCTATAGAAAGAGTGTAAATTTTGCCGAGTCACTCTCTTTGATAGTATAATCTGTATTTTCACTTGAATATGCTTCCCTTTTCCAGCAAAAAATTTCTCATGTACAGCAGCTAACCTGCATGATTCTCACATTATTAACAGCTGGCTTCATAACAAAAACTTCACTGAAGTTATGAAGAATGTGTAAAGCAAAGGAGGTGAATTATTATGTGTCAAATAGGTGATACGGTACTGCAGCAGCAGCACAAACAGGGCTAAGAAGAGAAGAATACCCTTGTAGACATATGATTGCACGGGTCTGCATGATTTCACTTAAAACTCAACTGGGCTATTTCTAGAAACACAAGCCTTTACAACAGTGTCCAGGTTAGAAATTCTAAGTTCTCATGCCAGTGCAGATGCTATTTCTGAAGAGATGCACTGGGAAAGGGCTCTAACCCTGCAGGGAAGGTCTAGTACATGCTTTATGGAACCGTCACATACAAAATGCTTTTCCCAGGTCCCCACATACCCTTCTCTTACCTGTCCATTTCTCTGTCCTCTGCCCAGAACTTGTTGCCTGGTCCCATATGGAGGTAGAGAATGTCAGCTGTAGGACATCACTTAGAAGATCTGAGTATACAGGCATGATGCATACTTAGGTGGTCCATAGACTCAATTTTGTCTCTTTATATGTTCTAGATTATGGCCCTTCCACCACAACTGAGATCATCCTCAGAGAAATGGATTAATTACTGCTGGGAGCTGTGAGGTATCAGACCAGTTAGGGAACATGTTACTTACAGCCAATCTGGACTATGTTAAATGGATCCAGGGAAAGCAATGACAAGCTCCTGATAATACTTCTGGTAAAAATTAATTGCTCCAGACCTGCCAGTAGAAGAGGGGCTAATAATATCCCCCAGCCTCTTGAGGATATCTCTTTATATTTGTTTTATCAAGACTTTTTGTACAATCTCTTATCAACCTTGGGCACATGGAGCTGGGAAGGACAAAGCTTCTGAAAGATCTAAGCAAGTGGGTGTGTAGCAAACCTCCCATATTCCTCACTGTCCATGAGATCTGTCGCCATCCAGTGTCTGATGGGGGCTCATTCCTTTCTTCTTTCTTCTGGGCCCTTCTGACCTCACCAAGGCTTGCCTTGCTGAGTGGTAGGTTCAGGGCTCTCAGGAGCATTGTCACCACCCACTCTCCCCCTTTATCTCCCTGCCTTCATTTCCACACCGTGGGATGATGCAGTGGAGGTGCACTGTTCATATGAGGTGTGGAGGTGGCCCAGGAGAGCTCATAAGCAGGACAAGGAGGGAAGTGATAGGGATGCCATAACCTCCATTATCTGTCCTGCCCATCCCGAGAGATGCTCGTATACCTGCCGTGCACTTTGGCTGACCTCAGCTTCCCATTTCCCACAGCAGAACATGTTCCCAGCCTCTCTGGGGAGGACATCCGTGGGGACGGTTCCTGTTTCCCTGCCCTTTCAGTCATTTGCCTTCCTGAGCCTGATATGATTGTTTCTTTGGGCACGGTGTAAAAGATGCCAGCAAGGAACGGAAGCCTCTCATGCCTCAGCAATTTATTAAGAAGAAAAGGAGGCTATTGAACTTGGAAGCTGTTAAGCCAGTCGTTCTCTTTTCCTGGTCATAAAGATAACCTGTCCATAGATAAATCATCCATCCAAATGTCTTCAGCATTCCCTGAAACAACACGTCCTCAAACTAATAAGCAGCCAGGTGGAGGGAGGCAGGGATTATCCATGTACAGATCTTCATGAAAACATAGGTGGTAGGTTTGAAGGGCTCCCAGTTTGTAGAGATTTGGTTTGGGGTTTTTTTCTTAATTTGCAGCAAATTTCAATCCCTTGAAATCTCTTTTCACTGCTCAGAGAATATGATATTCTTAACACCAATACAGTTTAAAGCGTTATTAGGATCCTTTTAAGAAAACCCTTAAGACTCTTTGGGGGTCTCCAGGCCTGTGTCAGACACAACAAAACTTACAGCAGCTACTTCTGTGGCAAGGCCTGCCTTGGCATAGCACCTGTGGATTACCTTTCTACATATCCTGCACTATGAGGCACCATTCTTGTCCAACTGATAAACACCATCATAATGAACAGCAGGTAGTTCCTCAGCAAAATCCAGGCAAGTATTTCAGTAGCCTGTGTCCCTCCCTGAAGCTCTTGAGCAAGGACATGAACTCTAATATTAATGTTGGGTACCCTGTTTTGGCCCAGGGTACAGCAGATTTTGTGGTTTTCTAATCCCTCTGCTGTGTAATCAGCTCTGCTGACCAGCACTGGGTGTATTCAGCTGCAACCCCCACTCTTCCTTTCAAAAGCATGCCCTTTTTTACAGAAACACAATGTAAAAGTCAAGTCCATTCTAATACATCGTCTTTAGCTGTATCCAATTGTGGCATCCCTTTCCATTTTATATTCATTAAGGTTTTGCCTGCCCAGCTATAAGATATTGGAAAAGATGCTGGGATGGTTTGTATAATTGAATGCTAAAATCAATGGCTATAGCTCTAAGAATGACTGAGTGGGCAGATATGGGGGTAAAAATAAAAAGTATTACCTACTTGCTTTTTTGTGATTTTGAATCATAATTTTCCAGTTAACAATATTCAGTATTGATGATTTGGATCTGTGACAAATAACTGAGCATACTGGAATATGGGGGGCACTGGTTATTTGAGCCCTCACCAAAGAAAAAAAATAAACATAAATTATTGCTTAGTTTAACACATGATGATGTTGCTGCCTCAAAAACAGCCTTCGGGACATTTAAATGTTCTAAATAGCCTCCTCATTTTGCAAATCTGAAATCCAAAATGAACAAAACATATATTTCACCTCACCCAGATGGGTGAAGTCATAGCAGAAGTGAGAGGCCAATAGCAGGTTTCCTGACCCCCTGTTATATAAAAGCATAAGAAGGGACAAAGTGGTGATGCAGTTCTTTGAAAAGCATGATGCTTTCAAAAGTCCTCTTTCTCAGCACCAAGTAGAATTCTGGTCTAAATCATTAAAAAGAAAATATTTAAATAAAAAAATATAAATAATGATTGAGAGCTGTTTAAAATTTTTTACTAGGCACCAAAAATACATAACTCCCCAGTAAAGAAAGAATGAAAGAATATTATAATTGAAAACTCACAACCAGATTTAAAATAGAAATGGGGGTGGCTTTAAGTATGTAAAACATATATAAAAAGTAGTAAAAGAGAAGTTGAATATAAAGTAGAAATAGGAATTACCAAAAAAATTATTATGGAAGTGAAAGGGAAAATAAAGACTGAAAAAGCTATTTTTTTGAAGTAAGCTAAGAACAAAATGAGTCTCAATCATGGTATTGATCTGTTATCAGATGGAAATGTTAGACTATTCAATAATAATGCAGACAAGAAAGCTTAAATCAATAAATACTTCTATCCTGCTGCTGGGAAAAAGCAAGCAGATGATGAAGACATTGCTGATGACATGTCTGTTCTTGTAGTATTCTCAGAGGAATTTAATACCACCTACTAAAATCAGGCATTTTAAATCAGCAAGACAGGATACCTTGGACTGAAACTTTTTTTTTTAAATAAGCTGCACAGAATGTCTCTGCACTATTTAGGTTGATTTTCTATGGTTCTTGGTGCAATGAGTAAGTCCTGGAGCAGAAGAAGAAAACCCAGTCTGGTGTTTTGTAAAGGCTATGTAAAAAGGCATAATTATTTTATCATTATCATATAATTGTAATAATTCACATGTAACTAGAGATCTGTGATCTGAGACCTGAACTAAATAATGAAGTGGCTAACACGTAAAGAATAAAAGAAGAGAAATACAAATAGGGGTAATCAACATGGTTTTATAGAAAATGCACCTAATTGAACTGTGCTAATACTTTTTTCTGAGGAAATCACAGGTACAGTTGTTAAATATAACAAAGCTGGTACAATATACTTAAGATCCTGGAAGGCTTATATCACATGGCATTTTGATTAAAGAACTTACTTGACATAAAAATAAGATAGCAGTCATTAAACAGACTATAAATGACCTATCAGACTGGTCCCAAAATACAACTGAGAACTGGAAGTGACTGCTTTGTTTATAACCTATTTGTACCAAGATGGGTGGAGGAGGGTGTTTGGCATTACCATGCTTTTAGTCAATAACCTGGAAGGAAACATCAAACATTTTGCAAAATGTTACTTAGTCCAAGAGAGAGATGAATCATGAAAAAGGGAACTGCTGATCTAGAGAAGCCTTGATGGCACGGTGAGTTGTGCAAACACAGAAAGGGTTTGCTTCAGCACAAGGAAGGTCATGCTTGCACATCCACAAGGAGACCAGCTGTAGCTCTGCTATAGGGAACTTTGCCCAGGGAAGCAGTGACTTTGTGGGGACCTCTGAGATCAGGGCAGCTGAGGACCTGCATACAAGCTCAGAGTGCAACACTGTGCTTGATAGGGCTAACGTGATCCTTGGATGTACACACAGGGTCAAGGTGTGTACCAGTATCATCTCCGTTCTGCTTGGTGTATTCTCCATTTTCATCAGTCCTCTGCTGTCAAAATCTCCCCATTATGTCTTCTACATGATTCCTAACTCAGCAAATTAATAAAATAGTGCTTATTTTCTGGTTCAGAAGTCAGTTTGCTTTAATGACTATCTGCCAGACTGAGGAAGGTACCTGCCAAAACTGTCTTCTCATCTTGTACTCATCATATGAGATCTTAGATCTACATGTGGGGTGCTAGTATGCAATTTTAAAGCCTTAAATCTGCTCCTCTCTAGTCCATCTCCAAAAAACAATTTATGATTTGTGAGGTAGCTGAGAAAGCAGTGTCATGGGTGGTAACGTACAGAATCATCCTGGGGATTCTTGCTCATACATTTCAGAAGCTGGTCCCAACCATGAGCAATGTTGCCTCTCTTAGTCATAGAAAGTAGCACCTATTTTTGCTCTCCATATAAAGGAAACAGTTTGAAGGACACAAGCAACACTGTCTGAGACACAAATGGGAAGTGAGAAGACCAGAATTAGCAAAGCAGAATGAGAAGAACAAAAAACACGCAGCAGAAAACAAAGCAATAAATACATTTCCAGAGCATAATCCATGTGTGACAAGGAACAGCTCAGAGATGACTTGACTCCTTCAAGCTTAAAACAGATGATGCCCCACAAAGTACATAAATGTGTTTGTATCAAAGGGTGTCACGCATCAGCAACTGAGCTGCATGTAGGAGACTTGTACCTGTCCAGAATGAGGCTACCAGCAACCTCCTGCTTGTTACTGTGCTGTTCCAACTCTATTTATCAGACTACAAACACCAGTCCTGGCAGGTGGTCAGTGTACCTACAAAGGCTTATAAACAATCATCCATCAATCATGTACCCAGACAGATCCTCCCAAAATACAAATTCTCTCAGATGTTTATTTGCCACATACTTTATCACACCTGTTAAAAGCCAAGTGACCGTTCTACAAGTGGCTTTTAATTTAGCTGGAAATTGACACTCACATTAATAGGTCTCCCTGATGCCAGACTTAAGTCACTGATGAGTCTCAGGTGTCAAATGCTGGAGCCACTTCATTTCCTGCAAACAAGTCCAGTGCTGTTACCCTCTTTGAATGTATTGCCTACCCTGCCAAAGCACAGAAACCTGGAATTGTCCTAGAAAACATCTGTTCTGGGAAAAGCAAAAGCTGCCAAGGAATTAAGGAAAGGATATTTATTTCTTCTTTTCAAGAAAGGATGCCTGGGCTTGCCTGGATGAAACAGCAAGCAAGGGGAAATAGAAGTCTTATTTGTGGAACAAATGAATAATGAAGGCTTTCTTCTAATGCAGAGAAGAGAACAGGCTGAAACTGGGCCTTCTAGAGGCAGCATTTAATCTAGTCTAGGTCTCTAAGAGAGAAGATAAAACTTCCACTGACAATCATGGAAGGAGACCTGTGAAAATGCCAAGTGCTTCTGATGATCCAGGTCTGACTGTCCCTCTTAGGCAAGATATTTAGCAGTGACAAAAGTAAAGATGGTTGTATGCAGATCACACATCCCTGACCCATGGAAACCATTGCCACAGACTGGGTCTGAGCCCCAAAAGGACTACTTTTATCCAAGAGTACTCATGGTTTCAACAGCGGTGTGTCTGTTACAGAAAGGGGAACAGGCTTCTTGGGAAGGATCTTTCCAAGAAGCAAAGTCTTCATGCAGCAGGGACCAATGTTATTTTTAAGTCATTAACTCAGCTGTTTTGCACAGCAATAAACCCTAGATAAGGAAACAGCCAAGAACAGCACAGATTGCCAGAGACGGGTGGGACAGAGCAGAGATCCCAACTTCAGTTCCTGACGAAACCCTTCACTTTTACTCCCCACAACTAGATATCCACCTTGCTAGCACAGGTCATCCGTGAGCAGAAGCAACCCAGGCACCACTGGAAACAAAGCCAAGGAATAGCTTTGGTCATGGCCAAAGACAAAAACTGTAAGGAGTGGAAAAAATCTCCTGGGTTCTGACTGCGTGAGCCCAGCCATCCTGACCTGTGCTGGCTTGCAGTGATAACATTGTGCACCGAGGCTGGCACGCAATCCAGGTGAAGTCACAAGTGGAAAAGCTTCCCACCCTACGCAGCCTCAGTGGTCACATCCACAGCTCCTCACCCGCTTACCACCCCTTGCCATGCTCCACCCAGTTATCCCTCCTGCCTGGCTTTCTTCCACTGTGTTAGGGTAGGCCTGGCTCACAAGTGGCCATTGTGTTTCCTAGGAAATATTTCTATGGGAAGTACCTGCTCATAGTGGCTGTGCTTGAAGGCTAAGAGCCTCTGCTGGAATGTATCAAGACTGTCCCAACCCCCATCTGCATCAGCACTCATCTTTACTGCACTATCCTCAGAAGTTTCTGATGGTCCATTGTGCCACCAACTCTTCCACATGCACACTCTTGGCCTCTGCCAAAGTTTAAGCCTGTGGGCAACAAGGTAAGGAATTAAGCAAACTCCTGTCATCATATGTTTTTTCCACACACAAAAAAAAAGAAAAAAACATCCACAGGGGATGGAAAGACCTAATTCTTATTCAGCTGAGAAATACAGAATAACTGCTTGAGGTTTAAAGTCTGAAATACATGACAAAGCCATAGATGAAGGTATGCAAAGAAATGCCTTGCCTTAACCAGAGGAGAATTAAAGCAACACTACTAAATGACAATTAATGCCTTGTCACTGAGCACCTCAGTGGACTCTAGCAAAATCTTCTTTGATTTGGGATGTCACTGCAGCATAATCCAATAAAAAGGTGAACCAAACAGTCTGAGTCTGGGTGAAAAGCCTGAATCTAGCCCAGCAAAGATGATGCCTGGTTGCTGACTCTGACTTCTCCCACCCTGTACAACCAGAGAGCAAGATGTATGGGTGCCATACCGAGAGCAGAACAGTGCTCTGGGATGAAGGTTCTGGTGGCAGGGTAAAGGTGGTGGCAGCTCCTCTTTGAAATATTTGTGCTCACCCTCATCCTCAGTGGTGGAGGTGGCTGCTGTTGCCATGGAGTAGGAACAGGGTAGATGTTTACATGGGAAACAGGAATGAATGGAAAGCAATGCATCTTACTGGAGCAATAGTATTTGAAGTTCACAGAGTGATGTGGTTTGGCTGTTTGCACAGGGCAGGTTGAAAAGGAATAATAATGCCTTGGCTTAAGCAGGGATGCCTTTTGCTCTTGCCCTGAGGTCCCAGCTCTCAACCCCATAGCTCCCAACCTCCGACTGTAATGCCAGAAAGAGCTGATTTGATCACATAGACGCACACATTCAAAAGCTTGGGTCAGACTTGACAGAAACCCTTCCCCTCTCTGTAAGGATCTACTTCTTGACAAGAATGCAGCAACAACTTAAAAGCCTCCTGTCAAGGATCCACTAAAACATCAGTGAGTTCCTCTAGGAATTAAATACACACAATGTTAAAAAAAGAGTGCTTTTTATCATATGACTTCCCCCCCCCCCAAGTTTCAAATTACAGGTTTTGGATTTTATTACCCTTCAGTCTGCTAGACCGTAGAAAGTTTGTTCCCCTTGCAACTATACATACAGACACTGAAAAAAGTTAGCTCTCAGCTTTCCCTTTTCCCTTCAACTCTTCGACCTCTTGCACTGGAAGGCACACTTTCAATTATTTAACACCCTCCGGCATTGTCCCTGAAACCTCTCCCATCCAGGAACCACCAACAAAAGCACTAAATAAAGTACATGGGAAGTGACTGTGTCAGTACTAAATGACACCCGTGCTCAGCCTCTCCTAGAGCTATTCATCTTGAAGTCATTTACTGAAAGCTGCATGAGTTCCCCCAGCTACAGCATCATCCTGGAATTCTGTTGTCAGCCAATGTGCTGCACCAGCCCCCACTTCTTCCCTGTCACTGCTCCCCACAGCAAACTTGCCAGCTGATAAGCATAGCCTGTATTCCTTATTCTTTGACATGTGACTTACAGCAGCTAATGTTATGCTTGGCCCCGACTTTCTGAGTGATTCAGACTATTGCAGTAATGCTAGTTTACTGATTTTTTAGTCATTCTGACTGATCAAGGACTGTTCTGCTGTCCTTCCGACCATTGATAGTGGAGTTCAGTAGTATATGGCCACAAATGACCAACTTTACAGTGCTTATTCCTCCATATAATTAAGAAAAGACTTTAAAGCTCTAATGTCTGCATTGGAAGAAACAACAACAACAAAAATCTCTAAAAGCACTGTATAAGCACTATCTATTCCCTGCTCAGTCAGCCTTGTGCAATTTGATTGTAAGTGCTTTAAGGTAAAAGTTATCATTTGATACATGTTTCTGTAGGGCCTATCACAAGTGGGCCCCTAATTAAGAAGCAGGAGTCTTACTCTCTGGCTGAGATTTATGCACATCCTGAACTTCATCCTGTGTCAGAGGACCTAGTCTCAATGCACACTAAAACATAGGCTTTCTGGTTTTGCAGACTAGGGACTAGGAAGATGCATAGCATATAGCAAGGAAGGTGAAAAAAAGAGGTTAGGCAGTCAAAGCTTTTCTTTATACCAGTGTAGATACAAACCTCACATCTTCTTTTCATTTGCTACTGAATACACAAACACAGGATTGCATTCCTGTGCCTGCTTGCCTCAGGGGCAATAAGCAAATTACACAAACTGCAAATAAGCAAATATGTGGATTCCCTGACTTCGAAGGGGTTTTTGAAGATTAACTACTTAACCCCTAATTATACCCACACTAGTTGGCTAATGAATGAGGTGAGGCAACACCCTTGACTGGGAGGATTCATGATGAAAAAAAGGTGGGTTATTCCATCCCAAGGAGGAGAAAAGCTCGTGGGTCTGGCATCTTGCTGTGCAGATTTCCCACCTTGGCCAGAGTCTCAGGGGTCTGTATCTCCAAGAATATCTGATCTTTCTCATTTTATTGTAGGATCACTGCACAAGAAGGTATGAAATCCAATGGCTGTGCTCAGTGCACAGAGTCCTGGTGCAAAGAGTGCAGAGTCCAAGTGACACAGACCCTTCCTGGAAAGGCACTTTCCCCTACTGCCATAGCTTACTAATGTGAGAACAACCTACCTTCTAGAAGATCTCACTTCAGCCATGAGGGATGCTTCAGTTTCCTGTATCATCCAAGCAGCTTGCCCATCTGCAGCAGACCACACATGAAAGAGGAAGCTAACACACTCCAGGTTGCTCAGGTTTGGTGTTTCTGATTCTGTGACTGGGAGCCGAGGTATGGTTGTAGGGTGAAACCATAGTCATCACAGGCATGAAACACAATGTGCTACCTGGTATTTAAATTTTCTGTATCCTTCACTTACTCTCATGAGTAGGACCAGGCAATACAGAGCAAGCATTTCACAATCACTTCCTCACATCAACACCCTGAATACTCTGCATCCCAAGGTGTAGTTGTGGCTGTGGAAAGAGACTCCTGAAGACTTTTAACATAAAGACCCTATACACCAAGAACAGCTTTAGAGACCACTGCACATTGCATTCAAGCTAGTAAGAGAGGTGGGGATAAACAGAGCATCCACAACTAATGCACGCAACACTTCCCCAGTGATCCATAAAGTAAAATGGCACACCCTTTCCTTTGGTTTTATCTCTCTTCATATTCTTTTTAGGAATACAGACTTACACAGAGATCTGATTTAGAGGTTCCAAACTATGCTAGAACCACAGCCCCCTGAGATAAATTCAGGATAGTTATATAGGGGACAAATCCTGTTCTTACAAAATTCAGAGAGAGCAGCAGGACTTGGGAACCCATTATTTGTGTACTTATCCCCACAGAGGCCCTTAGCCTAGCTAGCTGAAAAAATGCAGTATTTATGGAGTGTATTAAATGATTGGGACATTTCTCCAATGTACAAAATTCTGCCAAGACTTCTCCTGCCTTTCCCTAGTTGTTTTCTTCCTCTTTCCATCTTTCTTTTTGACTCCTTCCCCTTTCTGCCTCTCTCTGCTTTAGCTTGACTGGGCTTTCATTTTTTTCTTCTTTACTCCATGACTCTCCCTTCAATAGCATCTTCTTGGTTGATCCACACCCATGGCACTGGGCACTCCTATTTGTTGGATCCTTATAGATTTATACAGGAAGAGCCTGTTTATAGCCTGGAGCCTGCAAAGACTTCTGGAATTTGAAATGCTTTCTCCTTCCATTTTGAGGGCAAGCAGCTGAAGAGACCAAGAATCCTGCCTCTCTTCACAAATATCTTGGCCTTACAGATATCAACCTTACCTTTAGATCCTGCAGCTCAGCAAATGTGCTATCATATATCCCAGTGTTTACTCAGCCTATGCAATCTGATAGGCAACCTATATTAAAGGGGATGATTAATGTCTATGAACGGATGATATATTTTTGGAAGGGCAAGGCAAATTCAGAAGGGCTTACCAAACTCTTTGATCATTTAAGCTTCTAGTTACCAAATAACCACCAGCATCCTTTCCCTAAATCCATTTATTCTTAGCTACATGAATCCCTCTCCCCACTAGCATCTATTCCTAAACTACATCTTTCCTCCCAGCTACACCATCATCTCAGTAGTTCCAGTAAACCATCCCCTAAGTGCTCTCCTTCTCCTGACAGAAGACAAATCATGCATTTTGCTTGCTGCACCCTTCTCTCACCTTCCACAGTATCCCAATTGACATTAGCAACTAATAGGCCATGGTTTGAAAGCTGCTACTTCTAAGCCCTCACAAAAAATTGTAACAAAATCTATTTAATTCATGGATTTCTCATAGCTTCACATACTTCCCTGTCAGTTGTTAAATTAACATCTGCTGCTGCTAACTATCCTAATTTTTTAGCAAAGGATAGCAGAAGCTATAAATCCAAGTCCAGTAGAGTTATAGTATCAGAAGTACTCACCCACTTTCATTATTGCCATGTCCAGCTTTTTATTTACTCTATTCCCTTTTTCTTCTCCTCCTGATTTTTTTTTTTTTTTCCTTCTTTTTTGCTGTTGTTGACATGGTGAACTGTTACTCTACATCTGCAGCAAACATGAGCTGGTCAGTGCTGAGCAGAGGGGCAGCTCAGCTATTAATTCACATCCCCTCATTGCTGCACTCAGGATGAAGAGTGGAGGCAGCTGGCACTGGGTGCCTCAGGAAGCACCTGCAAATATCAGCACACCTGAGGGATGCCACACAGGATGTCTGTGGGAAAACACTAACCAAAGGCATGACTTCAGAAGGACGTGGATAACAAGCTCCTATCTGTACCAGGTGCATATATCTCAAAATGGGATCCACCACCTTGCTGTGTTTCCTGCTCTAAGTACATAATTTAGGAGTTTTTTTATTAAAAAGCACCCCAGAAAAAAAAAAGGCTAGTAAGCCAGGTGGGCGGTGACATGACGCAGTAGGCCACTAACAAGGACATCTTACTAAAATGTGGAGGGGGAAAAAAAAAAGAATTTTAAAAATCAAGCTTAACACTTCCTCCTTTTGACCTCAAACGTCTTGGGCAAATGGCTCTGCTCTTAAGCCTGCAGCACATTCTAGGATGAAATTCACTCAGATCTGACAAGGAAGCTCCTTAAAATTTCTAACTAAAATAACCAGACAGCTAGACAAAGAACAAATGTAAGTCTTGGTCTTACATGGGCAGATTACTAGAGAGACATAGAGGAAGCACTGTCCCACTTTGCAGCCCCATGACAGCTCAGTTTACCATTACATACACTTACCATGCACACATTTCATTTCATATGCTCTGCTGATCCACTAAGCAAACTTCAACTTCACAGCTGCCTCCATCTCTGCAAACAGTGGATTTCAGAGTTTGGGGGAGTAGGTGCTGTTTCCCATCCTCCAAGGAAGTTAAATCTGATCATTTACCTCCTGGTCTCAGACACTGGCCACAACACTTACCTTCTCCTCCAGCCCTGCATTGAGCATCAAGTCATCTGGTAAGCCCACATGAGACCAGGCCCTGACAGAGACATAGGCAGAGCTTGCTCATGGATCCCAGTGAACTGAAGTAAGAACTAGATATAAAGTTCCTCAGGCTATTACCAAATGCAGACTTTGAGGACATCACTGATGGATACCTCAGACTTGGCATTAGCAGTGTCAGAAATCTAAGTGCCAGCCTCCAGAGCTAGCAGTGAGTGCCAGGTGGCACACTGAACACAAATACCTTAACAATATTCAGCTGCCTGACTCCTAGTTGGATGGAGAATCAGTATTCATTTCAAGCCAAATTAGGTGTTTACCACCTTCAAGGTATTGTGCTCCTGATCCTGCCTACTATGAACAGGGCCAAGAAAAAAAACTTTGAAGTGCAGAAAAAGATATTTTGAAGGCTATGAAAAGAGGCATAAATGTGAGCAAGCAGATGTAGAGTCAGTAAGTGGACAAACACCACGTAGGAAAATGGCAAATGTGAGGGGAAAGTAGGCAGCCATGAATGGGAACATACACAGTACACGTAGAGAGGCTGAAACCTGATTGAGAAACCACAGAAAGGAACTTGGAGATGAAGAACGACAGAGGTAAGGCAATAGGACCTGAGAGGCAGGAGGCACTGCAGGAACTAAGGACAACTGAGCTTTTCACTTAGATGGTATAGGCAAAAAGGCAGGTTTTAGAGGAAAAAATAGTGAGATTTGATGGGTCCACATGCAAGACAGAGCTTGGATACAATAAAATGTGTGGTAATTTAGATCTCACTGTCAAGGAGAAAGTGAAAAGCTGTGGATGATGAGGAGATGTGGCCTTGATAAAAGGCCTGGGTTGCCCACACATTGAGTTCCAGATGTTGGTAGGGGATGATGGAAGATGGAGAAATGGGGATGGACTGGAACAAAGAGGTGGTAGTGCAAGATGTTGGATAGAAATGGGAGAAAGAGAACAGAAATGGAGAACAGTTCAAAAGCACAAGAAAGATCAAAGCTAGTGGGGAAAAATGAGAACTCCTAAAGG
This sequence comes from Heliangelus exortis, assembly GCF_036169615.1. Taxonomy (NCBI): domain Eukaryota; kingdom Metazoa; phylum Chordata; class Aves; order Apodiformes; family Trochilidae; genus Heliangelus; species Heliangelus exortis. Next base: position 103,980,083 of record NC_092422.1, read on the forward strand.
TGTCTGAGGCAACACTAGATATTCCTGTGATGATAACTTTGGGATTATGATATTGAAAGTAAACAGCAAGGTATCCAACCAAGTAATGGGGAGGAAGAACTAGGCAAAAATAATGTGAATACAGGGAATGCAGAAGGAGTTTGTTCCATTTTTCAAGTTTGAAGCATGTGGAAGTGATTACAGGGATGATTACAAGACAGATATGGGATAATAACATCCAATAAGTAACATAGTACAGAGCAGAGCTGTAGCCCAAGAAGAAAATAGTATGCTGAGAGCTGCATAAGCCTATTTTCTGAATAGGATGGAAAAGTGAAACAAGTCTAAATTTGACTTTTCTTTGATTTCATTGGAAGTTTCTATTGTTAATGAAAATTTCTTCCTCTAAAGAAGTCCCTTGTTTCCGCTCTCATCATTTAAAATAGTTCGACCAGTGAAGCTGAAATCAAATCCTCAGCCATGAAAAAAAGGAGGACTTTGGCCCCAGGTTCTTTGATAAAATTTTCAGAAGTTTTTCTCCAGCAAGCAATTTTAGAATCATCTCCAATTTAGGAAGAAGGATGCTAAGTTTAGGACCCCTTTAACTAAAATAAAAGAATAAAAGAATGCAAGAAAGAAAAAACCCACAATGTTCTTAAACATCCAGATTTCTCACTCAAAAGGAAAGTTCTTTCTAGTCAGTTCTATGACAGGTTTTGTTGTTCTCCTCTGCTGTCAAGATACTCTATTACCAGTTTGACACCAGTTACAGGTTCCATAAATGACATACCTGCTCAGTAGTTGCTTATTGTTTAATATTCAGGGGTCCTTAGTTCAAACCCATAAAGAGGACTCTCCCAAGTGTATCAAGTGGCTTGCCTGTTAAAAAAAAAAAAAAAAAATTAAATAGCTTTAAAAATTGCAGTGGGCCTACATGTTGCAGTTACATGTAAAAAAAAATAATACCCTCTTTTCATGGCAATTAAGAGTTGTATAAGAACTACTTAGGTGATTAATACCCCAAGAGAGAGAAATATGCTATTTCTGGAAAAAGACAACAAAACTCTATTCTTTATAACTCTGGGCACTACCATACTGCAATCACTTCAGATGGCTTACATTTCCAACGCCACGAGGCACTGAAAGGTGACAGCTACCCCATCATCTGCAAACCCTTATTCTAACACAGAATTCATGTGCTGCCATGCCAGTTATGCCACACCTGGTGTTCCAGAGACCCATGAGGTGATTCCACCCTTGCCTTGCCTCAGGTTAGGGCCGTTTCTTTGTTACCTTGCTCTGGACTGGAGTCCAACCCTGGCTGCAGGCGATTCAGTCTCCCATGCTCTGCAACTTTTTCTGCAGAGCTGCTGTGAGGGGAGATTACTGCTGGCGATGGCATTTTATCAGTGCCGCTGCGAGGTGAGGGCAGACACGATAAGGAAGTGCTAAAAGTCAACGAGGTGCCATTGACAAGGATTGGAGCTGGGCTCACGCTTCCCCACCCACCATGTGTGCCCTGATGCTGCGCAGCCTGGCTGCCTTCTCACCAGCTGCTGCTTTGGCAGGCAGCACCTCTCACCCTCTCTTTTGGGTACACAGCCTCCTGTCCAGCTGGCCAGCTCATCTCCTCAGGAAGCTGTCGCCAGCATCAGGCTTGTAGGGAACAAATCTTTTCTCGTGAACCCTCTCTGCGTTCCCCCCTGAGCATTAGAGGGAACTTTTGGTTGTTCTAGCATCAGATGGAGGGACAGCCAGGTTGCTTCAGTTCCTCCCAGAGAGGAAGGTTCCGTTCCCTGGAGTGACTGCTTTCCCAGGAAAGTGTTGGCACATACTGCCCGGAGCAGAGCAGGTGTATGCAGACATACAGGCCTGGCATACACCCCTGCACAGGCAAGCCCCAAGGCTTGAGAAGCCTGCTTGTGATTAACAGATTGATTAGGACCAAAGTCTCTTTCCATCAAGTTTGCAGGGGCAGGTGAAGGAGCTCATAAGAAATTTATTTGTTTTGTGCAACCACAGTTCCTGAGCTGGAACCACACAAGCAGCCATCAAGCTGTAGGCTTAACCACATCACATGCTGATAGAGCCAAAATGTCTTGGCTCCATCCCTGTCATGGTGACCATCAACTCCACATAGCAGCAGCAGCAGCAGAGATAGCTTAGGTGGCAACAGACTGATCTGAGTATTTCAAAACAACATGAAGCTCAGGAATCTCTTCCACAACCTATGTAACAAGAACCTACACATGTACCAAGGACAGTCCCACTGCTTGAGGTATCACAGAGGAGGCCCAGTGGCTCAGGGAACACTGCTCTGAAGAGCAACAAATTCACCAGAGCACCATGAACAGGCTTGGACACTCAGCACACCCCACAACTGTTGCAATGAGCTAAAGGAGTCCATTATATTTCCACAGGGCAGGTGTGGTTTTCACAACTGCCCCCTTTCCCAGCTGGTGTCAATGAAGTCTTTACTAGCAGCCTCAGCACAGAAGTCTGAAAGAAATTCTAAGTTCACCTCCAGAGAGGCCATACCAGTGTGAGGTTGAGATGCACTGAGAATTTAACCACGCAAGATGCATCTTGCCAGTCCTCTGGCACCCTGGATTTACATTTAGAAAGAGAGAAAAGAGAGCTGCTGCTTCTTGGGTTGTGCTTGCTGCAAAACACCTTCTGAGATACCCATGCTTGCTGTTTCCGAATCTTCATAAAGATGCCAGGGACAAAAAAATGAATATATTTCCACTCCTTGAGATTCAACACAAAAACATTCCTGAGATGCACCTTGCAAGCAGCAGGCAGAGCCCACTGTTCACTCCCAGGAGAGCTGGCAGGTTGGATTTAGTCCTAAGAGCGTGGCATTGGGGCCAGGCCAGCTCTCACCACAGCAAACCATGCCTGCACTGGCAGGCACTGCTTCCCGTGCTGTACAAAACAGATCTGAAGTTCCCAGGAGATCTAAACACCCGGTAATACCATTAAAGGGAGATGTTTCTTTCCCAGAAGAAACAGATATCCAGAACAGGAACTCCATCTAAGGCCACTTAGCTGTGGATGTTGACCTGTTTATATTTACTAAGGCTGTGAGAGTATTGTATTGTGTATCACTGTAAGGACATCTGAAATCAACAGTCACAGTCTATGGGCAGTAAAGCCCTCACTCAAATACTTAGTTTGTGAGGGCTTAGTCTGAAATGATTTCTCCAATGTCTGTAATTTCTATTTCTCCCTCCACCCCTGTCCCTGAGGACAAAAGCTTTGTCTGAAGACAGGATTGTGCTTCTGCCAAGTACCATGCTGGGAACCTCAGGAGTTTGTTCTGCTTCCGATTCTTCTCTTTTATATTATTTATTAAACACACCCCCAGTCCCAGCCAGGGAAAAATGTAATCCCTGAACTAAAAGGTGCCAGAGAATGATGGGCAGGAGGCACCCACAGCGTATATTGGTATATATGGGGAGGGACAGATGGATATCATGGGGACCTTTGTGCCAGCACCTGCCAGGCCCTCCTTGGCAGTTGTAGCCTTGCCTACAGGCAAGGGCAGCATGGGCAGCTTCCAGGTTCCCTGGTGCCCTCTCCACAGGGGATACAAATGCTGGGCCCTTCATCCTCCCTGTCTCCAGACAGAGCAGGCCTGAGGGACCAAGCAGAGCATCATTCCCTGCACTGTCCTGCCACCAGCTGGGGTCCCTCCTTTGCTTGAGAGGTGGCAGGACAGTGTGCTAGAAATACAGAATTCTTCCAGAACTTCAGCACTGTCGGAAAGGAAAAGAGAGAAAAGAAAAAAATATACATGGGGGGAAAAAAGAAAAATAAATTTAGAGAACAATTTCCTCTACCCTTCGTTCCCCAGCACAGCAGGCCCTGTGGCTGAGCTGGGTGTCTCCCCACTGGGGTTATAGGTCTTGTATGGTGTGTCTCCAGGGAGTTATGTTTGGCAGACCCCAGCACGCACTGCCCTGGGGCTTGTCCTGGCTCCTGATTGCTCTGTGCCACTGATCCTCAAGCAGGATCTTTCAGTGCAGGGCCTAGCAAGCTTCTCTGCAAGTACCTCACTGATGGATGGATGTTCAGTGCCTGCTTCCAGCCCTAGGCAAGAGCAGCCAGTTTGCCAGCCTGGCAGGCGTCCCCCCAGCCCTTTTCAGAAGCAGTCACCTTACCTTGTTTAAGCTTCAGGGAGTTCAGTTTGGGGTGAAGGGTAGGTCAGCTCTTATCTCAGTCTACATGCTCAAATGTAACCCTTAGCAGTTCCCTTTCCAGCTCTGAGAGTTCCTGCCTGGCGGCACAGAGAGGACCACACTTTCCCCTCTGCTGAGGCCTTTTAGCAGGAGGCAAGCAGTGCCAAAGAGCCACAGAGATTTCCTAAGGAACCCCAGCACTGAGGAAAATACTGGGGGTGTCTCTGACCTTTTTCCTCTGCTGCCTTTGACAGGGGGCTCATGGCTAGGAGAAGGAGCAGAGCCACAGCCCTCCAAACCCAGGATGATGTTCAAGGACAACAGGAGAAGAATGAAACCCAAACTCAGGACCCTGCGGGCCCTGCAAGATTCAGAGGGTACAGAAAGCCACCCTGGCCCCCTTATCATTCTAGAAAACATTTTTAGCACAGCTGAGGTGAATTCAAGATCTTGAGCTACAGGATCTTGAGATTTGTTTAAGCAAATACCACTTTTGTCAGTTTTCCAAATGTCTGTTCACAGACAGATTGTTCAAGCATCCTGCCAGGGCTCCAAACATTCATTTATGGAGAAATTTTCTGGGAAACTATGTCTGCATCCTTGTCTTGCCTTCTGAACGTTTTACCAATCACATAAATATGAGCACACACAGAAATGTAGGTGTAATAGATTGTGTTCTCCAGAGTCTTACAGACGTATATGAATTGGGGAGCCCCGCTCAGACCACTGATATCTTGTCCTAACCACAGCACATCACACTCAGCTCAGTGTTCAAAGCAGCAAATCATATCTGTATCCCTTACTGCTAGAAGCTCCCACAGAACAAAGACCCCAAAATTGAGTGGGGGTGGGTGGTAAGGGAGCTGTGGAGCTGACAGAGACAGTTGTCCCTGTGTGTTTTCTTTCCTTAAAGATAAAATTTACCCCAGTTGAACGAAAAATCAGGAACAATGCAGGAATTTTAAAGAGGCACAAGCTGCCACCTGACTCAGCGTCTGGGCAGGATATCGATTAGGAAGGCTATTCTTTATTCCTCTGCTATTGTTCAAGACTGGCCTCCCTCATGACAGCAACAGGCGTGGGAACACAAGCAGCCTTGGTGTTAAAAAGTGCTTTTATCACTGCACTGAGTAGAGGGGTCTCTGGGAACCAGAGATGGTGTGTCTGATAGTTAAGAAAAGGCATTCAAACCAAAAGCCTTAATCTGAGATCTCTGGTCCCTGCTAACAACTCTGAAGCACACCAATGTGCCAGTCTGGCTTTTCTTCTGAGCTGTATTTAGTCTCCAGTGAATTCAGAAAGGTGCAGAGAGAAAATACCTCTGCCTGCTCAAAATTCTTTGATTTTTCCTTGAGCCCCAATAGCTGCTGTGATAGCTGCTTCTATAGACATGCCCACCCATTTAACAGGACATAGGGGCTTCTGTAAGCAGTGTGGCACAGCACAAAGAGTAGGCTCACCACCCATGTCTTTATCCTTATCCTTCATCTTCAGCAGGTTTTGCTGGCCAGGTTGGGTTCTAGCCTGCAATAGCTACCACAATAATTTCAGTAGGTGAGGGCATCTCCTACTTATTCAACAGAACCAGACAGCTGTAGTGTGGCATGCATCATTGCCACTTAACCTCACCAGATGCCTGCAGCCTACCAACAAGCCAACAAAAGTCCCTACCAAATGAACATTATACAGTTTCCTGTTAGCTTCAGGCACAAAAAAAATCTTTGGTTTCCTGGCAATTCTTGATGCATTAAAAAGAAACACACTTTATTACTGTAACGCCTCCAACTTGACTGAGTAGGGAGCAATGACCACCAACCAGGTTTTCAGACAGCCAGAATAATTCTGGCTTCCCTCAGGGCTGTACAACTGGTTCCTGATTTTGTATTCTCTGTAGGTTCATTCTTCATTTGTAACAGAATCTGATATATAACCACCTTATATATACATATGGAGGTCTTTGCTTTCACCTACCCTTAAGATAAAATTTTAAAATGAAACTCTTTCAGGCACTGACTGGACAAACATCAACATATGGATTCACTTCAAAGACATCCCAAATTAAAGTATACAGTATACTGGACAGTGGATCTCCATATATATGTCATGCTCTGTGTAGACACTAGGTATTTATTCCAGCATCTAGAAACACTCCAAAACACCGCTTCATGTGTCTGTGTAAGAATATGCAGTTTGGTAATAGTGTGACTGCACCAACTTTTTCTTCAGGCTTTCATGTGTTTTTCACCTTCCTCAATTTTAAAAGCAATCAGATCTTGGCCAAGGTTCTCCTCCTCAAGTCTGTAACAAATGGACAATGAAGCTAAACTTAGACATTTTTCAGTAGCTCCCCTTCTGCAAGAACCTTATTAGCACAAAAATATTATTTTTCAAAGAAGATGGACATGTTGTCTCAACATTGGTTCTTTATGCTGCCTCCATGCCAGCTTGTTCTCAGTGCTTAGCACAGAGCAAGGCAGGCACCAGGCTGGGAAGCTGAAGCCCAGAGCCTGGCTCACTCTGCCCATGCAGGCACTGCAGACACAAGAGGCTGGAGCCACCTGGCTCTTCTAAAAGACTCTCCAGCACTAACCTGTGCATCAATTCAGAGATACACAAGTAGCTACTGCGTTAGCTCACGATCTTAGCAAAGATGTTGATTATGTCCTTATCCACATCTTTGGGCAGTCAGGAATTGATGACTCCATCATCTTACTGATTACTGCTCAGTCCGAAAAGCAATCTAATAAATGTAGCAGGCTGCAATTTAAGGGACAACTCGCTCCTTGAGCTCAGTGCAATGGACATACTTTCACTGCTTACCTTCTGACCTTCTTTCACACCTTGTGAAGGTCCATCTGTAACTCACAAACTAAAAAGGACCAAGGACCAATTAGATCCCACTATCATCAGTACTGCTGAATGATCAGCATGCTCCCTGGCAATTTCCCTCTAGGCCAAGGATGCTTTCCCTGGGTGGTTTGGGTGCTGGCCTAAGGAGTAACATCTCCCACAAGGCAGCAGGGACAAAAGCACCCTGTTTGGGGTCTGAGGGAGGGAAAGAAAATGGACATAAACTGTGCCAGGTCATCTGCTCTCAAGACCATTAACTTTTTTCCCCATGTTGATCAAAATCCAGAACCTCTACCTGCAGCTAAACCCCCATGTTTGGGTGATCATCCTCAGTTGTCAGGGAGCTGGTCACAAGAATGGTTTCTACAATTTTTTCTATGAGGTGTTAAGTTTATTGAGGAGCCTGGAGTATTTAATGATCAATACGCTTCCATTGCCATACCAGTGGCTCTCACTCCTCTCATTTTCACCACACTGCTTTGCCTCCTGGCCATTTTAGATTATTCCATCACATGAGTCACACCTACAACTAACCCCCCACCCCAGGTCTCAGGGCATGGTGTCTCACAGAGCAACAGAGATGGCTTTTCAGGACTGCCTCAGAAATCCCCTGGCACATGAAAAGAAAGATGTCAATCTATGAGGCACTTCAACAGTTGTTCCCTAACTGGAATGGGAACTTAGAGGCAAAGATAGTCCGTGTGAAATCTGGGGACAAAGTATCCTCTGCCAAAGGCATCACACTTCCAGCACAATCTTCCAAATGGAAGCAAACAAATCCAGAATGCAGGGACCCAATTTTAGGAGCCTTCCTTGTTGGGAGAAGATGACCATGAAAATAAGTGTTGATACATTTTTCCAACCAGAGAAACTCAAGCAACCAAACAAAAAAGCTACTCTGGCAGATCTGCATCTAGAAAAGCAAATAACATGTATTTTTAAACATGGAAGACTTCATCAGTGAGCAATCAGAACTCCCAGGTTAGGAATATTGTTGATGCCACATGACATATGTACCTGTGTATAATATTACTCACCAGGTACATACATGGGGAGACAGATACACTTGGGCCAGTTGTGAATTTGGTCATGTCTTGTCCCTATCCAGATCACTACCACAAATTTTAAACAGCATCTGTGTTACAATGTGTTTTGGGACATGTCCGTTTTTTGGGGGTTTTTTTCTGTGTTAGACTGGCATACTACTTCAGTAACATGTTTTTTACTTATTCTATAGATCATACTTATGATTGATAACAAAACTTCCTCCTCAAACCAATGCTACTTGGCCTTCTAAATGGCTTCATCTAAGGAATTTTTAAAAAATAAGCTGAATCATTTTTTCTGTTACTACTTTTCTTAATATGATGAAGAAATTCTGTTACACCCGATAAGATTTACCTGCTGCACTGACCTTGAACTGCTACAGACTATCTGTTCACAGCAACTTACAGCACAATTCAGGTGGGAAAAGACCTCAGAAGGTTTGAATTTCCTGTTCTTCAGTATCCAAAACCAGCTTGACACCGAGACCTTTTGACACCAGTTTCCCCAGCAGTTCACATTTCTTCCAGTACTAGGCAGACTAGGAGGATGGCCTTGATTGTGGCAAAGCTGGGTAGTGGTATATCTGAATCTGGAGGCCGCTCTATTTAATGCAAGAATCCCCAAGACAGTCCCAGAGCTCAGTGGGCTCTATGATGGCTTATGGGTATGCAAGTGGTGGGTTTTCTCTGCTTTGTCCCCACTCTCCCAAGTCCAGAATGAATTTCTCCATATCAGCCACACTTTGTCACCACCTGTTCCAACAACTGGAAGTGGTGCAGGGCATTTTTGACTATCACCAGGTGGTTTCAGCAACTTGGACAGGAGACAACACCAAGAGACTAAAAGAAAGGGAAGCCTGGAAATTTCCATCTTTGGCCATTGCCAAGTGCAGATAATATTTAATGTTGGCATCACATTTAGTTTCTTCAGCTCCATCTTTTTTCATAGTTGAACCATCTCATGATTTTGTTGCACTTGGAAACAAAATATGAATTCCCACCAAGTTTAGCCCCAAGCAGACTGTCTGCACAAAGCAGACCAGACACCACTCCACAGATCACCAGTGACCTCTGCGTGGATTCCTGCAGTGCTGGTCTATTTGCTTACACAGCTGCAGGCTACTATTTCAAATCTCTTTGGTAGCCAAAAGAGAATCTTGTGTTATTCCTATGCTGAAGTTTCCATATGGGTCAGAGTGGAACATAGTTCTTTTTAACTATATGAAGCAATTCCTTAACATATCTTTTTTAATCTTTTTTTCTTTTTTCTTTTTGCCTTTTTTTCTTTTTTTTTCATGCAAGGATAATCACACAGTTCTGAGCAGAGGAGGAAAAATTGAAAAGATTACTCGAGAGGAAGGAAAGCTGTGTGAGCTGGAGTGGAAAGAGCTTGACTGGGAGGCTGGTTTGAATTTTCCCAGACCTATCAGACAGGAACGGGACCTTCTCTCAAATGTTTTTAGGATAGGGATGTAGAGAGTGCAAGAGAAAGCACCGCATGTTATCACTATGGGCAGCCAGAGGAGTTCCAGGAGAAATATTTAAATCAGATTTAGATTTACCCTCGATTGTGGCACCTGGAGAGTTCTCCAACTCTTAGGAATCCAATGGCATTAAAGCACCAGCAATTCCTCTCAAGGCAGCATTCCTCATGTTTTCCAAACAATGTGGAAACTGCAAATCAGTGCAAATTTCTCAGTTCAGTAATTGTGATGTTGCCATCGTATCTTTCTATCAACATACTTCAAAGCCCTTTAGGTTTTCTCCCCAAATGTGCCTATCCATCCTCCTCCAACAAAGCTCAGCTCTCACTGATTATTACCTATAAAATTATTGATGTTAGAAATGCTGATGCAGGAGGATGAGGCTATTTAGAATGTTTTACCAGATGTTAGTCGAGTGATAATGCATCATTTAATGCAGCACATTGCAAAACCTCTTTCTTCCCTGCTGTAACAAATTGTTACTTTCCCCTAGAGAGAAAAGCAGTTCTTCACAAAATGAGCCTGAGAAGAAAGTGGGGAAAGAGTGTGGGAACAGCAGACAACATCAAGGCTTCCCATTTCCCTATTTTTTTCTTCTTGTGGGCACTTGTGAGTGGCTTTTAGCCACTTCCATTCATATTCTGAAGTGCCCATTCAGTGCTGCCCCTGGTTTGGTGACAACACTCTTAAATACTGAGTGCATTGTCAAAAAATCAGTCCTGGGCTCCTCTTGGTCTGAAAGAACCAATTTATTTTTCTCCTTTAACGGGCATAAGGATAATTATAGGAAGTTCCCACATCATATCATGTGGCTATCACATGCAAAAACCATCTATCCTACTAGCATGCATTGCACTTGGGTATCTCTGGTTTCTCTCACACACAGAAAGCCAAAACCCATCATCCCCACCAGGGAAAAAAAGTTTATAATTTTAATGGCTATTTTTGTCATATCTCAGTTGGGCAAGGGGGTAGTTTTTAAGGAAGATAAATTTCAGTTTTCTCACCAAGAATCCAAACTCTGGATTTGAGTACTGAACTGCAAAATTCAGCTCAAAACAAATTAATTTATAGCAACTTCAACTTGTTTGTATAAAGTTTAAATATCTCTTCCTTTTCTATCAGGAAAACAATAAACATCACCAAATAAAATCCTGTGTGATGTCATTTGTGTTCAGACACACTTGTTCAAATTTTATCACCAGGTTTCTGCATAAAACCTGCTCATGCAGAGGTCTTAGCACAGTTCAAGCCTGCTTTGAAACAATCCCTCAATCACCAGATCAGAGGGATGAAAAAAACAGCAACCCACAAACGAACCATCTCAGTACTGTCTAGCAACTTCTGTTAGCTTTCTGTTACATGTCCCATGATCACACTTCATCTTTGCCTCTGCTAGCATGAAAACCAAGCTACAGGGTGCAAAGGACCCAGTGAGAATACAGTGCCTGAATATATACAGAGCCATTGGCTGCTGGGATCAGAGCAGAGTGCATTGAGCTATGTATGAGGAGTAAGGGGAGAGAATTTAAATGAAATTAAATGGGAAGCTAAGTGGGGAAAGCCATTAGGCCATCAGCAGGGCTTCAGAGCTCAGAGATTTTCCTAAGCCCCTCCCCATTTCTAAACATGACCATGGCTCTCTGCATGACCTGGGCTAGCTGCTGTGGAGAAGCCAGGGTCCTCACTTCCTTGCCTTGGTGGCCGTAGGTGACTGACACCCACACCTGCTTCCTCTGCCCTCCTCTGGGGGCTGATAGAAAAAGTCAAGCAGACAGCATTTTACTAGGAAACCCAGGTGTCCAGAAACACAGTTAATACTATTTGAGTTCACCAAATCCTTCATTTTTCCAGAAAACAAAACTGGATACAAACCTTCCAAGCTTTTCTCTAATAAACAGTCAGGACACCAGGCTGAAAAGTATAGATGCCTAATGCAGCCCTGACAGCCTATTTGCCTTTATGCAGCCACACAGAAGTTGCAGCATGAAGGAGCAGGGCTGCCTGATTCCCTCACACTTCTCAAGTCACCTCATGGCACACTTTGTAAAGGAAAGGTCCTTGTAAGGCACCTTCCCTGCATGTTGTGCACCACAACAGTTCTGAGAGCTAGTCTAGCTTGTGAGCTCTTGCCAACAAAAGAAATAGAATTTTATTCTATGTATGTGTGTGCAAACACATACCTAGCATGTCAGTATTTGAACTTCTAATATGAAATGTGCCCTTCTAATCTGCTTGGGACAGCAGTGTTCTCCTACCCCTTCCATTTGCTGTAATTTGCATTGCTAACAGAAGGCTTCAAAATCCAGCCAACACACATCACAAGATTGGTGGAAAGAAGCATAACTCATACATTTGTGTAATTAATTAAGTTCTTAATTTTACCCAGGAGGTCATGTCTTGAAATGCTAAAGCCATGAAAAAGAACAAGTTGTCTGGGAGCAATGAGCACCATCTCAGAATCCTCCCATAACTCAGGCTGTTTACTTTTCAGTTTCAGTCACCATCGTCCAAGCACATGATTCTTTTTCTACAAATTCTTTTACTATTTCTTCCTTTGAGGCTGACTTCCAGGGAAAGCTCTAGAGAGCTTGTCCTTAAGAACAGATTTAAACCCTGATTTCTCTTTCCCCTGCAGAGAATGTACAGAGTAGGCTGAGGTCCTTCTACCCCACAGCAAAGCTAGCTTGCTTTATGATAAGACATATGCCTATCAGTCTTTCCACATTGGCAACTTTGCTTAAGCAGCCTTTTTCTAAAGCCTCAAGCTTTAGAGTGGTGAGATCTTGCAGCAGCACAGCTATCTAGACCCACCACAAGACAGCACACGCCAGGAACTGGGTGCTGACACTGGCACCACATGGCAGCACGTCGCAGCCTTCTGGGTGACAGGTCCCCCCAGCATCCATGTCTCCAACTGGCCTGTAACCTCTGCCATCCCACAAGTTTCAGAGCAAACCTGTTGGCTCCCAGTAGCACAAACATGAGCTTAAACAACCTACAAGGACTTGCAATCTATGAGATTTGTACACAGAAGGCCCTTTACCCACAGGAATGGCCCCAAACCGTAACTATATCAAGTCAGTCAGGTGACCAAGCCTGTGCAGGATCCCAGCCCCAGGGACTACAGAGACCCAAACAGTCCTCAGGGACTCACAAAAAGACTCCCACAGCATACATTTGGGGTCAAAACACTACTTACTAGAACAAAGTGCAAATTAAGTGGTACCAGATGACGCAGATTCCAAATAAGTGCAAATAAAGGATTTTCCGTCGCCAAAATGCTGTCATGTGATTTGCATGTGCCATCCCTTACAGTGGAGGCTATTGAGAAGTGTATGGACTAGCTGTTGTCTGCTCAGGGCTACCCCAGCAAAGCTGTCCTGGCTGGCAACATAGGGTGCTTAACTTGCAGGCTATTAAATCTCATTGAAATCAATGCAACTCAAGAATGTACTTAAAATTAAGTAAATGCCTACAGACTGTAATGAACTAGGATGCTACACTTCTCTGCATGCTGCTTTGGCTGATTTGTTTACCAAGGAAGTATTTCAGGGGAACAGAAATTAGGGAAACCTTCTAATACCTGTAAGTGGCAACTGAAATAAATGCAAGTTTCAGTTACATTAAAACTACCAAGTTTAACACTCAGTTTCTTAGGCCCTTCCAGAGATCATGCACTCACTTTGACCCTCTTATAAGTATCTAACCTGGATAAATTAAAAGGAACATATAAACTGAGATATTCTTACCACTTGCCAATACAAGATGCATTATTGCCTTAGGCCTCAGAGAAAACCATAGCTTTGCATTCCCGCTTTTAGTTAAGCTAATGAGGAGAAGGAAGAGAATTTTTAAGGTGGGCTCTTCTTCCTTTCATCTGAAAAGTGGTTACAGAGCTGTTCAAAGCTTGTGTGCTTGCATAGCTCTGCGGACTCAGTACCTCTCAGCGTCTGACTTCCTAGAGACTACTACTGCACCGTTGAAAGGAGAGGTGAGTTCTTCCTATATGCTCCCTGGAAACAGGTTTAACACTCAGCTAGGCCTCTGAAAAAGGGATAAAGCTTTGCATTAAGCAGAACCTGTAAACGCTTCTCAGTTACTTGTTTTATTCTCTTCTCGTTTCCTTGCAAACAATGAAACTGCTCAGAAAGGCTCAGGCAGCACAGACACTTTCTGCTGGTGAGTCTAATAGTTTGGCTGTCCATTCTTCTTACCAGCCACATGCCAATGAGTTTTCAATGACTTAATGGCACTGCTACTTTGGGGTAGCTGAATGGGGAAGCAGACTGCAGCTGCTTCTGAAGGATATAAATATTTTTACCAGTCAGGGGCCAGCAGTCGAGCAGGATCAGGGACACCTGGGCTCTATTCCTGGCTCTTCTGCAGACCTGTTTTATTGTTTTGCTTCTTTCAGTAGATCTAAACTAAGACCTTTCCCTGCCAAATTTATAATTGTACGTGTGAGGCTTCCATTTGAAAATTTGTTCCACAATAAGGAATTTGGGGTGATGGGGTTGGCCTATGAATGCAAGCCTGGGTATTGATTTGATAACAAAATCCCATGAAAGCCATTGCACTGGTGGACACCATGAATGGCTCACAGAACAACCTTGCTTGCACCATTTACCCACTAGCCATCTGCTCCCATCAGATATTATTTTATGGCTTTCCTTTGTTTTCACCGAGGCCTAAACAGGAATGAAATTGTGAGTCTTGTCGGTAGCCCTTTTAAATAAATAGCTCTGCCATCGCTCTAATAAGTTTGACAAGTTGGTCCCAGGCCCTGGGCAGGAAGCTAATAAACTTCAAGTTGCTTTTCTATTGTTTTCCTAAAACAATTTGACTTCCTTTCTGATAGTCTCAAATTCCTTCAATAAAAATAGAGTAGCTGGGAGCCAGAGGAAGACCTGAACTTGTGCCAAGTTGTGCTTACAATGCCGCCTGCGTAAGATCACATTTTTATCCTGATCCATGAAGACTCTTTAAAAGAATAGCAGGCAGACAGCTGCCAGTGCATGTCAGGAAGAGCTTGGGAACTAGTCTCCCCCAGCATTGGTCCTCCAGGCTTGAAGGAATCTCCAGCCAGTGAGCCAGTGTCAGACCATCACGGGAGGCTGAGTTCCTGGGAGCTGACTGGGGTTTGCTTACCCTGTCCAGAGTGTCCTTCCCTTAGACACAGATATCTTCTGGGAGCCGAACACTGACACAGAGGTGGGGTCCAGCAAGACCAAGGGGCCGTGCTAAAGGGTGATCAGCTTCACCTGTTCCTCCTTCTACCTGGGCAGGCTCAGCAAAAAAGAGGTAAAGGTCTGTTCTTTCTTTTCTTCTCACTTTGGGAAACATATATATGTATAATTGTATGCACACATATATTCTTGTAAAGAGGCGGTTCATCTCAGGATAAGATGAATGTCTGGTGGCCAGAAAGATGAGGACTCCTTGCTTGAAAATTACTTGCTGGTCCTTTAAACTCTCCATGGTTTGGTTCCTCCACCTGTAAAGCAAAGAGAGTGTTTATAGAAGCTGTAATTACATTATCATTTGTCAAGCACTTCTCAACTACTCAGAGATGCTGCAGAGTTGAGAAGTGGAAGCAGTAGCTGTGAGAATGCCATGCTTTATTTCCCATAACATAAAGGTGGCAACTAAGCATTTATTCTGATGTAGATGGTCATTTCTCTTCAATGAGATTAAATCCTCCTCCAGTTTTTCTTGCTGAAAACGTTATCAGCAAATGAGACTGACGAACAGTGACATTTCCAGCCTTGCTGTTTCTTATTCCCTATTTTGTCACTCTGTGTTGGTTTGGTACTCTGGGCTGGGAAGTGAAAAATGTCTGTCTATAACAGAATAAGAAGCTGTGATTACAATACTGTTCCCCCTTCTTTAGGGGCCCACTATCAATGCTACTCTTGTTCCCTTGGGCCCAGCCCATTCTCGGGAATGTGTCTCTTGCTTGAGGATGTCTTCAAGCTGTATCCAGAGGTCTAATACATAGCAGAACCTCCTTTGCCCTCCTTCTCTTTTAATCATATCCACACATGGGGATTTTATATGAAATGCTTCACCAGGAAGCATCCACTGCTGCTTCAGAGAAGGTACTAGACATGCCTCTCCAGCATGGGACAATATGAAGAATCAGTATAAGTGCAGTGCTGTGGCAAGGCATCAGAAATTAAATATTTGCAAGAAGTATCTATCTCAACTGCTCTTAGATGGTGGGTTTTTTCTGATGTTTCCCAATGCAGTAGATCTGATATTCACCCCAAGCACAAAGTCCTTGGTAATCGCAGGAAAGCACAAGATATTTTCCCTTCAGACACTCTCTTGAAGTTCTCAGATCTCAGGAGAGCATTTACGGGCATTTGAAACAGCCTTCCAGCAAAGCCAGATGCTCCAAGAACTTCTGTTTTATGTGAAGAAGTTCTTTCATATGTGAGCTCATCTATACTACTGCATATTTGCACACCTTCTGTATGCATTGTGTTGGCGTGCTCTTTTTGTTTGTTTAAATCCCTGATATAAAATGAATCCTTCATTAAATATCCAGGGGATCTATGCTGAAGCCCTCATCACACAAACTCTATTCAGGATTTACCTGGCTTTTGTGTAAAAGGGAGAAGCTCTGATAAGGCAATAAGGCAAGTATAGGAAATAGAATGAAAAAGGGACCTCTTGGCTTATCAGGTTCAATCCCTTTGAATAACAGGCGAGTACAAAATAAATGGCCTTTTCTAAACTTACTAAGCTCTGTCCTAAATCTCATTAGGTTTCCACCCTCACTTATGCTTCTAGAATGCTGCTCCAGCACCTCCTTCCTTGCTCTGTTGCTTAGAAACCTTCTGATTTCCAACTGAAATTCATTCATGGCCAATTTATATCTATTTATTCTTGTGCCACATTGTCCTTTAGCTTATGTAGCTCTCCTCTCTCCCTAGCGCTTACGTGCCCAACCCCCAATTCCTAAGAGTATTTATAGGCAGTAAATCTCTCCTCTCTTAACCTTTGTTCTGCCAGAGTAGGTAACTAAGCTCCCTTATAGTATTCACCCTGCAGGCACATCACACCGTGTTTTAATTACTTTGGGTAGCTGCACTAGCTTGAAGTTCAGTACAAAATAATTAATGCCAAAAAGCTCAAACTGGTACCATATCTATTTTCAAATCAGCTCAACTATCTCTCTGCAGTCACTTTTGTGAGTGATAAGTAAACAATACTCTTGGCCGAGAGACACCCTCTGTCCCTCTGATCACCCTGTTGCCTTTTTTTGCACCTGTTCCAGGCTGAATATCTTTCTTTCTTGAGTGGGAGAGTAGCACTGCACACACTGTTCTGGTGGGGTCTCACATCCTCTTGGATGACATTAATCTGACCCACTACAACTGGAAATATTGCTACATCCTGACAGTTCACTTGATTTTTTTCACCCTCACATAGCATCACTGGTTTCTCCTCCTGTGGTGATTTTCACCCAGGACTTTCCCCATCTCAGTCCTGCCAACTAGGAACTCTCAATGGAATCTCCCAAGTGAGATTCCTGTAACCCCCTGAGCGACAAGTTCCTAATGTTGTCTTTGCACTCTTCCTTTTAATCTCACTTTGACCATTCCAGTCACAAAAAGCCTTCAGTTCTCCTAGTGCTGGAATCCACCTCTGTCCTAATGACACCTCTCATCTTTGTTTCATCAGTACATTTCATTAGCATTTCTACTTTCAGTGCCAAGGTAATTAACACAAATATTAAAAAAAGATCAGTCCTAAGTGAAATCTTTGAGCAGCCTCACAGATAATTTCCTTACAATCTATTGGGAAACCAGCATCAATCCTGTCAGTCTCTTACCTGCTTAAGGATTTCTCTAATAATCCCCGTCTTCTTCAGCTGAATTTTTCTCCACACATTTGCTTCTTCTGGGACACCATATCATTTGCCTTACTGAAGTCTAGGTAGATAAGGTCTCCTATGTTTCTTTTACCTAAAGGGTCAGGCATTTTATCCCAAGAAGGATATTTATCTTTGCTCAAAAGATGGTACACATTGTCCTGTTTTCCCCTCATCTCCTAGCTTTATTTCTCCTTTCCTTCAAAATCCATTTCACAGCACCATAAACTGCTGAGATCTGCAAGATGCACGTGGCAAACCGTCAGCTGTTCTCCTCATACCCACTGTCTGGGGGAGCATTCTCTTCCACTTGCTCTCCTCACTCAAGTCATACAAGTTTTGCATAGCTGTCTCCTGGGGAGGGGAGGAAAAATCCTTCTTCCTAGCTTATTCCCAAAACAGCTATTTCTCTAGCTGTGGAACTCGAGAAGCTGCCATGACACCTCTGTTTTCCCTTGAGGAGGGTGCAGTAGAGAAGGGATGACACATTATGGGGCTTGATGAGGTATTCGTAAAACACCTCTTCTCACCTCTCTGTCTTTTGCCTCTTGTCTGCCTTCACCCATTTTTTTTCTGTGCATCAAAATTCAAACATATACGACCACCACCAAACCCAGAAGATCTCATAACAGTTACCTCCCACGCATGATGCATGTATTGGACAGAAACCTCCTCCTCTTCCTCACTCATTCAACAGCACTGGACTGTATCTGCAGAGCTCAAAGAGTAACTCTGTGGGAGTAACTTCTAACTCTGTAGGAGAATGAATTTGCTATTCAGGAGCAGTGCTGGGATAGGAAACACAAAGGAGTGAGCAGGGAGAATTAGACCTGATCACTCTGAGTGTACAGCAAAGTGTCAGCCACACAGAAAGGGGATTATATTTCAGACTGCTCACTCACAGGACCTGCCTCCCTATAGCACGTGAGAAACACTTGACAAGACTTAGCTAGCCTATCCCAAAGTCATCTGTGAGCTAGATCCATGTTATTAACACCTTGTTTTTGACAGTTCTATGATGATGTCCTTGACAATTTCATTGGTATAAAATCAACAGGACTTTACATAATAATGCTTCGTGGAAATTCCTCCAGAAAGATAAAAGAACACAGTGATATTCTCCTTCCCATGAAATTCCATCACAGGTATACAACCACCACGCAGGAGAAGGAGAAACAACTCCAGAAACATTCCCATTTTCTTTGAAGTCACAGAAGGCCTCTCAATAATATTAGAAACAAAACTGCAAATGACTATGGGTTTCTCCATACCAGGAGTTAACTGAGCTGCTATCAGAATTCATCGTGCACTGTATGTCCTGCACTAACCATCAGTGAGGTTTCAGTCCCCTTGAAAAGGAGTTGCACTCTTAACTTCAAAGTTTCTACATAGGACGTGCCTCCAAAAGTAGCCTCTGCACAGCACTGTCCCCGCGTAGGCTGGATTTCAGTCCTGGGACTAAAGGGGATATTAAATTAGTGGGAGAACAATAATTAGCTCAGAAGAGTTGCCAGCCCTGTGTTTTAATCTCTGAACTGCTTTTGCTTCATGAGCTAACACTAGCCAGTGGGCAATTATGTTCTGGACTGGAGACATCTAGCCCAGGAAGGATTGCTGGAGGGACACCCGCCAAAGCTTGTGCACAACAAGCTAGTTCTCAGGGCAGCAGAGTCCTCTGTGCAAATCTCACTCCCCTGACAGTGGTTCTTTGAGACCAGTCTTTATCAAAGCCAGAAGGCATCTCTGATTCACCCTGCTCTCTGGGGCCTGATGTGCAGGAATCAGAGGCTTGACTTGACACTTCCATGTAATACAAGTCCTTCAGACATTTGATGTGTCAAAACCATTTTTCAAAAGGGACAAAATGCTCATGCATCAGACTGGTGTGTGTGCAGGGAGGTGGTGGGGTGGGGTGTCAAAAAGCACTTCTCCTGACAGGCAGGTTATTTGCTATTTATCACTAAGGGGGACTGTAAAACCTTCCTGGGAAGCATAAGGTGCCCTCTGGGACAAGGTTTCAGCTGTTCTGGGCCGCTGGTCCAAGTCAGTAGATTAAGTCCTGTGTTTGAAGAGGTGGAGGACCACACTCCACATGAACTCTGCTTTGCCAGATTAAGCTTGAATAAGTCAGAAAAATGTCCTTCATTGATGTCTTGCATGAAAAAAGCTTCCCAGGATCTGGCTGGTGTAACTGTGGGACATTCCTGCCTCTCTTTGTTTAAGAAAGGTTTAGACCCTGGCATGTTATCTGGGGGAGGAGGTGCATAGAACGGTGGTAGCAGCAACTGGAAGGGACAGTGAGAAGCCGGCAGCGAGTGCATCCTGTCGGCATGGGGAGGGTTGCATGGGGAGAGGCTGAGCATGGAGAGAGAGGAGTGAGATCCATGGTCTTTAAAGGAAAAACTTGGGAAACTAAGTTTGAAAATAGAAAGATTAAGCTGGAGGGGGTGGGAGAGAAAAGAAAAGTAGGCGAAGAAAGAGAGGGAGAAAGGCAGAGAGGCTGAGGGGAAGACAGAAAGTGACACAGAAAGGGGGTGGAGAAAAGGAGAGGAAGAGAGAGAGAACCATATTAAAGGAATAAAACCAAGCGACTGAGAAGAACAGGGAGTTCAACTCAACTACAGAAAGAAAAAGTGTTAAAGCAAGGAAAGGAGACAGAGGACAAGATACTGGAAATCAGGTGAGTAACCATGAGGGGAAAATACAAGAACAGCAGAAGCATTGATAGCATATCAAGCTGTTAACTCAAGGGGAAAACAGCATGAGGGGGAGAAGGACTTGATGAAAGGAAAAGAAGGATGGCCAAAAATAACTTAATTTACTTTTTCTTTCAATTTTTCTCCAAAACATTCCCACTAGTAGCAAGACAGGATTGGGACATTACAAAAATTAAACTCCTTTTGCCACAAGCAGCTACAAAAATATCAAGGACTTGTCCCTGCAAAAACATAGATACCGATAGATTTCAATGTAGAGGAAAGTGGGATGAGAGCCCTAAGCAGCCTCAGACAGTGTAACGTGCTAATTGCAGTTTCTGTCAGACCCCATTCTAGCATGCTGTCAGATAGCTCAGAGAAGGGTGGTGAAGGGAACTCTTACCTATGAGAGGTTCTCACTTTATCAAGTGTCTGCATGAACCACCTATACTCCGAAACGCGCAGGATGGTTTTGAAGTATTGCAGTTTCTTTTCCTCGAGTGTCTGGCGTCCTGGCTGGTCCATGACACAGAGCTTGGGATCTTAACTCAAATGTAGAGAAGTGCCTTGCTCATATCTCCCAGTCACCCGTACTGCGAGCCACGGGGGGAATGCCTTTCTTCTTCATCCGACACTGCCCAGGGCAGCCTCAGTAAAGAGGCACGCGGACCTAAAGGGATGAACACCCTCTCTCAGCTGCTGCTTCTTTTTATTTGCCTTCCTAACTTTCTTCCCATTTTTGTACTTGGAATAATTATTCAGTTACATTTCCAAAATTTAATACTTCTAGCATTGCCAAAGCATGTTTCAAAGAATAGCCCAAACTGAAAACACAGTACCCCCTCTACATCCACCTGGAAAGAAGAAATCACAATGAGTGTAAAGGTTGCCTGGTAATTGCCACCTATGATCTGTGGTGACTTTTGATATCCCAAAGGGTCATTTTACTGGCTGCTTGTCATGTCTAATGGGCTTTGTTGCTCTCTGGTTTTAACAGCTCAGGTAAACTGAGGCAGCACCTCTGTTCCTGACGCACTGTAAAAACCATCAGAGGATCATGTCAGTAACATATCTGGACAAACCACAGCTAAAAAAGTTATGGGCTGGATGAGCCTTACTCACTGAACATTTCCTCCATGATATTAAACCCATCAAAATACTGTGGTGAAGCAGCATGTGTGAGAGGTTTTCCTTACTGCTGCCTATGCGATCATCTTTAAGGCTAAAAAGCTTAATGCATGTAATGTGTGTGTGCATACACATGAGCAGCTAGGAGCAGCTTAAACTGTTATTCAGAAGCCTCACAGTATTTGCACCAGATTCTGCAAAATTCTGCATTTGGTGGACTTTTTTCTAAATCTACTCTGAGAAGAGCATGGATTTCTAACTTTTTTCCCCCTTTCCTTGGAAGCAGAACAGTAGTTCAGGAGAATTCCTGAGGCTTCAGGGTTTAAAATACTCATCAGGCTCCGGTCGCTTGGGAACTATGTTAAGTATTCCTGGTACTAAAACTATTTGGGGTTGTTGGTTTTTTTCCCACTCAACAGCACATATATATTATCACAATATTATAGTATTGTGGGCTTTCACATGAAAAAATTAAACCTTGCCAGAAAATTCAGAACTTCATGCCCTAGCCTTTGTCTTTTTGACCTTCAGACAGATTTCACACATTCTGCACGTTTGCCCTTGTTTTCTGACTTATCTCTCAGCATTGAAAATAGACAAGAAGGAATGAGTAATTCAGCACTATACCATGTCATTAGGCAGCACATTTCAGAGACTGCTCCACACCTCGGGTGCTGTATGAGGCACAAGGACAGAGGCTTAAAATTAGAAATATTTCCCGGGAGGCACCAGAGAAACTTCAGTCTCTGGGCTAAGAATTCAAAAAGGGGAGGGGTGAGGAATCAATTATATGGCTATTGAGAGGCAACAGATATGTCTATGAACAATATTCTAGCATTACAGCTCTTTCCTGAAACAAATAAATATTCAAGCCACAAAGTCAGTAATGAGCATAGGGGAGCATGCTTCTACATGTGTCTAGTGTATCTTTAAGGAGGGGTCAGTGGTTTTTAATATAAGACTTAAGCAGTTTACACATACGTTTCCATCTTTCTTCATTATCTGTGTCATTATGGGCATGCCTTGAGAATGGCTGAGAATTTCCATATGAAACTCCTCTCTCTTAGAAGCAGAAAAGCTGACAGATGCCTTGATTAGGGCACCAGGTCACCCAGGAAGCGAAGCAGTGCAGTGAGGGTGACTCCTGCAGAGCTCCAGAGTCTTCATCTGCATTCAGACATCTGTGAAGAAGGGAGGGAACAGTGAGATGGGAGAAAAATAGTCTCAATTTTAAAGTCACATAAAGCTATCTAAGAGGACTGGTGTTAGTTCTTGTTTAAGTCACATTTCTTCACAAATGCTCCCTCAGTGGTGTCTCTTGTCTTCTGGATATCTGGCTTCCAGTTGTGGCCCAGCTGGTGAAAGTGATAAACCCTCCCTCTCCAGCATTAACCTGACAGAGCTCTGCTTTGAACAAATATTATACAGTGCTAAGTACACTGAAAAAATTTCAGACTAGCAGCATCGCCAAACAGTTTTCAAAATTAATGAAGATTTTTTATCTTAATCTCTCACTGCCTTAGCTCCTCAGCTGTCAGGTTGATCTGATACCATCTCCTCACCTCCAGAACATAATGAAAATAAGTAAATTAATAATTGTGAAGGAATCAGATACTGTTGTGATGAAAGCCATAGGAAAACCCATGAGGAAACAAATAATTCTCTCTTTAGAACTGGACTTGAATAATGTACAGCAAATGAGGCACAGGCCACCCACTAAACAATGAGGAGAAAACAAAACATTGAATAGCTGCTGTTCAAGAAAGCTCCAGCCAGGCTGGCACAGAACAAGGCAAGCATCCTGTGCAAAGAATAAGGTGACAATGTGAGGATATGGTTAAAGACTCACAGCCTATGAGGCCCAGGCACAAAGAGATTGAATTAAGATTACTCAAACCAGTAACTCTAGTATTTCCTAACTCTCTATTTCTGAGTTTTGCAAATTTAATATTTTTTGTTTTTAAAGGGGGATGGGGGGGAGAGTGTGTGTGTAAGGAGTGGGGTATTACTTCCACATATATGTACGTATACTGAATATATAAAATAATCCACTCACAAACTATAGCCAGACTTCACCCTGAATGTAAAATTAAATGCTTGAGGCAAGAATACAGCAATGAGGCTGAACTGTAAAGAGATTTCTACAGATTTTTGGAAAGAAAGAAAGAAAGAAGAAATTATATTTGACAAGGTAGTACTAAGCGGGAAGTAGATAGTCACTTTCCCTTTCTAAAGTTGAAAGCATTAGCAGTCTGTGGTGTAGAAAGTAATATGGTCAAAACTGCCAAAAAAGCTGAGGCAAGGCTCTGCAGGGGGAGCTTGACTGCAGGAGAGCAATGGGGAAGTGATAGGCAGGGAGACACTGGGGGGAGAGGAGGGAAGAAAAGATGAGAAAAGTCTGAATGAGAACACTCTCCATCTCCCACTACCTCCCCAGTCTGTTTTATTTCAACACTATAACAAGTTGCATCTCACACAGTCTATGAACCAGCCTAAAATCACATGAGCAGGTTTTTTGCTGCTATATTGGGTGATGCCTGCCATCAACACTACATCTCCTTACAGCAGCCTTCCTCACTGACTAAGCAGTGCTTAAGATGAGCTTCTCTCGGCAAAGCGCAGGAACAGATTTACTACAGCAGCACCCAAATTTCTCAACAAGTTTCTGCTTTTCCTTTTGCCCTGTTTGGCTGTTCCCTCTCCTGTAAATAGCGATTTTAGCATCATCTCAAATTCATATAGGTTAGCTTTTCTGTGCAAAGATAACGAAACTGGAAATATCACCAAGCTCTGTTCTCCTGAATGGGGTGCTCTTCATCCTGTTAGTTAAGGAGTAAGGTGAGTAATCTCTGCTAGCCTCTTTGCAGTATTTGCAGAGAGAGGACCAATGTGTTTTTTTCTAGCAAAAAGCACATGCGAGCCTTCATTCAGCTTATCCCAAGTCCAGTTCTGCCACATTAGTTGGGCTCTTTAAGGACCCAGGTTTATCTAAGTCAAAGAGAGAGAATCCCAAGAGAATTAGAAGGTTCTCCCTGCATGCTAAGTGTAAATCTGGATACCTCTGTCATGTAACTACTTGATGTGGGCTTTCCAAGCACAGTGGGACAAACAAATTCCTCAGCTTGACTCATCTGAGTACAAGGTCTTTATTATTCTTGATCTCCTCTATCTACACGGGGCAGAGCTTTGCCTGAATGTTTGTATATATGAAAGTACAATTTGACCCTGGGAAAAACTAGCATTAGATGTACAGGATAGACAAATATTAATATCTAGCTAACTAGGAGCCTGCAGCTTCCACTATCACTTCAGATGAAAATATTCTACAGAACACTGTCATCTGTGTGTGTAACACAGGCCTGATGTACACACTTGGACGTGTTGAGTGATTTCCCTCTGTCTGTGTCTCTTGTGTGCTTCAGGGTTGTGTGTGTGTTCAGGAGGTGACAGGTCATTCAGCTCTCTTATCTTCAGTCACATTTTTTTGTGAACTCTGAGGTTTTCCACATTTGGAGATGAGGGGGAAAGCACATCTCATCAAGGAATAACAGGCTGTTTGCAACTGTAAAGCAGGGCCAGTGGTCTGAATGGTCCTTCTAGAAATTGCAGTGAACTCAGGAGGAACAGAGTGATGACAGACACTGGATGTCTGTCTTCTAGGAGAGAAGATGTTAACACAGAGAGCTCTGCCTCTCCCATGAGATTTGAGTGCTGGAGTCAAAGTCACTCTCCCTGATACTGGTTCAGCACAAGACTCTGAACCAAAAAAAAAAACTAAAAAAAACAAAAAACCACCTACGCAATCATGTCAGATTTTTCTTTTTTTTTCTTTTTTTTTTAAGCATAAAGAAGTACAAACCTATTTAGTCTAGATCTGTGCACAGATTGAGTTACAAATTTGGCTACAGAACTGGCCCATTTCAGGCAGAAACTTAGGATAAGCACATGCTGTGTATATGAAGCCATAGGAATGGCACTTCACCAGAAATGCCTAACAGGTCATTGCTTGTCTACTGCATTCACAAATGAAGGATCCAATGTCAGTAAACAGTGAACAAAAAGATACCTGCCGGGGTTGGGCTTTAGCATCCATCTATGTCACAAAGCTATGAAAAGCCTCTAGAATTCAAAGCATTGCACCCACGGTGAGTAGTGCATTTCCAGCTTTATTTGTCTTTTAATGTTGTAAGCCATGTGTTTCTAAAATGCTTCCTGGCTAGGTCCTAGCAACAAAGACCAACTTTGACTTTCGGTGTATATGTACACTGAAAAGGATGGTTCTTCCTTTTGGGCACTGACCATGGCTGCAGGCTCTGACAGCAATAACAAGATTTTCATCTCTTAAGAAAAGAGAACCTCTGTTTTTTCCTGGTCTACTTGCTAAGGAAAGGTAACACACAAGAAGGATTTTTTTCAGGTCAAAAAGACATTATTGTCCTGAGGCACGGGAGAGAAGGGCTGCAGTCTTTAGAAGCAGATGTTCTTGTGCTGTAGAAGCAATGTTGTGTCACTATCACCAAGTCTAAGAGGCAGTGCTATGTAACAAAAAGGGCACAAGTTTGCAAGTCTGTCCCCAGACTGCCACTAACACAGTGACCTCAAACAAGAAATTTGCCCTTTCTGTACCCCAGTGATCCCCATCTCTAAGATAAAGATGACAGCAACTGTACTGCTGTCAGGGGTTGGAGATGGGACTGCTAACAGGGGGTTGGAGATACTTAAGTAAAACATAAAGCTGTATAGCAAAGCAGCACTAACTAACCTGCAGTGCAGTGCTGGAAGTGTCCTTCCTGAGTGTCTATAGATGTGAGCGTCAAGATCTCTGCCCTTATAGCCCCACATTATCCCTCTCTTGTGCCATACAGAATCACAGAACCATGGAGGCTGGAAATGATCTCTGAGATCAAGTCCAGCCTCTGACCTAACACCACCGCATCAGCTAGAGCATGGCACTAAGTGCCACATCCAGTCTCTTCTTGTACACCTCCAGGGATGGTGACTGCACCGCTTCCCTGGGCAGTCCATTCCAATGCCTCATCACCCTTTCCATGAGGAAGTGCGTCCTAATATCCCACCTAAATCTCCCCTGGTGCAGCTTCAGGCCATGCTCTCTCATCCTGTCAGTAGTTGCCTAGGAGAAGAGCCCAACACCCACCTAACTACAACCTCCCCTCAGGTAATTGTAGAGAGTGATAAGGTTTCCCCTGAGTATCCCCTTCTCCAGGCTAAACAACCTCAGCTCCCTCAGCCTCTCCTTATAAGATTTTCCCCCTAGTCCCTTCACCAGCCTCCTTGCTCTTCTCTGGACCAGCTCCAGCACCCCAATATCTTTCTTGAAGTGAGGGACCTAGAACTGGACACAGTACTCAAGGTGAGGCCTTATACTTGCCTGGACCTGCTATGGGGTGATGTTGCTGGAGGAAGGCCAGAAGCAATTCCTAGACACTGACCATGGCACAGCTGGCCTGGATGCCCCATTGCATGGGGCTATCACTTCTGATGTGCCCAGTACCCAAAGGAGATGGCCAATTCCCCATCTGGGAGCCCAAAGGGGATGGACTTGTTACATGGCCTCTACATAGAACCCCATGTCTAGGGTGTGAGCCTCCTCACAACACCTTGGGCTCCAGTCTTCTAATTCATTGGGACATCTCATTAAGTGTCACATGCACACATTTTTATTCAGTTAAGCAAATCACACAGATTGGGCAAAAATATAATGGCTTTGACTTTATTACTTTCACCCTCCCTGGGAACCTCACTGCCCCCACACAAGCTTTCCTTGAAGTGTCTCTGTGCACCTGGGACCTGCCAAGGGGAAGAGGTGAGCCCAGCAAGGGAGAGCAGAAACAGTGTCATAATCAGGCTCTTCACTTTATTTTAGAAACATCCTGCAGAGATGGCAACCTCCTGTCACCTTCCTTGTGGGAAAAGTTAGCGTGAAGTGTCAAGCCCAGCTATTTATATCCCTGCTGATAGTCTCGCCTGTCTTCTAAAGAGGGGGGAAATTTCTTCCTATAAATTCCAGGGGAAATAAACTCATAAAAAAAAGAGAAACAGCCCTCACGCCTCTTTGGTGTGAATTTCCTAGATGTTCCCCAAAGCCCTGGGTGGTCCATCCTGAACAAGCATGCCAGCCAGAGCAAGCAGCAGAGATGCAAAATCCTTGCCTGTCATTCAGAGCACAAAGCATCATGAAGAGGATGGGCAAAACTGCTCAGGGAGTGTAGGACACTCCCACAGAAAAACGTAGTACCAAACAAAAGTATTAGGGAGAGTAGCCTGTGGCTGGCAAACTGGCAGATGCCATCCCCATCGGGATATTTTTATCATGGAATTTGGCAGTCACATGGCAGCCTGGAGCTGGACAGACTCCACGCCTGGTCTGCATTGTGATATTCACTTTTCTCCAGCTTTAGTAGAGTTCCAGGTGATGATTAATCTGGGACGGCCACGTCGCTGGGTTTGTGCCAGGCTGCACTGGTCTTTGTCACATTCGCATTTCCCCGAGGTCCCATGCTGAGGTCCCATGCCAGCACACAGCTCCTCTGTTGATGCAGCAGAAAGCTGACAGCCAAAAGCATGGCTGGGCAGTGGCACAGCCCATGACCCTGCATGAATATACATGACTCCACTGTCAAGACAGCCTACTATCAGGTGCTGAGACCCCACAAAGATAGCCAGAGGTGTTTTTTGCCAAGTCACACCAGGGTGAGACAAGATTTGTCTGACTGAGTCTAAACTAGGAATATAAAAGGCTACAGATGCTCACACACTGGGAGGTCAAAGTACACAGGGACAACAGAAGTTTGGGACTGAGGAAATGGAACTATACGGAAAATTCCCAAGAATAGTAAAGACCTGAGGAAGAAAGGCAGAGGCAGTCCTGCACAGCCAGGAAAAGCTGTCAGGAGGTGACAACCATCCTTCTTTGCTTGCTGGCAGCAGATTGCTAGGTACTCTCTTCTGTTCTAGGAGGCCATTGGACTGGCACTGCAAGAATAGCTTGCTAATAACTAAAAAATATCTAAGCCAAAAACACTGCAGAAGGAGAGAAACCCCTTCTCTGAGCATCCAACACCCATTTTCCTGTGGCCATCTACCCCTTTGCAGCAGCCACCTGGCTCTCCGTGGGGCTGTCAGATGATCAGGGGGCATCCCACTCTTTGGAAAGCCCCTCCTTTAAACAGCCTGTGCTGGGGAGCAGCCAGCAGGAAGGGCAGAGGAAACAGAACTAATATCTAGTATAAACCTGATGGCTTTCAGCCTTGAGTCTTTCTGATTTACCACCTTTTGGAAGATATTGTGCATGTGTGGGACAAGTAAATTACTGTTATTCTTGCATCCATTCATGTTTTTTATTTCTGAACTCCTCTCACACTTATGTTTGCCAACTCATGTTGTGTACACATTGATTTTTGCAACTTGCAAGCATCCAGGTGTCCCTTCCTTGGGGAAAACAAACCACAGGAAAAACCTACTACCTGCCCATGCTAAAAATTATGGGAAGAGGTGCTGAGCCTGTAGATTGCACATACACATGGCAGTAAGGAAAACTCATCTTTGGCACAACCAGGGAGAACTGTGTTCACATTTACCCCAATATGTAAGGTGAATCAAGAAAATGCAGCTGTCAACTACCAACAGCAGGACCAAGGCACCTGCAAACAACACAAACTCACCTGGAAAAATGAGGACACACACCAATGTTCGTGGTGTTTTGGAAGGAATATTCCACAGGTACAGTTGTGCTATACAGTATTGTCATGGACGGACCTGTACAGTGCACTGTAGGTAGCTGGCTACCTTGTTTACAGTCTGGAAAAAAAAATTTAAAATCCTGATTTCAATGCAGCTGTAAGTATTTCCTGTCATTGATTTATATGCCTTTATGTAATCCCCTGGCTCCCGCAGAATGAAGCCATACGCTCATCTCTTCACAATGTGGTAACTGAACCAAAGACATTTCAGAAAATGAGACAGACCCACAGATTTGTCAGTTTCTTCCAACGCTTACAAAAAGGATAAGAAAAGCCAGCTGGTTTTCTGTTGCTGGTCATCCACTTCTGGGTTGGCAGCAGATACAGGCTCCAGGGTACTCCAAGCAGCCACCAAGATCTACACCAGCTCTATTGCAGCATGACTGCCAAAGCAGGAAAGAGCCAAAGCCCACCCTTTGCCCTTCCTCACACAGCTTCCAACTGGAGGTGGAGCAGCAAGTGGTCACCTCCCACCTCCCTATCTGGGCAATCCTTACTTTTCCTCTGGGCAGCCCTCAGCAGCACAAGGAGTTTAAGGCTTCAACTTTTGATCTTTGTCCCATTCATCCTTGCAGGTGGACAACACACAAAAACAAACAATGCCATAAATCAGACAATGAGCTGCTACGATAAATTATACCACATACATAACCAGAGGAGTGGATATTGTTCCCTCAACAAGTGTCTCTCTCTGTCCTCTAGCTTTTGCTCACAGGAAATCTACACAATATTGCTGCAGTAAATTCTCAGCATTTAACAGTGTTTACACTCCACAGATGTTCTTTGTACAGTAAAAATAATTGGCTCTTAAAGGCAAGAAAAGGGACAATAAAGAAGAAGAGGCAACAATTTTGGTCCCCACGGCTTTGGGATTTACCAAGTATAGTACGTTTAATATTCCATTACGATGACTATTAAGTTTTTTGTTTATTTATTAAAAGGATATTTTCAAAAATAGTGACTGTGGGAGAGCCTTATCTCCAAGGTAACACTGCGGACTATAGAGCATCTAGCCCTCAGCTCATGCACAAGGGCCAGCTTTGCAATGCCCTGGGAAGGTAAGTGCAGTGAGTATAACTGGATCAAATTATTACTCAAGCACTCCCACTGAGCCCCACAAAAGATGGATTAAACCAATGATTTTTTTTATGATTTTTTTTTTAAATCCAGAGGGTTAAGTAATTTAGCCAGAATTAGTCTGTCAGCATCTGAAACAATATTGAAGCAGGCTCTTCTACACCCCGGTGTTGCAATCTCATTACCAGTCCACCAAACCTTCCCTCTCATCAGACCACCTACCAAACAGCAGTTCCCAGAAGCTGGTGGTCCTTAGGAAGCATTTCAAAGGAGCCTTTTTACTTCGTCTGCGTCATTTGAACTGTGGATTTTGTCGCAGAGCCTAAGAAAAGGGGAGGGAGAAAGACCCACCATTTAGATTTTGCAGCAGTTCCTTCTCGGAGAGGTGCAAGGGGTGGCAGCAGGTTAGGTTTACAGGACTACTCTATGACTAGCACAGCTCAGGAAAGTCTTTATGCTCCCCAAAACATTTGCAGTTTGTTAATTAAACATTTGCAACTGATAACACTACAAAACCAAAGCAAAATCTATGAGTAAGGGGTAGGTGGGCACCAGGAAGGTTTTTCTCTGCGTTTTCAGCATTTCACATTCCAAGAGCCGGTGCAAATATT
Organism: Heliangelus exortis; assembly: GCF_036169615.1. Taxonomy (NCBI): domain Eukaryota; kingdom Metazoa; phylum Chordata; class Aves; order Apodiformes; family Trochilidae; genus Heliangelus; species Heliangelus exortis. Next base: position 104,010,780 of record NC_092422.1, read on the forward strand.
ACACAAAGGTGACATCTAAAAGAGCCAAGCCCAAGCAGTAGACTCCAGTCTTATCTCCCAGTGGATCAGCCCATTAAGGGTTCCCCAGAGCACAGTCTGCAGAGAATGCTGCTTTAACTACACAGTCCACAGAGGATGCAATATGCAGACTGAAGTGAAAAGATTTTCTGAACCAAGAATAAACCTGGCTCACCCTCAAAGTTTTGGCACTCTGTCTAACAGGTTGTAATTGAGTTATGCAAAAAAAGTCGTATTTTTTTTCAGTAAATAATGAAATAAATAAATAAATAAATAAACCCTAACATGTTGTTTTCAGTGGATGTGACACAAATTTTTCAGCAAACCAGACCTCATTCATTTCAGGTCAGATGCAAACATTTCCTTTGGCACAAAACAAATAATTTTACTCCATGCATTGCTATTTGGACATTTCCTAAACCTCCTTAAAAACACTCTCTTCTATTTTCTCCCACAGACTCTGCATCCAGTTCTCTCTTCAAGACTTCTCACCCCTTCTGGTGAGCAGAAATGGGGGACTGGAGTTTCCTGGGAGAGTTCCTTGAGGAAGTCCACAAACACTCAACAGTGGTGGGGAAAGTCTGGCTGACAGTACTCTTCATCTTCCGGATGCTGGTCCTGGGTACAGCAGCTGAGTCCTCCTGGGGGGATGAGCAGTCTGACTTCATGTGTGACACCCAGCAGCCTGGCTGTGAGAACGTCTGCTATGACAAGGCTTTCCCCATCTCCCACGTCCGGTTTTGGGTCCTCCAGATCATCTTTGTCTCCACCCCATCTCTGGTGTACATGGGCCACGCGATGCACACCGTGCGTATGGAGGAGAAGAGGAAGATGAAGCAGGCAGAAAGAGAGGCCCAGGAGACGAAAAACAACGGTGACACATACTATCAGCAGAAGTGCCCTGTGGCAGAGAAGGCTGAGCTGTCTTGCTGGGATGAATCAGGAGGCAAAATCATACTCAGGGGCAGTCTGCTGAACACCTACGTCTACAGCATTTTGATCCGCACTGCCATGGAAGTGGCATTCATCGTGGGGCAGTACGTCTTGTACGGGATCTTCCTGGAGACCTTGTATATTTGCCAGCGGGCACCTTGCCCCCACCCTGTCAACTGCTACGTCTCTCGTCCCACAGAGAAGAACGTGTTCATTGTCTTCATGCTGGCTGTGGCAGTGCTCTCCCTGTTCCTCAGTCTGGCTGAGTTATACCACTTGGGCTGGAAGAAAGCCAAAGAGAGGTGCTCCCGGTCTTACAAACCCAGCCCCAGCACAGCCTCCGGAAGGTTGGAGTCTGCCTCACAAGTAGAAAGGGCGCAGATGTACACTCCTCCACCAGATTTTAACCACTGCTTGTCAAATCCCAACGGGAAGTTCATCAGTCCCTTCAGCAACAAGATGGCATCTCAGCAGAACACCGCCAACTTCGCCACCGAGAGGGTCCACGGCCAGGAGGATGCTGCTGGTGAAGGGTCCTTCATTAAGTCCAGCTATGCGGAGAGTCCAGAGGCATCCAATGAATGTGCAGCACCCACCTTCCCTGAGCACTACTTCAGTGAGAAACGCCGGCTCAGCAAGGCCAGCCGTGCCAGCAGCAAGGCGAGGTCGGATGATTTATCTGTGTGAGCTGTCTCCGGGGGGCACGAGGAGAAGGAGCGGTCTCAGCACTTCACAAAACTTCTGCAAAGCGGACTCCAGGCTCTTGCCACTAACCTCTCTTATTTAACACCTTCTTCCTCCTTTTCAGTGAACACTGTCATGTTGCAGACAGCACCTCTCGCATCTTAACGCGGGGGCAGCCTCCAGGAGACGTGCGCTGAAGATGCTCTTCATCATGGGACCCACAGGAACTGGAGGCTCACCATCCTTAGCTTGGTAGAGCACAGGCCAGCAGGTTCCTGACACTGCCCAGCAGGTATCCACTGCAACACTGTACTCAGCAGACTGACTGGAGCTCGACCCTCCTGCATCTTCATTGGTGTCTGCTCAATATTTGCTACGTCAGCTAGGCAGTCATACTGAGCTGAAGCATCACTCTCTTGCAAGGAGCAGGAACACACTGGTAGGCTTCTGTAAGACTTTCTAATCAGCTTTGTTCTCACTCTTTCTGCTCCTCCCTTTCTCTACCCGAGTCCAGATATTTTTACTAGTTTACCTATACAATAAAACCTACTTGAATTTTTTTGACACTGTATAGAACTCTTCCCCACAGGCAAGGACATTTGTGGCCCCTCACACACAGCTGCCTCATTTCTGATGTTGGAATCCCTTCCCCATTCCTCAGTCAGAATAGCCCACTGGCCCAAGGGCCTGAGAATATGACCAGTTGATGAAGCCTAGGGAATTTTCCCAAGACACATGTCATCAATTCTAATATATCCATTAACAGAAATAAAGACTCTCTTGTGAGAATAAATATCCTTTAAGTAAAAAAAAAAAAAAAAAGAAGGTATTACCATGTGGAATTGAAGTATTTCTCCACTTTTTATCCTCATATTTCAAACCACACGAATGCTGCTGAAAGGGTGCTGCCAGCTGCCAAAAAAAGATCCCCTGTTTATCCACAGAAGAGGTATGGCTTGTCTCTTCTCTCACTAACCAACCATTCAGCATTTTTTTCAAGGAACAAGTCCTCTCCAGGTCCTGCACAGCATTCAGCTCTTGGGTGCTCTTCTCAAGACTGCCAGCCAGTGCAAGCCAAAATATTTGTCCCCACAGCAAGTCCCTCTTCTGCCATCAAGTCATCTTCATCTGCACTCCATCCCTAGCACGTATGGCATAAGAAACCACCCACAGACCAGCTCTTTCCACCACTGTAGCCTCTCAGAGGAGCCACTGGGACCCAGCACTGCACAGTGAGTCTGGTGAGTGAGGTCTACAGGCAGCTTCCATTCCAGATACTTCTCACTGCAGTGTCATCCATGCTCTAATGGGAATTGTTAAACAGAGCTAAGCTGCTCCCTGTTGTTTACCCTGCAGTGCCCTTTCAGGCATGGGCCACAGCCTTCCAACACTGGACTACATGAGTGAATGGCCTGGGACCAGCCTATGAGGGGACTGAGTAATTCCCTCTCTTAGGGGCCACAGAAAGGGATTATGAATCCTTGCTCCTGACACATAGGTAGTTTTGGTACAGTTCCCTGTACACAGACATACATACTCACACACAGGGTGGCAACCATTTTTTTTGTTTGTAAGGTGTTTTATATATGTGTATTTTTTAAACCTGAAAAGACTTGTGTACTCTCCTTAACATGAGACTGTAGTCAATCATGCCTAGATTTCTCCTAATAAAGTTCTAACTCCATCTCTCCTTGTTGATGTTTCTCTTCTCACATGGCTGAGAATAAGCTGCTAGCATCAATCAGGCTGCCCTCCAGCCTCCGCTGCTCAGAGATCACAAAAATTCCCATTGCCCAGAGTGGCAGAGATGTGGGGAGGGATTGGCCAGGGGGATAAATATAAACATCAGAAAATGATTGATTGACTGGCTAACAGAAACCCCCTCCAGCTCCCTGCCTGCCTCTGTATTGTGCAAGAAAGACTGCAAAGAGATGGCCAGACCAGGGTTTCCATCCTCTTGCAATGGAAACACTCCCTCCTTGCATCCCAAGCACACCTCTGCACTCAGAGAGGCCACCAGCACCACAAAGCCAACTGAGCAGGAAAAGGGCAGCAAACCATGTCCCCTGAGCACCTGCCTGCTTGTCTTTACAGTAACAGGGCTCTGAATTTTTTTTTTTTTTTTAAGAGGCAAGGTCTGGAGAGAAATTGAGTTCACTGCTAACTATCTCTGCAGAGTTCTTGTGGGTATTCAGCTCCTTAAGACATAGTTGCCCAGCCCAAAGAAAACTTCTCCTTCCCCCAGCTGATACCTCTCCTCTGAAATTCAACCCTTGCTCCCATTATCTGACTTTCACAGGCTGCCTCCTGACCTTGGTTGCCCCCTCATCCACCCAAAGGAAGTGCCCTTCCTTCCTTTCTCCACACAATCTCCAATCCCATGGGACTCTGCAGACTGGGAAAATGGAGAACAGTGACATACTGGGTCCCAGCAAGAAGCCTGAGAGAACACAGAAAGAATTAAATCAGAATCTTATGAGGACAACAGGACAAGGACCCTTCATAGAATGAATCATAGAATGGTTTGGATTGGAAGGGACCTTAAAGATCATCTAGTCCCAACCCCCCTATCATGGACAGGGACACCTCACACCAGATCAGGGTGCTCAAGGCTCCATCCAACCTGGCCCTGAACACTTCGAGAGAGGGGGCAGCCACAACTTCCTTGGGCAACCTGTTCCACCATCTCACCACCCTCAAAGGAAAGAATTTTCTCCTAGTGTCTAACCTAAGTCTCCCCTCTTCAACTTTTAAACCATTTCCCCTTGTCATCTCACTACACACCCATGTAAAAAGCCCTACCCCAGCTTTCTTGTAGGCCCCCTTCAGGTATTGGAAAGTCACTCTAAGGTCACCTCAGAGTCTCCTCTTCTCCAGGCTGAACAACCCCGACTTCCTCAGCCTGGCTTCATACGGGAGGTGCTCCAGCCCCCTGATCATTTTAGTGGCTCTCCTCTGGACACATTCCAGGACCTCTATGTCCTTCTTATGTTGGGGAATCCAGAACTGGACACTAATCCAGGTGGGGTCTCACAAGAGCAGAGTAGAGGGGGAGAATCACCTCCTGTGACCAGCTGTCTGTGCTTCTTTTGATGCAGCCCAGGACACATTTGGCTTTCTGGGCTGCAAACACACATTGATCCTTAAGTGTTAGAAACCACAGAGGCACTTTGATATTAGAGGAGCCTTGGTTTGGGGGTTTCCAGCCCAGAAAGATGTCACCTGAGCAGCCACATAATTCTGCAAGGATGCAGGGTTAGTCCTACAGGCATGGGGTTTTTAATTGGCAGCTGCACAGCCCCAAGCATGCCTGTCCTTCAAAATGCACCTTGCTGGGAGAGGTACACACTGAGTACCTCACCTTGGAAAACTTGGCTATTGAGTGGTATTACTGTTCCATAGGACACTCAAGGACTAATCCAGGCTCTGTTTTATAAACTGGTTTTAGGCTTTATTATAAACTGTTTTTTGGGTTTTTTTGGTTTTATAAACTTGCCAACTTCTTTGTCAAGAACCAAATCTTTAAAAACTCTGAGATACAGTCTGCTGGAGAGCAAGATATAGCAAAAAAAGAATAAAAAATAATAGGGATAAGGGTCTCCTCTGTGCCATTGCAGACCTCTACATTCCAAGCCTGTTCAAAGGGGGTGATTGGGTGATCTTTGAGCTCATAGGAGTACAACCATTCCAGCTCTCTGTCTCCCAGTTTAGAGCATACATGTATCAAAGGAGATAATCTCCCTCTGCTACTCGTTTCTTATTGCCTCCCTGGTTCTATCTTCTAGGTATAACAAGCAGGGAATATTTGATGGATGGATATTTGCAGTGGCTGACAGACCATAAATTTGTGATTCTTGGAATCCACTGTCAAGGCTGGCCAGGCTATCATGCCATGGTAGGAGCACATTTACTTCAGCCAGTGAGCAGAGAATCTGGCCAGTCACTTCAGACAGATTTTGTATTATTGCTTTGTACCAGATGGATGGATGAACAATCTTATAGTTGGGACCTAAATCAACATTATATATTAAATTCAGCCCTTGGATAGGCACTCAACCTTTAAATGGCAGCATTACCAAGACATTGCTTGGGGAGAGGGAGAGGGGGGAGGAGGGAAATCCCAAAACACGAGAGCTTTTCATTCTGCTGCTGTACCTCTTTTCTCCAGAGTCTTATCCACTGAGGTCCATGCAAAACTGTGAGTTCTACAGGAACAGCTGGAACCGACATTTAAGAGAAATGTGGTCCCAGTCATATTAATAGTCAACACACCTCAAACCATTTCACCACTGCCCCCTCCAACTGGTGCCTGAAGGAGCCCAGAGCCAGTTCTGATCTACAGCCTTGTGCTGATCAGCTGCTGAGCCTAAGATAGGAGAACAGGGAAATGTGTGTTTATTTCAGCAAGCTCTTAAAACAAAAATACTTAATTCTATAAAAGGAAAAGCTATATTTAAAAATATACAGAATGCCAAAACTAACAAAGTAATGAATGAAGACAAGGTCATGACTCTAAGTCCCTCTCCTCTCTCTAGAAAGCACAGTGGGAGAGCTGGGTGGGCCAAGAGACAAATGAAATACTTAAAAGAAATGGCTGATCTAGAGCACATGGGTCGAGTGAATTGTTTCCTCTTTCAGAACATGTGAGCAAGGCAACACTCAAGCTAATTCAAAGCTGTTAACTTAAAAGGGAACAGGTAAAAATGTGCCAGACTACACAGTCTCCCCTCAATCACTTTTCCACGAAATATCACTGTGATCAAGGAATTAAGAAGACCCAAAAACCAAAGAATAAAAGCACTGTGTGTTCATAGGAATGAAAGCAGGCTTGACTGGATTGCAAATGGCCAAAGCATGAAGTAATTCACAATGCAAAAAGTCAGTGTAGTGTAGCAGGGAGCCCAACTTGCATCCATGGGGAGCACTGCTGACCACCAGCATCAACAGGAGCTCTGCAGGAGCAGCTCTCCTGACAACGCTGCTGCTGCTTCCTGGGAAGCCTGGGACTAACGCAGGCACAAGGGGAACTGCTGTCCCTTGGGGAGTCCCCTCTGTTGCTGCTGCTCCCTGGGGAGGCTCTCAGCAGTGGTGTAGTCTGGCCAAAAGGATGATCAGGCTTTTTATGAGCTTCATCTCAGAGGGATCCAACTGTCCCAGGGCATTTTGTCACCTCCCAGCAGAGTTCACAGAAGAGAAACCTATACAGGGCTGATTCCAGTTTTTGCACCTGTCTGTGAATAAAGCAGAATGTTTTGATGACACGGTTAGCAGCTGCAGCAGAGGTGTGGGTGGGCTGAGAATGAGGATGGAGAGTCACAGCTTCTTAAGATACACTGTTTAGGAGAAAACCTAAACTTTAGATGTGACTATGAAATGCAAAATTAATAGTTTTGCTTTTGTCTTAAGCGTTTGTTGCTTATATGGTCTAGATGATAAAAGATCTTTCTGGGGACCACAAGAATTGTAAGACCATATGTATTTATAAATATATAAAACATATATATATATATATATATACATATATATATTAAAAACATTGTCATGAAAATGTGAGGACAGAAAAAGAAAGAGGATCAAATGAGCTTATAACATGCACTCTAGCCAAATAAGGCAGAAATGCTTCATTATTCTTTCAGTGAACATTGGTCTACATTTTTTAAAATTTATTTGCAAGACCACATTCACATACCACCACTGGTTTCCCACAGACATTTGAGCAATTGAGTTTGACGGACAGCAGAGTTCTCAGAAAGTGAATGTCAGTCATGAAAACTAAATTTTAAAATCATGTGGGCCAATATCCACCCCAGAGGCATCTGTGTGCTCCTTTAGCCATCAGAAAGCACAAACAATGTTGTGTAACCAATCCTGCCAATCACAAACCAAACAACGCACCTCCACTGGAGAGCATGTGAAATAAATACATATCAAAAGATGTTTTAAAGACAGTTATGCATTAGATCAGTAACAGAAAACATCTGGGAGAACAATGATATACTGGCCACTGGAAATAGTGGTTACTTGAAACAAATTTTTAGATGCCTTCCACTGGTCCCTAGACATCATCCAAGGCATGGGAATCCTTGGGAATCCTTGATGCCCACATAAGAATCCTACACAAGGATGGATGTGGGTAAGGGATGCCAAAGACCCTTGTTTCTCAGCTGCTCACAAAGTTCCCATGGGAAGGTTTGAGCCCTTCAGCAGTTTCTCCCTGTGAATGCTTTCCACCATTTTGTGCTATTGCACACAGGGTTTCATCACCCCATCATAAAACTCCACAGTTCCCAAGCAGAAAAGTAGCAAAAGCACCATGAAGGCACTGAAGTGCCAGGATTAAGCACACTCACCCATCCACTCATGCAGTTCACTGCACCAGGCAGCACAGTCTACCTATTAACACAAAACCATCAGCCTCTGGATGAAAAAAAGGAATCATACTATATTGGCTGGCAAAATTTATTCCTCCAGAGAAACCCAGGCAGCAAAACACAAAAAAATGCAATATTTATGTATTACTTTTAAATTATTTCTGGACCAAGGCCTGTAGGACTGCTACACTAAGCCAGTTTTCTCCCCTGAGGTGGCTACATCTTATTAGCAGATTAGGCACTTTTTTCTTTTTTCATTTCTGTATGTGTCATTCTGCTCCATGACAAGATCCTGTGAGGCAACAACCCTGCTGCAGCATTTGCAGGAGCAAGACCCAGCTCTCTGCAGACCACTGTTATTTTTTGGGAAGATATCTCCATCCCTCAGGGTCAGACCACAGCAGCAAGATGCTCAGGGATCACCCCAGATGGGTTTTGTGTCTCAGGAGCTCCTCTTTATTGTAAGGTTAATTTAGATAGGAAGGGCCAGGACAGATAGGGCCACACTAGAGATCAAAATTAACTGTTAGGGAACCATGACAGAGTTCTTGTTAGACACGAACCTAGCCTTAAAAAGGCAGGTTGGTGATGCCCAGCTATATGACAATATAAAGAAAGCAAAAGATACATCAAGATATTTTTCTAGGAACTGGATATGGGCAGCTAGGACATGACAGGTTTAATGGCAGCTCCAGCAAAACCCAACATGCTCATATTCAGCTACACACAAGGTTTCACTAGAAATCATGTTAGCCACCAGCTCCTACCCTTAAAAGGAATCAGATTAGCAGGGAGAGGCAACCCTGAGGTCAGAATCTTGCTGCTATTTGTTTGGGTTTGTTTTTTAAGTAAATGCTGTGCCAGCTCTTCAGCCTGGGAACAAAGTTTGAGGTTGAAAAGTATTCTTGACAGAACCAGTTTGATGGGTGCCAGGCTACGGGCAAGACATTTCAGAAACAAGTGGCTAAAATTAGCCATTGCTAAATCACGTAGCCCAGTGAAGCCATGTTCAGCTCCCACCTGGCTTTTCTTCCACTTCAGCTCAGATTCAAGAAAGCACTTGTATGTATTGTAGAAATTGCAATCACCTTCACTGCATAAACCCAAAAGCACATGTGATTTGAATCAGGTATTCTACTGAAAAAATGGAAAATTTTTTTTCCAATTTATTTTGTCCTTACAGATCACGAGAACTCTTTTCCCAGCTTTTTTCTTTAGGCTTGGATTATTGCCCCCTTCCCCCCCCCCCCCCTATTTTCTTAGGATACAATTATACTTTCCATATTTCTAGTTTATCTAGATTCCTTTTGTCTCTGGCATTTCCAGATAAATGCCAAATTTGGACTCTCTGTGGAAGTTCACTGGGCTGCCCAGCTCTAAATCAGTAATAAAGAATGAAACAGGATTCAGAACAATATTCACTGATTGCTGATGCATACCCTGGCCATACGAGCACATCACAGCTCCCAGCACAGTGAGGTGCCCAAGACCTTGAGGAGACCCTCAGAAGCACACATGCTGAGTTACTTTAGCCCTTTTCCTTTTCCAGTGCATACCTGGGGGTAAGGTGAACAGCATGCTTCATATGGCACCAGTAAGGTGTAGCTTTCCAAAGCACTCTTCCCCACAACTCAAATCAGGGCAGGCACCACCCTGTGTGTATTTCTAAGCAAGCAGCAAGGCTGCAGTGCACATTCCTGCATGCAACACATCACAGCATCATACATCCATAGTGTCTCAGACCCAGGGACTCACATATGGCTGGGCCTGGCTTCACTGTACTTGCACAAAATGCCAGCTCCAGCATTAATTCCAGCATCTCTTCACCACAGACTGGACTGCAATGGGAGTCTACAGCTTGCTGTGTTTCACTGACCAAGACAAAATTTAGAAGTAATTTAATCCTTGCTACACAAGTACTTAAAATGGGGACAATATTTCCAACAACCCATTGCTCTTCTAAGAGAAGCACCCTTATTATGACTATTCTTTTAATTAATGATTGGAAAGCACAGTCTAAGGATGAGGTAATTTCTAACTATTGCAGAGGGGTTTTAAAATGGTATGCAACTGGTACCAACACAAGTTACTGACCCCACTGGAAATTACTGTTTGAGGTCCTCTCCCCTACCCTAAGTAGACAGTCAGATCGGTAACTCTGGTCTACAAATCTGTGGAAAATTTGCTGCTGTTGATACACTGCAGTTCATAATTATTATTTTTTTGTCCACAGCGCTGGTGTTTTTTTCAATCCATTTAGCAATACTCATTAGCTCTCCACTTCAAATTAGGGTAATTGAGAGTTTTTCACTAAGGGAGACACTCCCGATTTGTTGACTCTGTTGACTTGCAGTCATGTTTTACCAAGAATCTTTTCTTCAGAAACACTAAATGCGTCGTGAAAAACATTGTGATGTCCCTTTCTTACAATCTTGCTGTCACTGATGGTTTTAAATCACATATTTCTCTTCCCATTTATTCTATTATCTTACAAGGAAAGGATATTAAACTGTAATGCCAAGACTGTTTTGCCTCTGACCGTTTTTCGTTGCTGAAACAACAGATACTAAAGCCCTAGAAAAACTCATGTATGTCAACAATCTTTAGAATAAATATTAAAAAACAGTCGTACGACAAAACCAATGTTAACCATGCCATTGTCTGGGATACTTCAAATTCCTCCTCTCAAGGAATCTCAGTCACCCGCATTAAATGACTCCCAATTGAGACATGAGAACTGGCAGCACTGTGAATACCCATGGAGCACCGGCTGGCACAGCTGACAGCCAGATGGGATCAGAAGAGCAACAAAAGAAAACACTGAGTCTGGGTAAGTTGCTCAGGCACTAAGATGAAACTTCGGAGAGTGACCTCAGGTCCCTATTACAGCATGTTTTGTATGTCTGACAACAGGCAAGTCACTGGAGTCTTTCTTTGTTTGAAATTCCCATCTGAAAAATGAGTACCATAGAACCACAGAACGGTTTGTGTTGGAAGGGACCTTAAAGATCATCTAGTCCATCATCATGGACAGGGACACCTCCCACTAGACCAGGTTGCTCAAAGCCCCATCCAACCTGGCCTTGAACACTTACAGGGAGAGGAACAACTTCCCTGAGAAACCTGCTCCAATGTCTCACCATCCTCACAGTAAAGAATTTCTAATATCTAACCTAAATCTACCCCTTCCAGTTTAAAGTTATTTCCCTTTGTCCTCTCACTACACTCCCTTTTAATAAGTCCTTCCCCAGCTTTCCTGTAGGCCCCTTCAGGTACTGGAAAGCTGCTATAAGGTCTCCCTGGAACCTCCTCTTCTCCAGGCTCAACAACCCCAACTCTCTCAGCCTGCCTTCATAGGAGAGGTGCTCCAGCCCTCTGATCATCTTTGTGGCTTTCCTCTGGACCCACTCCAACAGCTCCAAGTTCTTCTTATGTTGGGGGCTCCAGAACTGGGCACAGTACTCCAGGTGGAATCTCATGAGAGTGGAGTAGAGGGAGAGAATCACCTCCCTCAACCTGCTGGCCACACTTCTTTTGATGCAGCCCAGGACAGGGTTGGCTTTCTGGGCTGAAAGCACACATTGCTGGCTCATGTTGAGCTTCTCATCAACCAATAGTTGTTGAGCACTCCTGCTAAGGAGATGCTGAGATCCTACAGGAATGCAATATCCTGAGATAGACAAGAGGTGGAAAAGGGAACGAGAAGAAAAAAAAAAAAAAACAAAACAAAAAAACACAACAACAACAAAAAACACAAAAACAAAAACCCAAACATGATAAGAAAAGGAAAATCAGCTGCAGAGGAAGAAAAAGGAGGAAAAAGAAATTTAATCTCTGTGTCCGGAGCTACAGTAAACCACAGATAAGGCACCACGGTGTACCCATGCAACATGCACAAAAGCAACACAGGACTATTCCCATTTTGCAATAGCAGTGGTTTTGTAATCATGAGGTCATGCAAGACCTGATGGAAAGGTCATATCCTTCTTATTCAAAGAACTACTAATATAGTTTGAAGAACAGCTGATCTTAGCATATACAAATCTTTCTGCATGTACTTTTCTACCACACAGCCTTCCTGGTGAGGCAGAGACTAAGTGTTATTCCCATCTGCCAACAGATAATCTGAGTCTGAATGGCCTGCTGAACACTGCATGTGAAATTACACCGACATTGATTCAGCTCAAGTTCCCAGTGCTCTCTCTGCAATTCCCACTGTGTGTCAGGACCCAGTTATAAGTTCATTACCTTCATGTTTTGAATTAGCACCTGCCATCTGCATGCAAATGTACTACTGGCAGCTAACATTTCAGCAGCTTTCAGAACCTGTGAAAACTCTCAGAAGAGATACAGCTCAGTCCTGTCAGCACAGATGTACGACTCAGGTTCCTGTGTGCTGCTCTCTGTTTTGCCATGAATTCGTGGCATCACCAGGGCCCACCATTAAATCTCCTCACAACACTGTCTCTCCTGGGTAAACTCTAGACACTGTAACGATGTGTGTATGACTTCACTGGGGAATGGTATAGATTAAAGACTCTGAGATGCTTTGCAATGCATGGAATGAAGAGTCAATGGACATACGAACCACAAGCAAGTAACAGATAACTGTATATTTCTTCAATAAAGTCATCAGCTGCTGATTCATACTGGATTTCTCTTGCTGATTGCATGTAATAGCATCATTTATGTCATGTAAAAAATGTAAAAAAAATGTAAAAATGTAAAAATGTAAAAATGTAAAAAATGTAAAAAAAACATGGCATGTCTTATCTCTCTGCTAGTTCTTGATATGAGGAGCATTCACCCTATAATTCTACAACTGGTATCACACCAAACTGGGAGACTGCCCAGCCTCTTCCATAATTCAGCTGGTTTTGTGTTTCCTTATAGCAGACGGTGAGGGGCCAACTGCAGTTGCTTTCCTACTGATTTATACTGTCCAGTGTTTCTGTCAGATTTGCAAAATAGTTTCTCCATCTGACCATGTGAAACATATTAGAGACCTACCACACATTTGCAATTAGGCACTGAAAAATAAAGTGGCACTATTCAACGTCTACTTTGAAAAAACTCTGGTTTAGGCCAACAAAACTAATTTTCACAAACCTGTGGGGAAAATGCAGTCTTTAAAAAAGAATATTTTTCCAAGATATGAGAGCTGCAGGACCAAGAACAGAAGGATGCATTATAAACCTTTGAAACCAGGAATTTATTGTGGAAATTCTGACAACCATCAATGTGAGCAATGCCGCCAGGCACCACTCACTATCCACAGCATCTTCAAACCTGTCAGGGTTCCCAGAAAGAGCTAAAAATAAATGCAGAAATACAGCAATATATGTACACACACATATATATATTATTGTTCAAAAAAGAATAGGTGGCCCTGACAGCAGTGTAAACACAGATGATTCTTGAAAACAGCTAAAAAACGCCCAGCTAAGCAGTCTTTTCTAGCCATACAAGCAGTACATTCAGAGCCCTCCTTAAGTTCTCCCAGTCTACAAGCCATAATCATCTGGGATCCTGACTCCCTGTCATGATGAGGCCTGAGGACTTCCAAGTGTTTTGATCTCCTTCAGCGGACATATTCACACAATTCCACCCTCCTGACCTCCTATGGATTATTGCCCTTCTGAAAATAACACACATGGAACAGCTGGTGAGGCCAGAAATGTCTTGAATGTAAATAGCATAGTCCCCTGTGACAAAGATTATGTCCTCTCTTTTAGCTCCCCACCATTTGATCTTACCCCCATCCTCAGATAACAACAAGGAGTATATACTGAAGGGGAAAATTATCAGAGTGCTATGGGCAGCCCACATGGACTCAAACAGACACTATGGGTGACAGTGAGTTGAAAGCCATTGGGTCCACCACCTACAGGGAAGGCAAAGAAGAAAATGGGAAGCAGCCCAGGAGTGTCAAAGCTTAATGTATGCAGCAAAATAAAAGGATAGTATTTTACCCCAGGTTCCAGTCATGTCTCCTCAGCCCACCACAGGAAGAAGACAGAGGCCACAGGTTGCATCACACACAAAAAATCCTACTGTTTGGTTACTTCTGTGTGAGTATGAAAACATAATAAAACAACTCACTTTTCTAGGAACTCACTGTAAGGCTCAGAATTATCTCTTTGTAGCCTTTCTCCCCTGAGTGCTTAGAAAAAAGTAATTGTAATCATGTACACCACCTCCTTCTAATTTCGTATCATCCCTAACCACTTGGTACAATGTATATCCACAAGAAGCAAAAGAAGGTGGTCAAGATTAAAAGTGCCAAATGGTCAAATGCTGCTAGAGAGGAGCACATCTGCCATCATGCCAGAGCACCAAGCCCCAGGATGCAGGATCTCAGCCACAGTGAAAGACTGGCAGCTGTCCCACCGCATCCAGCCAGCTCCACCACACAGACAGGGAGAGTCCACCTGACATGGCTGGGAACAGCTTATCCAGCTTGCTTCTGGAGGCTCCTACTTGTCTCAGCCTTCATTTGCATGGGAAAAACACTCTTTCAATGTTGAAGGGAAAACTGGCTTGCTGTTATCCCAGAGAGGCGCATAATTGAGTCGGCATGATGCCGCTGACTACCAAGTGCAGCAGATGGCTGCAGGCATCATCCAGTTTAGGATGACAAAGTTTGAACAAAAGAAAAACAGAAGGCAGGGAGCGCATCTTCTGCATGAGGTTACAGGGCAGGAGACGAACCTTCAGTCAATCAGTATGTCACCCAGCACACAGCCAGCTTCCAGCTCTCCCACTGCCACAGCAACACTGGCCAAGTGCCCAAATCTTGATTTAAAAGGAAGAGGGAAAATCGTGTGGTCTCAGGCAAAAGGGACATGAAACAACTAACTGATACCTTTTCCCTAAAATCTACAGAATAAAATCTCAAAAAATGCCCTCATGATACCAATCCTAAATGTCATGATGCTGACTTCCAGGACTGTTCCATATAACCTGCAGGAATTCAGAAATAAAATTACAACCTGCAAGTGTTGAGACACACCATTTCACTGCTGGAAGGTAAACTGCTGATGTGAAAGCATGCAGAAAAGGAGACAAGATACGTAGATCTGTACCATGAACAGTGCCTAGCAGGGAGGGCTTGGTCTGTGGTGGTATTTAGGAGTTTATTTTTGCTGATTCCACCCCAAAGGATCACAGAAATTAGGAGTGGAAACATTCCTTCCATTTCCCCAGGCGCCTTGCTCACAAGGCAGCTGGCTACAAGGTTCACAATGACAGACAGACTGGAGTAGACAAGAGTGACACAGCTCCACAGGAACCAATACAGCACATTCAAACAATTTATAAATAAATTTCTGCTCTTTGTGAACGCAACACAGCTTACGTGCCCAGACTGAGTAGTTTATAATAGCCACTGTGGTCACCAATCCTTTCAGGTCACAGAGACATGGTCATTACCTCTACAGATGGGAATGATGAAAGCCTTTCAAGTCCAGAGCGTAAAGCAACCTGTGATTTTGAACGTGAGCATTGCACGTGTTCTTGCCTATTTTGCAGGAGTGGACAGTTACAACACCCATCATTTCTGTAGCCATAGTCACTGAAAGAGACCAAAGCAAAAAGCAGCACTTTAATTGTAGTCAGCTAGACAGTGGGTCATGGAAACGTTTTGAGAGAATGGGATAGGAAGGGATTGGGAGGATAGAAAAACACTTTGTGCTAGAGCACAGCAGCAGGCAGCCCTCCCAGAAGCAGCTCCAGCAAGCAAAGTACCTGGCCACAGGGACATAATCCACGCCTTCCACATAGTACACAACACTGCCCCAAAAGAGGCACGTGCCCCACAAGGCTGGGGCTGGAAGACATCATGCTTGGCACGGGCTGCGTGTGTCCCACTGCGGGCAGGCACACCAGCCTGGTAATGCCACTGGCAGCCAGCAGCACTGCCAGGACTCCCAGCACAGCTGCAGCCTGTGCTGCACTCAGCTGCAGGAGAACCTTTCCAGCCCATTCCCCTTGCTGAGTAAAAATCACTTGGGAAGGAAACAAAGAAGCCAAGGCAATATAAGTCTATTTTCTGACCCCTACCATTCAGGGAAAAAAAGAACCCTCCCTACCTAAGTGGTGTCCAAATGCTATTTGTGTCTCTACCACACAGATATTTTATAGTAAATCTCTGATTTAAACAACAGTTATAGCCCTTTGTTTAAGAAGGAGGCATTTGCCTAATCCATGAAACAATAGAACAGTAGGCCTCAGCAGGCTAAACTGTTTCTTTTTGGTGGGTATTTTCTTACACATTATTTAATTTCAACCATATCACAGATCAAAACTCTAATTGTGATTGCTGATCACATACCTTATCAACGTATGAGTCGCACAATGACTACATGGTTTTGTTGAATTATGAAACTCAGTCTGACTCAGTTTCCTCCTCAAGAAAATGAAGATGTGCATGCAAAATTATCATATGTAATTATGTATTTGTGAAACACTATAAAAAGGTAAATGATAGCAACTGCGATATTTTGCAAAGATAACAATTGTTATAATTTGGTTAAATTCCAGTTGGGAGGAAATTTGCACTCTGCTTTCAGATACGAAGACTTCCTGAAACCTTTTTTTGCTTGTTCATTAGAGTTCGTTAACTTTCCCCAGTGAAACAAAGCTCACCCACAGTGGCCATCGGAATAGCCCTCTGCTCCTTGTCTGGTCACAAAAAGCAACAGAAGGGTAAAAATAACAAGTCCTTTGAAAATTCTTCTGATGCATCTTAGAATAAATTTTTACACAGTCGGACAAAGGAAAAAAAAGGGCAACACCATTTGCTAAAAAATTGACAGCCGCCTGCTATTTTGGAGAGCTATGCTCTAATTGCATGCACCTGCTGTGGCATGGTATATATTCTAAACTGTATCTCAACAGTAACACTGTTTGGCAGCAGCCAAGTACCCCCAGGAGGGGTCCTGCAGTCCCAGTCTTCACAACTTCACAGGAACTGAGAACATTTGAATGGAAATTCAAATAAATCTAGTGTGACCCTCTTTCCTTTTTCCACCTCTGCTCATTTCTATCACATCACCTCTTGATCTCTTTCTCCTTATCTCCATCCCCTTAACTACATTTTCCTGTTCCCTCTTCTCCTCAGCATCCTTGCACCCCTGACTTTGCAACAACCCAAGGTTTAGGCTTAATTCCTCCATTTGTTATTTTCTTGGATTCCAAAATATTTTTTTCCTTCTCTTTCTGCTCTGGTCGTGTCTCTGTGTATAACATGCTGTAAGCTTAAAAAACTGAGGTAACAGAACAACACTGCTGTGAGAGACATGAGGAGATCACCAAATCCCTCCACCTGCACATCCTGGTGGCTGTGCCAAAATCTCACCACCTGCTGCAGCTCCTGCCTCTGGCCTTTTTTCAAGTCATCATCCTCTCCCTCCTACTGCCTCTTCATCCTTTCCCTGTTCCTTGCATGAAGCAGGTGCCTCTTGCCACCACTCCTCATGCCAGAGGTCCTGTGAGCTTTGCTTGAAGCATTGCTGGGTACCACTCCTAGGAGACAGATAAAAGCACCCTCAGAACTGACATTCAAAGGATTTGGTTTCTAAGCCAGCTATCAGCTTGGCACCCATGCCACGTATATTCACATGGAGCTCCTCTTACTTTCAGGGTGACCTCATGGGAAATGATCTTCTTTCTTTACAGAATTTTCTTAATTGCCTGCAGCAGAAAAAATGGAAAGTGGGACAGGTGGGAACCAAGAAGAGGTAGATGAGAAAGGAGGATATGCTGGGGATCGAGACAGTGTCCTCTCATCCTCACTGCCCCACCTGGCCCCAGACAGCACAGGCAGCCTACAGGCTGCCAGCATTTCCTTGGGTGCTGAGCTTTTGAATTCAATGGGGCCAGGCAAAAGGTCTCTGAAGGTGCAGAGGACTACCAATGCCAGGCCAGCAACTTTGGTGTCATCCCTAGTGTTACATGTCTGTAACACTGACATGGCTGTATGGCTTTCTGACAAGCTTTGGCCTCTGTGTCACCCAGGGTGTGCCTTTGGCAGGGGACCAAAGGAAAAGCAGTAGGAAACAGTAAAGAGAAATGAGGGTGAGACAGAGAGGACAAGTGTAACAGGAGAGACCCAAACCTACAAGAAAAGGAGCACTGGTGCATATAATATATATTAGGAAGAAGGAAGCCAGGCAAGAGGGAACACAGCAATCCCTAAAAAATGTAAATCAAGCTATGTGGTCGAAGAAATTAGTAAACTGCTTATTCCCTGATAAAAGTACTGTTTATGCAAGAGTGACATCACCACCAAGTCTTGAACCAGAAGGTTCATAGGAACCAAGGAGACAAGAACCAGTCAATTGCTTTATAATGTCCAAGAAAGGCTTATGAACACACAGCTCTCTAGCTTTCACATACATCAAACTTAATGGCTACTATGCAGAAAAATGCTGAATACCACTAAAGAGCTAATTTATATATATACTCACTGGTCCTGTACATCACTGCCAGGAAAAGATCATGGAATCATAGACTGGTTTGGGTTGCAAGGGATCTTAAAGATCATCTAGTTCCAATCCTCTTTGCATGGGCAGAGACACTTCCCATCAGACCATGTTGCTCAAGGCCCCACCCAGCCTGGTATGGAACTCTTTTAGATAGGGGGCATCCACAACTTCCCTGGGAAACCTGTTCCAGTGTCTCACCATCCTCATAGTAAAGCATTTTTTCCTAATGTCTAATCTAAATCTACCCCTTCCAGTTAAAGTTATTTGCCCTTGTCCTATCACTACATGTCCTTTTAACAAGTCCTTACCCAGCTTTCCTGTAGGCCCCTTCAGGTACTAGAAGGCTGCTACAAGGTCTCCCCAGCACCTCCTCTTCTCCAGGCTCAACAGCCCCAACTCTCTCAGCCTGCCTTCATAGGAGAGGTGCTCCAGCCCCCTGATCATCTCTGTAGCCCTCCTCTGGACTCACTCCAACAGCTCCAAGTTTTTATGTCGGCTCCAGGTCTGGACACAGTACTCCAGGTGGAATCTCACAAGGACAGCAGAGAAGCAAGGTTTGGAGAAGTGAGGAGTGGAGCATACATCTCCAGGGACTGGGTTCACACTCCCCCAGGACAGCTTCACCCAGTGCTACTGGGGGGTGCCAAGAGGCAGCTTGAGTGTCACAAACAACCCCGAACCTCCCCCAGGCTGGGCCATGCCTTCACCCACCTCAGTGCTGCAGCTCATCTCCAGCCGTGGTCATGGCAGCGTTTTGGCAGCTCCCAAAGCTGTGGTGGGAAGGAGAGGCCAGGCAAGCCAAGGCCCACTGCTCCCCTCACAGCATGTCTGCACCCGGCCATGCAAACTGAAACAGATCTTGTTTAGTAAACTCACAACGGGAAAAGTCCTCATTTAAACGAGAATGACAAAAAAAAAAAAAAAAAAAAAAAAAAAAAAAAAAAAAAAAGCTGTTGCTACATTTATGAACACATTGCAAACCTGCGTTGGTGAGGTTGAGGGGTGAGCCAGTACCGGCAGAGAAAAGAACAAACTACAGGGTAAAGAGCTCTTCCCTCCCTCAGCCATATGGAAGTGCAGAAAACCGGGAAGGGGAAGTTTCTCCCACTGCTCGTGATACCCCCCCATGGGCCGATTAGAGACCAAAGTGCTGCGCACAGGTGGCCGGACGTCTATGAGATTTGGGCTGAAAACACCATCCTCCCTCCCCAAAACTTTCCCTCCACACCCGGTGCCGTGCTGCGAGGCTGTGAACAGGAGGGACAAGGAACCAGGTGGGGAGGGACTCTGGGGCTCTCTCCCTCCTCACAAGCTCTTCCCTCGGTACCAAATTCAACGCCTCGGTAAGCGCCGTCTCTCCCACCTAAACGCCCCGCTCCGGGAGCCAAGTGTGCGTCGGCGGGAAAACCCATGAGGAAAACACAGGAGCCCAGAAGGACTCCTCCCTCTCGGGAAGCCGCGCATGCAGTCGTCGGGCCGCTTCCCCACAGAAAATAAATTTAAAAGAGACAACAGGCGGCATTCAGGCCGCAGGGCGGCAGCGCAGCCCCGCGCTCCCACCCGGCTCCCGGGGGAGCTGCCGTTGGCGGCCGCTGCGGGGCAGCCCTGGGGCAGAGGCACCGCGAGCCCCACCTGTCCCGGGGCCTCCCGTCGGGGCGCACCCAGCCCCTCAAGCCGGCTTCCCCGGCAAGCCCGCCCCACGGCGCGGCGCCCGCTGGGAGCTGTAGTCCGCCTCCCCGCCAGCGCCGCTCATGGGAAGTGGTGAGGGGACTTCGCTTCCCGTGGGCCCCTGCACCTCGGGCCGGCGCGGCGGTGCCGCCGTGTGCCGGCAGTGAGAGTGGCGCCGCTATGGGCTGGGGCACCCGTCTGGGCCTCCTGGGCGGACTGGCCCTGTGGGCGCAGTGGCGGCGGGGAGCGGCGGCCGCCGCCCAAGACGACGGCGTCCGGCGCAGCGGGGAGCGGCGGGACCTGGAGCTGAAGCTGGTGCAGGTGCTCTACCGGCACGGGGCACGCACCCCGCTGCGGCCCCTCCCGGTGGCAGAGCCGGTGAGGACCGTGCGGGACGGGACGAGGCGGGGCGGAGTGCCGAGGCTGCGGCAGGGTTGGTTGCTGCCTCGCTTCCGTCAGCTCGTAAATGTGTTTGGGTTTTTTTTTTCCCCTTCCCAAGGCACTACCGAGAATAAGTTTGGGGTAAACACGGGAATTTGGAAGTTTAAGTGGAGTAGCAATAGCGTGGTCCCACCGCACGGTAGCGGGACGGGTGATGGCAGGAGGGAAACATGAACTCTGCTGCCGCTGCTTCTGCTGGGAGCCCTCGAAGGAGAGGGGCAGGGGTGGGCACCCCAGGGAGGCAGCTGCTGCAGCACCGGTCATTGCTGCTCCCGGGGACTTCGCTCCTTGTGGCCCAGCGCTGAGCTCTTTCCATAGCGCTGCACCTTACAGCAGGCACTCGCCGAATGTGCCCTAACTTGCCTCCGTGTCATTGCGGTTGATCCATCGCCCCCACCGAGGCAGCCCCTGGGGCCGGCAGCTATTAGCTCTGGTAGTTTGCTAATGAGGCTTTGCAGTGCGTAACAAACAGGAGCAATAGCGATTTCATACAGGTTCTCCTGTGAGGAAAGGAATGCATCTGTCTGTGCATGATACACAGTAGATCAGCAAGTCCAGGATGCAGCACTGCTGTCACTGCTGCATGTGCTGCATGAAGAGATCAGATGGATCTGTGTTGTCTTATTGGCAGGACAGTAACAAGACAAGATTGGCAAGACAAGCACACAGTAACAGCCGCAGCACTTGCTTAATGCTCCTGAAAGTCCTCCTTTTCCACTGAAGCACCATTTGTTTGTTTTGAAACAGGTGGAATGGCATCCCACTCTTTTAGATGTCCCTGCTTGGACTAAGTTTGATTACATGGTGACTGACCTAAATGGAGGGCCTCAACCCCCTTCACCTGACGACAAGAAATACAAAAAGACCATATTCAGGGTGAGGCTGTCTCTGGATGTGTCTTGCTGTAGGCTTGCTTACTTCTGTCGTCCACTAGAGACCCTTCCTTCTCTTTGCTCTTAGGGTGGTGTAATTGCAGGACAGCTGACAACAGTAGGGATGCAACAGATGTTTGCCCTGGGGGAAAGGTTGAGGAGACGCTATGTGGAAGAAGTCAAGTTTCTCTCCCCAACATTTAAGCCTGCTGAGGTCTTGTGAGTCTCTCATTTTCCTTCAGAATCTTCTCTTGCTTCCTCCCCCCTAACAAGTAGCCCTGGGGAACTTTAGGACCTAGGGGAACTTTCAGACCAGCATACCTTCTCCATCATATAGCAGACTGGCTGGCCACTGGTCTTAATTTTTGCTCAGCCTGCAGAGCTCAGTACAAGAACTCGCTTATGACACAAAGCATGCTAGTTCCTGGCAGTCCTTAAAGGGATACTAAGGACAGCATAATCTCACCCTGCCTTTAGCCATTGACAGTGGTAGAATGTGCTTTATGGTGAGTGAAGAGATACAGGTATTTCTGGACCACAGTTTAACTCCCTGTAAATTACATAGCTAAAGTTCAGCGGGACAAAGTGCACTCCTGCTGCTCACATCAGTAGTGCTGGGAGTGTCTAATTTAGTATGAGATAAAAATCACAGCAGAGAAGCACCAGTTTTTTACCTACCTCTGCTGTCTCTCAGGGGAAGTTAAATGGCAGTTCACATATAGGTGTTGGTTTTTTAAGATAGGTATAGTAAGGCAAAATGAATCCCATCTCAGGATTCCAAAGCTACAATGAAAACAGAACCCTCACTTCCAGCAAGTCCTCCCCAGCTGCAACAGCATCAACGTGAAGGAAAAAGTACTACCTCACAATCTCTTTTCTCTCTTTCAGCATCCGCTCCACTAATATTTTCCGGAATCTGGAGTCAACACGGTGCCTTCTGGCTGGGCTGTACCAACAGCAGAAAGAAGGTTGGAGACACTTCTGACCAGTGGCTTTCCTTTCCCAGTCTCCCCTAGATGCACACTCCTCTGCACCCCTCAGCACTTCCTGGCTCATGGTTGTCACTGCTTTCCTGGTTCTTCTTCATGCCTGGCCTTTTCACCCATACTGTCCTGGTTCTGTATGTTCTTTATCAACTTGTCACTTGCTCCATCTCTTTGTGTAGTTTTCTACTAATTCTCAGCTTGGATCTGTTGCCATGAATGCTGAAGTTTCAGAGCTGCTGAGGAGGTTAGCATTAACCTGCTTGAGAATCAAGGGCAAAAAGTTCCAGACCCAATGTTCACAAGGTGCACGTTTGGAAGAAGTTTCTCAGAGAAGCCCAAGTGTCTCAGTCAGATGCATACCAAGATCCTTCACAAGTTCAGTATCTGGAGCAACTTTCAGCTGTATCCTGCAGTTGACAATACTGGGATACTTCTGACAAGAAGTATACTGACACGACTTGATACTTCTGTATCCTAGAAATACTCTTGGCTTTGAAAATCTTGCCTGTGCTCCCTCTTTATTCAGTTCCGGGATCGAATAGCAAAAGTAACTTGCTCCTTACACCTTATGACCATGAACTAGTTTTTGTCATATACAAACACTAGAAAAAATTAACACACAACTGAAAGCTTTACAAGGTACACAGCAGATATCCTTGTGGAATTAAGTGCTGGGTGCACAGAAACAAGGACAGTGGCTGGTGTCAGGGGAAATTGCCACTTGACAGCGATGGACTTGAGTACAAAGACTGAGAGTGATTAAAGCAGTCTAAAGACACACAGATGCACTAGTGATCACAGAAGCTTCCTTTTCGTTCCATAGGGCCTGTTGTCATTGTCACTGATGAAGCAAGCTCTGAAATCCTCTACCCCAATTACGTCAGCTGTCAGCGCCTGAAATACTTGACCAGGTAATTACCAGACAAACCTCCCCATATGATTTCACTGCTATTTCAACAGTAGTAATTTAAAACAGCATGTTTTCTTCCCATTTCCCAATTTCTTCCCCTGCCACTTACTGTTCTTTGGGAATGGTTAGCTAGTTGTATAAAATACTGGGTGAGCAGAGTCAAATACACCAAACAGTGGCACCAGGAGAAAAAAAGAGATTTTTTTCTTAAAAGACCAATTTAATTTAGTCTGTGACTAGCATACACTCATTACTAGCTACTGTACAGCTATTCCATGGCATTGCTGTAGGGCAGTCTAAATCCCTAACACACCATTCAAGTGCAAACATACTGGGCCTCCTTTTTATATTGAATTTCTGGTCGGGGGGTTATTACAACATTCCTGTCACGTTTATACCTTAAAGAAACTAAAATACATTCAGCCTTGACATTTAACAAATACTAATGAAGTAAAATAAGGAACATCCTACATAGAATGAACACGTCTGCAGAGTCAACTACTCAAAATACTTGGGCCAGGCTGGGCATGGGTTGGAAACAGAACAGGAGAAGGAAATGTATTATGGTGTATATAATGCTTGACTCTGCTGGCAAAGGGTTGTTCTTGACAGTGGTGAAGTGATGGCCCACAATCAGCCTCCTCTTGTAACAGCAACTGTTCAAAAGGGGAGTAAACTGCCAAGTTCTTCTGCTCCCCTTAGTTCAACAACTGCTCACATTTTGTCACTGCATCAAGGTGGATTTTTTTAAGATATAGTACCAAGTGCTGCCTCAGTTTACAGGCTACCTATATGCCTACACCTATATGCCAGAACTTCTAGCACATTTTATTTCAAATAGAAACTAGAGCTGTTCCTAAAAAAAATAAAAGGCAAACTTTTCCCATCTCCTCCCCAACAGATCAAAACCTATCTAACATATTTTGCTTGAAGTACCTGGCCAGCATGGATATTCTCAGCTAAAATTTTTAAAAATCTTGACAGTGTAAAGAGGAAAAGGGCTTCTAACAAAGCAGGAGCTGAATTTATGCTAGAAGTATCTTAAGTATTTCCATTTTCCCACACCATACAGCAATCAGTTCAAAGCTTCTACCCCTTCTCCTTTGATGAGGCAGCTAAAGGCTACTCCCTGAAGACATAGACTTATGTTCCAGTATGACCAGATCTGTTAACTGCTACACAGCCCTTGCTTATGAGAACCACTTCTGAGATGTTCACATCTCATCTTGGTAATTCTTTTCCCTACCTCTGTGAGAGCAAATAGCCAACTCTGGTCCTTCTCATCTGGACACAGTGTCCACACTGTGACTGAGACTCACACCATCAAGAATCCCTCAGTATTTTAAAAGGGGTATCTCTATCCTATCTCTTCTACCCTTCACTGACATGAGAAAGATCTGCTGGGCTGGGTGACAGAAAGAAAAGAAAAAAAAAATAGGAAAATCTGAAAAACTGAGAAGTTTTTGTTTTCTTAATTCCTGGGCAGCCAGACATTCAAGTATGCTCTGCAACAGCAAGATGCCTCTGATGACTTGAAAACAATTAAGGAGAAGATGGGTATTGATGGTGATCAGTCCGTGGATTTTTTTCTCTTTCTTGATAACATTCTTGCTGAGCAGGTGAGCTGAGGTGCATCTGTTGCATTGTCACAGAAAGAAGCATTACTTTATCACATACATGGAAGAAACCAGAGTGCCAGCACCCACCAATACCAGTGCTACTACAGTACCTTTCTATACAATCCAGAATGTTTATAGAATTGGCATGGCCTTTTTAAAAAGTGAGATGTGGAGTCAGCCTTGCTGTAGCATGGATGAAGACCCATCTCCAGTATTTATTTCCTACCTTGAAATCCAGTATCTCTTCAAGTGTAGTGAAATAGAGCCAAGAGAGCAGTTGATCCTTACCCCATTACAAAGTGTTTTTCCTTTTCTGGCATTTAGCACCTAACAGTCACCTAAATCCTGTTTCCAGCATACTCTGCATGAGACAGGTTGCTTCTGCTACTGGAAGGGAGCTGAGCATACTTGTACTCCCTTTACTATCTCTGTTTTGCTGGAGCTAATGGTAATAGGTCTAGCTGTCACTTGAATAGCTCAAGGCGGCATACATTCTTCACAGAGAAATGTATCCTCAAAAATAAGAGTCCATCATTTTGCTAAACAGAGAAAGCAAGTATTTATGTTTAAAACTATCCTAGAACTCCTCAGATGAATATTGTGGTACTGATGCTGTGACATGAACAGCTATTTTCTGTGGGCAATCATCTGTGTAGCTCCAGGCTCGGTTCAGAAAGGGGCAAACCCTGTTGTTAGGTTATGTTTTCTCCTTCCAGGCACACAGTTTGCCAAGCTGCCCTGTGCTGAAGAGCTTTCAGGAGACAGTTGAGCGTCGATGTGTTGACGTGCTGCTTGGCCTTCTGGAAGACGGCACAAGGTGATTGCCTGCATCCATGCCTCCTGTCTTGGGGGTTGTCTTAGGCTTACCCAGGGTAGATGAGCTATGCCACCTTACAGAGACAGGTAGAAGTCCTTTCTGACCTGCTGCATTCCCCCCCCCCCAGAGGCTACTGCCCTCTCATAATGTTTGTGTCTCAGCTGTCTAATTACAAACTCTGGTGCCTTGAGTCAGGAACATCAGATAGGACAAAGGAGTCCAGAATGAGGAGGCCAAGATGTGGAATTACATCTGGTTTGATAAAACTCTTGGAGAGAGTAGTTTCTGAGGAACAGGAGTAAGCCATGAAGGTAGGCAGTGGATGTCTCAATTGCCATGGTTGTTTTAAGTGAACCTGTGCAAATGCAGAAGAAAGTAGGAGATACTGTGCACTGAGGCTGCCCTTGCAGGCACACAACTCCAGTCTGAATGCCAAGTCAGGGAAGTTTATCCCAGGGATGGCACCTGCATAGCTGGGCTGAGAAGTGTTGATGCTAGCGGAAAAGGTGATGCCAGGCCCTGCACACATGTATCTACTTGCAAAAGAATCTGCTGCTACGTGCTGTTAATTACCTCCTCCACACTGTAAAGGTGGCCTAAGTTGCAAGCCTAGCAGGTAGTTTTCCTTTCAGATTCATTTGTGGCTGCCATATTCACCACATCTTCTCAGGTGGTGGTACAGGACTGGGTTTTCTATACGGGCAGTGGCCCTTAGCCTTTTCTGAGATCTTGGATACTGAAAGACTGATTTCTCCCACAACACCCAGGAGAGCTAACAAACCCATCTCCTCCACTTCCACTGCTGTATTCATGAGGTAGAGGGAACTTCTTCACACCACAAGCTGTCTAAAGATTTCTTTGTTCAATACAGGAAAAGATACTAATTTTTAAACATTGCCACTACCTTCTTGAATCCTGACCCACTTTCTGCCAAAGACCCCAACCACTTCAGCTACTGTTTAGCAGTTAACTAGTCATCTTCCCTCATTGAAAACCATGCATCTAAAAATCACAACTAGGGAAACCATCAAGCAGTTTCTAGGTTTCCCTTTATGTGGACCACACCTCATGAGACTGCTTGTTAACAGCAAGCTCCCTCCCAATTTGCAATCCCATTGGAATCTCTGTGGTGACTATGCAACTACTGAAATAAAAAAATAATCATGGGGACTGCATTTAATAGTTCCTGGCTACACTCAATACCTGTTACCAATTTGTAAGAGAAAAGCAAGTTCCCAGGTGTTTGTCTGAAATTACTTAATTTGAAGGTTAAAAAACCAGCTGTATTTATGTTTCTTTTGTAGAGAAACTCTTCAAATGAGTGTTGGTCTCCTGTTCCATACCTTACAGAAGAACATTACAGAAGCAGTAGATCCCTTATCTCCATCTGAAAAGGCCAGGTACAGGACAGATCTCTTCCTCTAGTAATTATAAATTGTGACTTGCTGTCAATGTGAAAAGCTGGTTCAGGAAGATGTTGGTTGAATGTGCTCATCTTCGAGAAAAAACATGAGTGCTACTGGTTACCCATGAAGGAACCACAGCTAACATTTTAGGTCTGGCTTAGTGTTTGTTTTGGTTTTTTTTTTTCCTTCATTTCTATCAGAAAGCTCATTCTCTATGCTTCTCATGACATGACCCTTCTGCCTCTCCTGGTGGCACTGGGCATCTTTGATCGGAAGTGGCCCCCATATGCTGCAGATGTGACCCTGGAACTGTATCGGCACCGGCGGTCCCGAGAGTGGTTTGTGCGCTTGACTTACTGTGGACAGGTAAGATCTCGGGGGCAGTCCTTGGTATGCATCTTGGGCTTTTGGTTTTGCCACACGTGTGTGAAGCTTTGGAACAAGACTTGTTCCAGGCATCCTGTCAAGCCAGATAATACAGTAAGACACCTACAGCACATTCATGGTAGCCAAGGTATCTTCCCTGTTGAGCTGGATATTGATCTAGCATGAGTTTAGGCATAGATTTTGAACCTCTGACTCTGGTGTCTTTGCCTCCACTGGCATAGTTCCCTGCCACAGAATGCATCAGTATCAGCAAAAAAGAGCCTTGGCAATACGTGGGATCTGTGATTGCGTCTCTTTGCCTTTGCAGGAACAAGTGGTGAAAGGATGTAGAGCAGGTCTTTGTCCACTTGAAGAATTTCTAGAAGTTCTTTCACAGTATTCAGTCAGCCCAGAGGAGTACAATAATCTGTGCTTCCGAATGGAGGAGAATCAGCAATATGACTCAAAAGTTATCTTAAAATAAAATTTTATTGTCACAATCTTGGGACTGTTTTTCTTTATACTCCTGCCAACCTTGCCTATTCTAGAGATATTTTAGATAAGGAGACTTCTTCCTACCAGACACAGGGTGGCACAGTGTCACTTGTCAGCAGCAAGATAAAAGCAGAGGTGTAACAGAATGGCTTGAGCTGACTTTGGAGGTCTCCTCAAAGCAGAGAGAGGCTGAAAAAAGCAAGAGACCAGAATTTTTTTAACAGTTCTTCTTCAGGAACACAAGGGAAAACACCTGTTCCTCATATGCTGGGGCTATGGGATGAAGCCCAGCTTGCTTGCTCTGTGCTATCAGCATTGACATAGTGATTGTTTGCATGTATGTTAAACTCTAGAAGCTGCTGTGCTTTTCCCCTTTCTTTGACATATTAGAGGGTTGCTCTGCAGACAGATGAACCTCCCAAACTGCATAGCATTTATCTACCCCATCTTCTTGAGGGCATTTCGTGCACACAGTCTTTCCAAAGGAACAGAAAGCCTTCGAACTTCTTCCCTACTCTCCTGTAATTATGGAAATTCTGCTATGAACATGCAAAACAACCACACTGGGACAAGTACAAGAACATGCACTCTTGATGAACTCTACTTAATGTGCTTTAAACAAGGAATTCTGGGGAGCTGCTATTGACTGCAGTTTTGGGCAGCATTGCATCTATTTTGCATTTGCTGAAACAGGAATATACCAGGATAGCCAACAAAAGTATTTCCATCTGAGATGATGTTTTTTCCTGTAAGACAGTATTAAGGATAATCATGTTGCCAAAATCTCCATTTTTAATCAGTAAAGAAAACTTACTGACTCACCTACTTCAGGATATGTGAAGGCAAAATAGGGGGACTGCTTATTAACACGACACTGCATCGTTTTAAGGGGTTCTGCATTACCCCTTCTCACTCAGCCAATGCAAGTCATTGACAGATATCTGACTGGAGGCACTAGAGTACCTTCTCGGTGAGGAGCGTGGGCTGGATTTACCTCTAACTCTTTCATTAGCCTGCCCCCACCACAATTACATGTTGACACCATGAGCAGTGAACAGAATAATTTGAATACTAACTACATTGCTGGAGGTCTCACTGAACTGCAATTACAATCAGTCAAAAAAGCAAACAAAACATTGTTATTTTCCACCAAGTTTTTATACAGCCTCAAACCATAATGCCATTATATAAAAATCAATGACCTACCCTTGCTTAAGAACACTGTGTTCTGCTCTAATCAAGCTCTCTCTTATGCACGGTATAAAGTACTTGGAGAACAGTGATGGAAACACGAGGTAAATGACTGCAAGTTATTTGTGAGGCAGGGACTGCTTGGGATAGGTATCATGCTTTGGCCATACCAGTAGACAAAACAGAAATGCATATACCTTCTCCTGAACAAGATCTAGGAACATCTCCCAGCAAAACTGACCAGCAACCAGGTTATAAATTGCAACACAGTCAAGACCCACCAAACACTGCAGCATTAGCTGTCCTAGTGCACATAAGAATGTTAAAGGGCACCGCATTCACACTGTTAAAATAATTAAAATAATAATAATTCTAGGGTAATGTATGTCTCAGCAACAGTGGAAGACACCAACCAGCTTCCTGACAGCAGATGGGAAGAAACCTCTGCTGGGAAATTCTTATTTTATCATTTTCCCTTATGGGCTTCCTGCAGTGCAGAACTGCAGGGCCACAATGGGCGTGATTGTTTCAGAAGGGGATTGGTGGGACAGTGGAAGAGTTTTAAGACCAAGGGACACAGGTAAGTGGGAAGTACTGAACTGCAAAAGCTGAGGCATTTCTGAGAAACGGAATAAAAACTTGTAGAAATAAACAATTTCCCAAAGAAACTGCATTTACACAAATAAGTCACCTCTGCTAGAACTAGGAAAGACAAATCCCAGGGGACAGAAAAAGAAATCCAAAGTTTTCTTATCCTGTGCTGTCAATACAAGAGAACTGCTGACATGAGCAGCTAACATGTTCAATCTGAGGTTCCCTCAAACTTGAACTGGAGCTGCTAAGCCAGGCTGGCCTGCTTGCCTACCTCCCTATTTTAGTCTCATGCAGTTAACTGAGACTGCTTTAATGCAGGATGGTCAACTTAAACCTAAGAAGACTTTTTTTTCCTGTTGCATTGCAAATGTATCCTGATGCAGTGTTTTACTTAAGGCAATGTTAATATAGCAGGTAATTGACAGCAAAAAATTTTTTGGGGTTTCTCCTCATGTAAAACACATGCTTTTAAAGTGTCCAGTATCCCAGACAAAATAGCATCACTTTTCTTTCCTGTCTCATGCTCTGACTCAAAAACAATCATAAGGGTAAGACCCAAGTGTGTAAATAAGTCATAAGGACCTACAACTTGTCACAAAAGGTTTGCTGGTTGAACAAAGGAGATCAAGATGATGGTAAGCTGAAGATGATGGTAAGGAACACTCCTGATCAGGCACTTTAATCTTAAGCAGAAAGAACATGATAAAACTAGGTGTTACATATCTATCACAACAAACAGCACTAACAGAAATAACCGGAAACTGTGGACTAGCTAAAAATGGAAAAACCTTTCAATTAGAGGTCACCTTGCTAGAAAGATGACACAGGGCATATGCAAGACAACTTACCTTTTTTAGGTTAAGAATTATTACCAATCAATACAGTGAAGTGTACTACAAATGTGGATCATTTCTTCTCAAGAAGTATCAAAATACTTCAGGTTTCAGCCAACAGCCTGCTAAGGCTGCGTGAGAAAAGCATTCACCATCACGAGTGCAGAACTCAGCCTTTTCTGCTACCAGAATGAAAAACAGCACAGTAGACACCCAGCATACTAAGCACCACTAAGATAAGCCCTATGTATACCATATTTGTAATAGTACCAACATTCTGGTATAAAAACTGCTGCTTTCCAAAAGCCTAAGTGTGTTTAGGTTTCATACCCTTCAGAAAGAGCCACAAGTTCACATCTAATTTAAGTCAGTATACGCATATTGTACCAGAAGTACCACCAGCATTCAAATCCCAACCAAGGCTGATGCAGATTAGATCTCCATATACTGGTCTCTCTACTGAAACGTTACCAGGAGGAGGTCAGGACTAAACTTGCAAAGCTGGCTACTTGTTCGTCATGTTCTTTGGTAGATTAGCTAGCCCATGATATAAGTACAAAGCTCAAGTTTATTTGGACAGTGCTTAAAAACCACCGGTGTACTTCACAGATGACCCGTTTGCAAAAGTCTACTACTTTAAAACAAACAAATTCAAATATTTTAAACTTTTGATTTAGCAGGCACATTACTTTGTGCTGCAGAAGTTCACCATCTGCTGGGTTTACCTTTTAAGTCTCTCCACACTCCGGCTGCGCAGCCATCTGGGATGAGATAATTTGAACAGCAGACTGTTTCCTCCCATGTTACTAGAGAGGAAGAGCAGCCAAGCATGTATGAATAAAGTCTATTTCATTCTTTCAAACAAAGGTGGAGGAGGAGGATTTAAAAGTTTAAAAAAAAAAAAAAAAAAAAAAAAAAGTAGGGTGATGGAAAGAAAACTAAAAATGGCAACCCCATTATCTGTCTTCTACTGCACCATGACTACCAGAGCTGAGTCACAGTTACTATTGATTATAAATAAAGCAGGAGAGAACAGAGCCTGACTTAGAGATCCCAAGGTGAATTTGCAAAGCTGGCAGCTAGAAAGCTTTTCCATTTGCAAAGCAAAAAGGGGAGAAGTAGAATCAGAGCAAAGCAAAGAATCTCAGTTTAAATCTACCAAGTAATTTTTCTGACCAGAGCCAGCTAATTAACACCTCTCATCCATCAGCCAGTGCAAACCAGGCAATGCCATCGAGGTTAACTGCACCTGTGTGGACTCACGAGAATCAACGTCTTCTGGCATTTTCTAGGAAAGATGCTGAACACCAGCACTTTAAGTTAGGTGGACACAGAATGAACTGTAATTATCCAGCATCTTTAAAATGTAACCTTTCATCATTAAGTGGATTTGAAACAGTGAGTTCCCCTTTTTCTAGAATCAGATACAGTCAGGTCATCCTTTGCTTCAACAAGCATATAAGACACTAAGACAGACACACACACAAAAAAAATCCAAATAAACCCTTCAGGTTACTTCTATGTTGACCAAGAAGTTTGCTTTGTTCAACACGGTAAAAACAGTCAGGTGTCTCTGCAAAGTGGCAACACTTAAAAAAGCCGCATTGTGACAATTCCCATGCACGGTCCTCAAAAGGGAGCAGCACAACCATTTAAAGAGGTAATGCCACTCTACAGAAGTAACACTGACTGTGTCATTGTCAACTCTTTCTAAAATCTTGACAAATGAATGCTCCAGGCGTGCTGCTTGTCTTCTTAGAGGGAAGCACCACAACATGCATCCCACACTTTGTCAAAAAAGTAATTCTCACCCAAAATCATCGTAAATTTGCATGACAGCACAAAGGTGAATTTAGAAGCAGACAACAGAAGGCTCACAGACTTCTTGCGTGCCTCCAACAGTGCAAGGATTCACTCTTTTTTAACATTAAAAACAAAACTTTGGTAAGCTGGCCACAGACAGCAATTCTTTTTCTACTTGTTAAGGATCAGTTACCTAAAAAACTCTCATGCACATGCACAATAAAGATACTCGTTCTCCACATGAATTTTCACACTAATAGCCAGACCTTTGAGGAAACTACTCATTGAAATCATTTCTAGTAACAATAAGCAGAAGGAAGAACAGATTACACCAGTGCTGGAGGACCAGAGAGCAGCCACAGAGCCCACTTCCTCACTCTACAGATCTCGGTCTGGTTCCTCCTGGTTTTCTCCAGGAGTGAGGCTCAGTTCCCAACCCATGTTTTGGCATGCAGTCTTTCACTTGTCATGGACAAAACCATAAAACCTTCTTGATGAAACTCTCAAAAGGCACATGTAAAAAGACTGGGGATTAGGAAGCAATCAATGAGAACTGTTGTAAAGCAACAATTTGCCCAGCAGGGTTGTCTTGAGAAAAATGTGCTCACTGATGATTTCTCTCTCACCTTTGTCATTTAAGTTCATCTGCTCCTGCTGTCTCAGCCTCTGAGAGACCCTACCCAATCCAAAGCCCCAGGGGTACACACAACCCCAGT
Organism: Heliangelus exortis; assembly: GCF_036169615.1. NCBI lineage: Eukaryota > Metazoa > Chordata > Aves > Apodiformes > Trochilidae > Heliangelus > Heliangelus exortis. The sequence continues at coordinate 104,043,990 of NC_092422.1, forward strand.
GCCCCAACACAGCACATACTCCAGCACTCAGCAGGTAGACACCACTGCTTAGGGAAAGCTCTAAATCACATACCTTGTAATGCTGCAAACACTCACCTGGAAGAAGTGAAAGAAACAATGTTTCATCTATTACTTTAGAATAAGACCCTATTCTGAGGAAAATCAAATTCAGTTCAGGATTAAGTGAACAACAGTGCCTTGCAAGGAGCATGCAGCTGCCTAATGACCAGACTTTTAGGAGATGCCCTACCTTGCCCTGCACTGGCTGTGATCATAAGGAAAAGTAAAGTCATCTGGCCAGCCATCTGATGTACATGGGAACAACTGGACTGGATAAAGAAGACAGTTCATTTTTGTAAGAAACAATATATTTTATTTTTCTGACACCACAGCCCTGGCGAGTGGTTTTGTACCAAATTTAATGGAGGTTACACAGAACGTTTTACGCTGGGGAGGAAAAAAAATAACCACAAAAAAAAAAAATCCTGGATAACTTTTAGTGTCTGTTCCACTCCCACATTAATAAAATCACTTGGGGTTTCTAAGAAAAGGAGAACAGGAAACAGTGAGAGAGACTACTGTAGGATGTAACAGTGTCCAAGTCCAGCCCCTTCCTAAAAGTGGGAAGAGTCCCCACGTGAGGAGAGGCTCTCCTAGATTTACTCCTCAAAATAACACAATGTATTGCAGCTGCCATAGGAGGAGACAGAAGGGAGATGGAGAGAGAGAGGGTAAAAGAGAGAGAGAGAGAGAGAGAGAAAGAGAGTGAGAGTGAGAGAGAGAGAAAGAGAAAGAGAGAGAAAGAGAAGCCTATTTAATAAAGAGTGGGAGGGAGAGACAGAAGGTGCTGGACAGCACGCCATAATTTGAAAAATATGTCCTTAACTTATTATTTATTTCTTTTAAAAGATTCCCCTCACTGAACTTAAGTTCCTTTTTTTGTGCTTTTCATTAATACTCTGCTCTGAGGTCGTAGTTTGGTTTTTCTATACATTGGAGTTGAAGGAAAATAGTCCGAAGTTCTGAAGATGGATTCTCCACCTAAAGTAAACAGCCTAGAATCCCATTCTCCTTTCACCCCAAAGACTAAAGTCTCTGCTAAAATCCCTTTTACAATATAGTACAGTACACAAAAAACCCCAAAAATAACCGAGAGTCCTGGGAGAAGCCAGTCCGAAGGACGTAAACATACAGAGAATGGTGCAACTTGTGACAAATGGCAATTCTCAAAATACAGCTACAGATTCTCAAAGCAGGTGCCGTCACGGGATACCCAAGTCCACAAAAATAATTTTTAAAAAATAAATCTTAAAAAAAAACAACCTGTTAAAATGAATAATTTTTTTTTTTCAGGTAATTCCATACATTCGAGATTTCCCAAAGCATCCTCTGGTCTCTTTTCACCTATTGCATGGCCAAACCGTACTCCTGAAGCTCCCAAAAAAGCCCTCAGGACTTGGAATCTCATCTTGACAAGGATCAGAACATCCAGTCTTATGGTAGCAGCTTAAAACATCATGTTCCCTGGGTTTCCAGGGCCTTGGCTAAATCCTCCCATGCCAACGTCAGCAGCCATACCTCGGGGCCTCATCTGGGGGGGAATCATGATGTTTTGTTGGGGTCCCATCATGCCCTGCATTGACATCATCATACCAGGTGACCCTACAGGGCCCGGGTGGCTGTACAGCCCCGCGGGGGCCCGGTCCTTGCCTGGGATCATGCCCACAGCAGCCACGGGGTTGCTCATCAGAGCGGGCTGGCCAGGCATGGCCGTTTGTGCTGGTGACATCATGCGGTGGTGTGGCCCCATCATGCCTTGCTGCAGGAAGGCGGGAGGTCTCATCGGGTTATGACCCGGCATGGATGGTGCTGTCCCAAGAGGGATATCCGGAGTTCCCACCGGCCCGGGGCCCCCCATGCCAGGTAACGTTAGTCCCATCCTTGGGGGCTGCTCTCCTATCATCCCCTGCATGTGGGAGAACCCGGGCCCGGGACCCTGGGGCTGCTTGCGGCCTGGCACCTCCCCACGAGGGAAATACTGTAGTGTCTGGCTGGGCTTCTCCGACGGGATAATCCTGGACAGGTCAAACTCGGGTATTCCCGTGGCTCCGGGACGGATCACCTCTTGCAGCTCTGGATCAGTGAAAACCGAAGGCATATTGTTTCCAAGAACAGTGAAGGAGTCCGGACCGCCAGGGCCTCCAGTCTTGCAAAGTGCTGGATCTGTCGAACTTTGGGGCAGGTTGGTAGGACGCCCCAGAGGTCCTTCTCCGTGGAAGCCCATTCCCGCTGGGAAGTTGCCTTGTCCACCGCTGGGCCCATTATGTGGAAATGGCACCTGCTGTGGAGGGGATTGTACGGGAGGGAACCCCTGTGGGAAGCCCAGGCGTCCTTGAGGTACCATTGGAGACTCCTGGGAACCGTGCCCCATCATCGGATTGTGTGACATCAGGCCAGGTCCCACAGGGACCCCGTGAGGAGGTATATTGGGTCCCATGGCATTTGGAGAGGGCATCTGATTGTTGTGGGAAAGAGGCTGGGTCATTCCCATTGGGCTAAGGGTTGGCATTGGACCCACTGGGTTTGGACCTGAAATTCGAGGATTCTGAGAATTAATGCCCATTCCTAGGAAAGAAATAAGGAATCACATTTAGGTAACAGACCATGATAATCAACAAAATTATCAGAGAGCTTCCTGCAAAGTTACCACCCACACAAAAAAACCCCTGTGCTACTAAAAAGCATCAGTGCTGGCTCTTAACTGGAAAACTGATTCCACCTGCACAGTAGACTTCCTAAGCTTGCCACTGACCTTTCAAAAGGTGTCTAGACAAGTCTGCTCTGTTAGGAGGCTCTCAATTCAACTCATACCTTTACTACTTCCCTGGAAATCTAAATGACACAGGCAGTAATAAATATGTCTGTGGCAGATTATCAGCATATGGACACTTGTCCACTGGGAGGTGACTCAGTCTCCTTTCAAAGCTCAAGAACTGATGAATCAGGTAATCCTCATAAGACTAGGAGGTGACTATCAGTGAGGTTAATGAGCTATCATCATGAACTTATTCAATTAGCCTGCTTCCCCAGGTTCATTCAGCCACTCTGATCATTACTGCATGAATCAGACAGCAAAGCTACAGGTAAACTCATCAAGAATTCATTAAGAGTTGCTGTTCTCATGAAACATCCACTCATCCTCTCTTTCATCTATATTAATTCAACTGGATGGAAGGGCCACAGCTTACTTTTGTATTAAATATGTACCCACGAACATTAAGTTACCATCAGGGATTGGATTTCTCATATAAAAATGCTCACCCACATGACAGCCCAAAAGGACATTTTATTTTACTTTTTCTTTAAATCTCTTGGGTAGGATCCGTGACAGTTTCCCTCAGTCCTGGGCTAAAGACACCTGCCATTATATATGCCCTATATGAAAAAATGTATGCTTTTAGAAAACACCCTAACACTCTTCTCTAACAAAGGCAATCCACAAAAAAACAGGGGAAGACCAGATGATTCCGTGTCAAAAAAAAAAAAAAAAAAAAAAAACACAAACCCAAAACAAACCATCAACAACACACAACAAAAACCACCAAACCTGTGAAGCTTCTATGACAATGCCTTAAGACAAGGGAAGAATGGTTTCCTTTAGGTAACATGTTGTTGGTCTGCTTATTCCCATGAGCAGCCCTTCACTCACACAAGTAATTCCAGTTTGCCTGAATGGAAATCTCTCCAGCACATTAGGGTTTTCCAGATTAGACACTTTCTGAAGAACAGACACTTTCTGAACAGAAAAAGCACTGATTGCAAGGAGAATTTCCACCTCCCCATTTCAGAGAATTGCAACTGCCTTCCTCAAAAACAACCCATGGCTGTATTTCATAAGGCTTTTCCCTCTCATCACCTTAATTTGATGAAACTTACATAAAAATCACCCTCAGTGTACTGCCTGATAGCTTGAGCTACTGTTCCTTTGAGTTTCTTACCTGGTACACTGTTCATAGGTGGCAAATTTGGGGAGCGTGCTGGAGGGGAGTCATCATCCGAGCTGGCCACAGTTTTGATGGCATCATGATAGAGTGGTGTAGAGCTGGGCATGGCAAATTTGGACATCCTGGACATCATAATGGAGAGGGGATTCTGGGAGAGGGTCGGCTCTGGAGGCATTGTGTAAGGACTGCTAGAGGGAAGATTCCCAGGGAGAGTCACAGGAGCAGACTGGCTGACTGTGGAAGGAGGTGGACCACCTTGGGAAAAAAGGAGGCAGCAAAGAAAAATACTTTTATTTTTTTTCCTTATCACATGTTTTCCCTAAGTCACGCTCTTTTCTCCTAGAAATCTCAAGAAACAGCACCCCCTTTTATTGCAAGGGGCCACCTGACTAATGCAGTCAATGCCTGTGAAAGGTACCCAGAAAAGTAAGCCTACTGGTCAAAATCATTAACATTTGTTATTCTGTATCCTGCGCTTGTACTGGAACTATCTTGAGCTTCTCCAAATCCACATATAGAATTATCAAGTATGTCTGAAGATCCTACTATTCAATTTCTATACACTGAAGACCCAGGTACCAGGTCTAGTACCTTTGAAAATCAAAATCTATAGTCAATTAGCCCACTGACCATCAACTGTAACTCCTTTCCCTTTTTCTTCAGAAGGCATCAAACAAGCACAAGACATAGGCAGCACAACAAAAGCTTTAGCAGGTATTATACTAAGACATGCAAGCAGACTTCTGACAAGCTGCACCAGAAACTCCCTTGCTTATGTTTCACTTCGTGTTTTACATACACATATTTACTGCTCATTCCAGTTACAGAAGTGTTCTCTGCACCTATTAACATCATCCTTTGCTCTCTCAAAAGTAGAAATAGCTGCACTTCCCATCTCCTTTGTTCTTCACCAATTAATTTCATGCCACCCAGACCACATTTAAGGAAAGATGCTAAACAGAAGCTGTACTATCAGTGAACATTCACTGCACATTCCTTAGCCCCACCCCTAGAGAATACAAAAAAAGCCATTTACACTTTGGAAGAGCTACATGTAAAAGTGTTCATTAAGCACAACATTAGGCACCGACTAAAGCATTCACATTTCCGACTTGTAGCCACTTAGGCTCACACTGGGCATGGCCTCATCAGCCATGTGGGATACCACTATCCTGGCTCCCCTCCTGAACACGGACACCTGGCCAGAAACCCCTCCCAGCGGGTGTGAGGGGTTACCCTCCTTGCCACTGCCACTCCCCCAGCAGGCACTCCCTCACCCCCCAGCCCCAGCTGGCACCCCTGGCATTTCCCACAGCAGTGCTCAAGGACAAGGTGGTCACCCTGCTGCCACCTGGCCCCACCAGGTCTACAGACCTCCCAGGAGGCTGCAGGGGCTGTAGTGCTAGCAGCATGGAGAGAGCCAGGTGGAGCATGCTCTGGGGCAAGCCCCAAGAAGGTTTGGGAGAGGGAAGGGGGAGGCACAGGTGTGCTGCTGACACCCCACAGAGTTTTGAGAAGCAGATGGAGCAGTGCCAGCACCTGCAGCCCGAGGTCCCAGCATCTGAATGACCAGCGTCCCACCTTGACACACAGAAGGCACCGTGCAAACCCACAAATACAACAGGAGGAGGAAAAGCACTTGTGTAAGCACCCAGCTGACCCTAATCACAGTCTCCTGCCAAACATCATTCAGCTTCCACCACCCTGCAAGAAACCTCCTCCCCCCCTTGCTGGACACCTTGGGGTAACCCAACGCAAACTGAAGGGCCAAACGTGGCTGGGAGAGGCCGCACTCACCCGACTCCACATTCCCCAGCATGGCTGGAGAAGACATTGTGAGAGATGCCTTGTGGTTTGGGGGAATCCCAGGGCTCTGCAAAGGAGGCTTTGGAGACGAAGTCCATCCAGGAGAAGGTGCGGGAAGAGACGGAGACTTGAGGTGGACAGGAGAAGCAGCAGCAGATCCCAAGACGGGGGGAGATTTAATGGAGGCAGCGGCAGCCGCGGCAGTGGGGCCCGCAAGCATTCCTGCCAGCTGGGAGGGTGTCTGAGGGGATTTGAGGTTCCCCGAGGGAGACCCCATCATGGGAGACTGGACCTGGCGCATCGTAGGGGACTTCAGAGGGTTGATTCCTGGCGAATGCACCTGACCAGCTGCAGAGATATCCAAGGGCTTGCGGCCAAGGCTGCGCTGTGCAGGGGGAGCAGTGTTGAGGCTATTGGGGTTACTGGTGGGATTGAGAGGTAGTGGCGGCATGTGGCTGAGCCGGTTGTTAGTCCTTTGGTCAGGCCCCATCTGTTCTCTGAGATTTCGGAGACCGACTCCTGGGCCCTGAGACATGGGAAGGAAAGGCCTGGGACCCATGCCATACTCCTGCTGCGGGTGCTCCCCAAATGGCAGTGGCACCATTTTCTGCTGGGAGGAGAGCATCTCTGAGACACCAGGGCGAAGTTTCATCATCTCTTCTGGCCCAACTCCTGCCTCCCTCAGCTTCTGAGGGACCAGGGGTGGGTTGGAGCCCATGCTGACATTCATGCCCATGTCCCCCTTCATGCTGCCAGGACCCATTCCAAACTCCAGCTCCCTGCTAGAGCCCATTTGTGGGGGAATGCCTTTCGGGAAGTCCCCCCTGGAGGGGCTCATTGGACCTTCCACTGGCATGCGAGGGAAGATGGGGTTGTTCCCAGGCTCCATGTGTCTCTGAGAGGGCATCATTCTGTTTATCTCCATGCCGGGCCTAATGCCTTCCATGTTGAGGCCAGGAGGGAGACCCATCTGTTTCTCAGCCAGCTGCTGCTGATAGAGCTCCTCAGGCAGACCTTGTGGATTGGGGAACCGCTCCCCTCGGCCGGGGCCACTGAAGACACCCTGGCCAGGGGGGAAATTTCGGCCATCTGGGATTTTTGGCACATCATCTGGCCAACTAACTCCCGAAAGCCCAGGCCGAGAGGCAGGATTTGGAACACCAGGGCCCTCCATGTCAGGGTTCATCATTCCTGCAAAACCAGGCAGACGCATCTGGCTCCCAGGCATGTTGGGATGAGGGGCCATGCCTCTGGGAGGCAGAGAGTGAGACATGTTCATGCCTTCAGGAAAGGGCTCTGGACCCCCAGGTCCCCAGCCCTCCCCAGGGGTCATCTGGTAGGGAGGGGGAGGACCTCGGACCACTCCACGAGGCCCATGCTGATGGACCATCATGTCCTGCAGTGAACACTGCTGCACAACCACCTGCTCTTGCTTTCTTCTCTTCTCCTCATAAAACTCCTGCTGCAGCTTGAGCCAGGCCACCTGCTCCGGAGTCATGTGGTCCAGGTGGTCTGGGCCTATGGGTCCTGACTGGGAGTTCATTGGTGGTGGTCCCATTTCATCTGGGGAAAAGGGCATGTCCCTGTGCCCCTGAGGGCCAAACGGAGCCCCTCCATCTGTCCGAGACCCTGACCCTTTGCCTAAACTTTGGGATTGAGCCATCATGGCCTGTATTGGCCCTTCAGGTTTCTTTTGGGGACCATCCAGCACCCCAGCATTTGGGGGTGGCCCCCCACTTTGCCCTCCCGCAAACTCCTTCTCATCAGGGAAGAGCATGCGCTGTATGTCTCGCAGGGTCTGCAAAGAGCGCTCTCGATGCTCCAGCTGCTCCTGTGACAATCCATCGGGATTCTCACCCAAACTGGATGGGTCCCCGCCAGACACCTGCTGGGGAGGACCTTTGGGGTCTGCAGCAGAGCTATTGCTACCCTGGGAAACGGGGCTAACGGCTCGATTATTGGGGGTTGAACTCTGTCCAAATCCTTCCGTCTGCAACGGGGTAGAGTTGGCAGGGCTGCCCACAGACATCACTTTGCTTTCCACGTTGGGACTGTCCTGATCTATGGGACATGGGGGGGCGGTGGATTTGGATACCGGCGCTGACACAGGTGGAGTCGGCTGCATTTTGGCGTTTTGGGGAGGGTTCTGGTCCTGGGCAGCAGGGGGCTGGGGCTGCGGCACGGGCTTGGGTTCAGTCCGAAGTGCAGTGATCTGGGGATTCTGCAAGAGAAAACCATATGCTGTGTCTCACTCTTTTTTACAGCCATGTCGCATAAGCAGCAGTGCAAACAAAACATCCTGTCTCAACCTCACTAGCCTGCACTTGGCAAGGAAGGGCAGCCTTAATGCAGCTATGACAGAGCAGCATCTTGACCGTGAAGAAACTTATTTTGCTCAAGCATTACAGCAGGTGCCCCTTGCCTCCTGCTAGCTTTGCATGAGCAATGGGTCAGAAACAGACTACCCAAATATTCCAAGACTCAGGCTCATCTCTGGATGATCCAAGATAATTCTTTCCAGAAGGCTAGAGCCACTATTTCTCTCTTTAGAGTGTAAATAATCAGCCATTTCTCTGAATCACACACACACAAGTACATTTGACGTTTCCCACCCACATGCAGGTATTCCCTACCAAGGGTAGAGTGTTTCGTTCCGCCTTGCTGTTTGAGATGTTCTGTATATGAAAGGACACTATGGTTTCCACTTGTCCCTTCAGCACAGCTTCTGCAGCCCTGAAAAACAGACAGGCATATGCACAAATCCAGTCAAAGCTAGGAATAAATTTTTCTTCTATTCTTCAGATGGCAGATGGGAGAAAGACTGATTACATGTTTCACTCTAGGTGAGTAGCAAAAGAAAAATGCTTACATCTACAAACTCAACAGGTTTCATGTCTCAGTTTGGGCCATCTTGGCTGCTACTCACTGCATGGATTGCAAAACAGTATCTGCAAGCATTTGCCAAAAAAAAAAACAAAACCCAACAAAAAAACACAAAGAAAAAAAAACCAAACAAGCCCAAAACCAAACAAACAATAAACCAAAACAAAACAACAAAACCCCAGAATACCTTGAAGGAATAAATAATCCCTCCTCAGAGGGCAAGACATTTTCCCTTCCAGCATCACCAAAACAAGCAATGACTTTTTGCTTTAAGAACACACTTGATGGAGAGAGTGCACTTGAGAATCCTAAAAAGGGAGCACAAACGTAAGCCGTGCTCCCTGAAAACATTCAAGCATCTACCTACGTACTTGTTGGCCATCTCAGTAGAGAACACGTAAACCACTTTGGATGGAGTCTTCTGCCCACTTGCCGGCTCCAAACCAGCGGTCAGGCCATGGGAAGGTGTGGAAGACCTTGGGGCTGAAGTATTCGAAGGTGTCATGGAGTGTGGTGTGTGCTGAGAATCCTGGGACTTCACATGATCAGCAGAATTGCAGTCTGGAAGGGGAGAAAGAAGAAAGGAATCACTGTCTCAAGAGCATTTTGGAAATAATTTGTGGAAACTCATCAGAGCTATTGCTCCTGAAACTTTCGGCATCTCCCTCAAGTAGTACTAAAGGCAATTCTTCTATTACACTGTGTATCTTTCCCCAAATGCCAACTGCCCTTCAAGCACCACTGGAAGAAAGCTCATCTTGTCCCTTTCCAAGGCAAGTGGCAGTTCCCAGACCTGACCTCTTTGAATTCTCTAATTGCCACACAGAAGAGCAGGAAAATTACACTCCAGATAAACAAATACAAATGTGTCCACATCCAAGGAAAACAGCTGTTGCAAAAAACTTTACTTTTTTTTTACTTCAGCCACCTTAGCCAGGTGGCTTAGCAAATGGACAACAAAGTAAAGATGGAGAACTGCACATCTAGTCTCTTTTTGCACTGCCTAACAGGGGCAATGTTGGAGCCAGGAACAGAACACAGAAACCCCAGCTCTCTAGCTTATGTTACCAGTCAGGATGCTACAGGTTACATATCTGTGTTGACAAAACAGGCTTGCATATTGTTCAAACCCCCAGTAACAACAGCGAAGTTCCTGAAAGGCCAAGGCCAGAAGGAAACCAACAGGTTGCATTTGTACTTTCAAATCCTCTAGGGAAGTTTAAGAGTTACAAAGCAACTTTCCCACCAGAGTAAGGTCTGTACTTTAACTGAGAGTGAACAGGTCATGTACTGATGCCAGCTATGACAACCTCTCCTCTTTGCCTGCTCTCAAGACCTTTAGACTTCATGGGATGCAACTTTCAGAACCTCAGACAAATGTTTTGCTAACACTTGCATATCAATTCTCCATCTCATAGAGGGTTCAGACTAATTGTCTGTGCCTGCACATGAATCCTAGCAAACATACCTTTGATTTCAGGGTCATCATTAGGAGTCCCAGCTTCCCTCTGTTCAAAGGAGTCTGCTGAAATGCTCCTCTCTCTCTTGCCCTTCCCCTTGGCACCATTTCCAGCCCCATTCTTCAGCCCCATGCTCCCACCTGGGCCAGGGAGCACTTTGGGAGGGTGACCTCCACTTTTGGGGTCACAGGGAGAGGGCTGAGATTGGCTGGTGGAGCCCCCTTGTTTGCCCTGATTGGAAAATTTGGAATCCAGCTGGGGGTTGCCAGACGGGGACATCACTGTAGGGGGACGGACCATCACCTCCTGCTTTGATTTGGGGCTACTAGGAATAGAGAGAAAAAAAAAAAAAAAAAGAGAAAAAAAAAAAAAAAGGAAATAGAAAAAAAATTAATCGACAAATCACACCATTGATTCATTCATTAATTTAACAGATTAGAGAAGAGAGAAGTAGAAACAACCACTGCCACCTTTGCAAGCGAAGACAATTGCTGACAAATTAAAAAATGCCTGCAAGCTTAGAGTCATGCAAGGTGGCTTTTTTCAACATGCCCTGAAAGGGTTATTATCCAAGATGGGATCTCATTGCTCAAGAAGCCACCAGGGCAAGCTACAGACCTGCCACATCCCAGAAACTATTGTCACATGAGGACCTACCTCTGGGGCTTCTGTCAATAAAGACAACGGTTTCTATGTGCACAGAGAAGCACCTCACACCAAGACCAGCTCAGAGTAAACAAACAAGGCACAATAAAGTTCACCTCACCAACTCTCCTGAACCCCAACTATACACGGCAGCTCTGATCAGAGAAGACCACCCCACACCCCCTTCCCTTGCACCTCCCTATCCAGTTCTACAGGGAGCACAAGGAAAACCCAGCATTACTGCAGCATTCATCATACATTGGGGCGAGCTGCCAGGAAAACACAAACCTCTGACCGTGAAAACAATTAAACCAGCTACAACCTGCCTCTGAATAAGGTAAGAGAAGGATACCATCTCCCTGCACGCTCCTGCAAAATGGGGCAGATGAAGCTTAATATGCCAAAGGAGATTCAGAGTCTTTCCTCCCAACTTCCATTCAGAAAATTGCATCCTAAAAATATTTTGCTCCTCTGGGTTTCACAGACATGTTAGCCACCCCCTTCCTCCTCACTCTTCAGTTATTCCATCATGATCAGATCTTTTGCACTGTTTTTTCGCCATAACCACTACCACTTCCAACAGGCAGCACTTGCTAGCATCCTCACTGTAGGACTTCCACAACCTGCTTCCTCTTCTGGACAGGTAGCTGACTCTGAGGCATTCCCTCTGAGTTACTCTCAAGCTTCAGATGACCTCTAGAAGTAAATAATCAAACTTGACAGTGCTGTCAAACAGACCATTCTGTGTCCATGAATCCCTGAACACTGCTTCCCTTCCATATTTTTCCCATTCCAAATTAGCAGAGAAGAGATGCTAACTTGCTTCACTGGCAGGTGAGGATCTCAGTTCACAGCTGATCAGTTCTACAGCCCGTTCAGGTCCATAATATGGAGGAAGTCTTTTGTGTGAAAGTACAGACAGAAAGACCTCCTGCTGCTCAGCTACCCCTTGTGGAAACATAATTAGAAGTGGGGGAAGAAAAAAGAACAACAACTATAAACAGCACGTTCACTCTCCTACAGTCTATTCAGACACCTGATAGGAGGGAAGAGGACGTAAATAGAGAATTTGCACCTCACAGGTTTAGAGCTTTCAGCTCATCCTGGGACTAAGACATGTAGAAGCTCATCAGCACTGAAGAAGCTCAGCCAGCACACAAGTACACAGCAGGTCTGACGGGAGCACAAAGAAGGACCACTAAGTCACACACACACCAGCCCTTGGCGAATCTTGCAGCAGAGCAAGGAACAGCATCATTCACAAATTCAGAGCAGCTGACCACAGCCTCTTTTCCTTACCTCTGTGTGTTGCCTGACGGGGAGTTCCTCACTTTGGGGTTACTGGAATGCATTGACAGAAATCCTGAGCTCACAGTCTCACACACAGGCAGATGGGCTCTCCTCAAGTTCCTCTGGGGAGCGTGCCGCCAGAGGCAGCGTCGAAGCACTTCCTGCCACCCGCTTCTCTCAATGTTGGCTGTCTGCTTGCCTTTTTTCTCTTTGCTCCTCTCTGGTTTTGCACTGGGTGCTTCCCTCCTGCAGCTCCAGCATTCTCTAGACTTGTGCCTCCTGCTGCCCAAGGGAAGTCTCGCATCTCCAGGGCACACTGTTAAAACCACCCCACAAGAAGAGAACAGAAAACCAGTGAGGAATTTCCTAAGCAGATGTGTCTGGTGTGAAGCAGTAAGCGGCAATTCTTCACCCATTACTGAGAAGACACAGGAGAAGAGCTTTTAGATGGCTCAGTAGAGCTGTGTATTTCAAACTGGAGACAGTCCTGGCTGGTGGTTCAGTTTACAGGCAATGAGGCCATCTTCCCTTGATCCAAAGCAAATCACTCCAGAACCAACAAAACAGGGAAGAGCCTTGTGTCTGGACACTTTGGTTCTGCATCTGTGCGCAGCTTGAAGACACCTCACAGCAAGTCAGAAGGAAGCCTAAATTACAAACCCCCAACATGCCTTAGCTATCTAGATTTCCCCTGTGAATGGCTGTAATCTGATATTTCTTAAGAACATAAACTCTACTCAGATCTTTTTCTGTCTCCTTGGTCCAATATAACTAGACATATGTTCAATGCTGTGAGCTAAGGGTTGCAAAAAGGGAGGAAAATAAAATAAAATGTCTTCCTGACCACCTGTAAGCAGCCAGCTATGCTGTGATTACTCTGAAAATACTAGAGACTAGTCACTCAATATATATCTATTAGAAAGGCCAAAAGATCACCCTCTAAATTTGCTCAGCAACACTACTGAGACTATTGAGACTGTATTAAAAAAAAAAAAAAAAAAAGCAGCATTTTTTTCAGGTTCTTTCCAAGAAACAGTATGTATGATGCTCACAATAAGGCATATAAAACTGTTTCTAGAGGAGGTATCTATTGAACATTACTGTTTACATCCTTTGGGCTAAATTATTTTGGAACAAATTTCTGTCTTGTTTATGTTTCAACAACATCTCTCCTGTTCATCTCACCTACTCAGATGCAAATCCACTTAATTTAGAATCTAACAGAGATTTATTGTTAATGTATTAAGCGTTGCTAGTTAATTATTATTCAAATGTAAATATTCCCAGTATTCCTCCTCAGCACCAAAGTACCAGTTTTTTCCTCTGTGTTATCAAATGAAACTAAATAAATCTCACCAGACTGGGAGTGTCTTGAATTTTAAGAAGAAACTACTGTGGATTTAGAAAACAAAAATTGGTTTACTTACTTGCTAACACATGAGGATTAAGAAGCACAGGCATTATATGACCACCTTTGGCCAAGGAGAGTTATCAGTAAACTGTAGTGTTAAGCACCATGGTTTTCCTGTTCCCCAAACTTATCTTGTTGTGAGGTTGTACCATTACACTTTTTAACAACTTTGCACTGCTGTACTTTAACACAGTGGTTCACACTGCAGTTGTTCCATCAAGCTCTGCATCATCTCAAAAATCCTCCTACCACACACCTTCTTCATGCACCAGAGAAACCATCCTTCTCCCTGTTCTCACCTCTTCTGTGTTGCACAAACCCACGAATATGTGTAATGTTTGTGCAATAAAAGTACCATTTTTAATGCCTCACATTAGGCAAGGTCAGATGAACTCCAGTCTGAGCCTCACACCCCACAGGATCCAAGCTAACCCAGTGATTTTGAGAACAATGTTGGAGTTGTTCTGTTACTATTATTACTACTACCATGCTGGAGCTGGAGCTATACAAATACGTTAAAGACGAGAAATCACCTTCACAAGTACCCGAATCTGTACCATCTTTGCATGCAACTTTGGCTCCTATGTCTGTTTTGACAACAGAACTGTAACATGTATCTTCAACACCTAACTTCACTTCTCAAGAGTCTTACACAGCTGTAAAAGTCACCAGAAATCAGTGACACTTCAAGATTTTCAGTTAACGTGCAGATATGAATCCAAGTACGGGAAATTTCAGGTTAAAAAAAAGGAACAACAGCATTAAAGCGTGTAGAACTTAATGCTAAAAGCAGGATGTAAATGCCTGTGAGATGAACTTAAGTATTCTAGTAGTTTCATCCTCTGCTTTTCCACTTTTGTTATTTATGCATTATTATGTTTCCTGTTATTATAAGATGAGAATTTTGTCAGCTCCAGATGAGCACAGTGCAATGAGAAAATGTGCTGAACAGAATCAGGATCACACTGGACACGCAATATTTCTAACACAACCAAACTTTCAAGTACTTAGTGGCAGGGTCGGAGGGGGAGGGCTGGGTGAGAAATAACCTCCCATTTTTTAGCCCTCCTTTTTTGTTATGCTATACACATGGATCTTACATCTATTAGAACTGATGTGTTTTGCAAAGGAAACATTTTCCGATCTCCGTTTAAATTTCTTCTTACCAGAGAGAGCAATAAAGGACACATCAATATATTCACTGGTGGAACAACTGCAACTCAACTACGTTCACTTCTCATTTCTGCACACTGGGAACGTACCATTTTTAATAATGTGAAATGGAATGCCTCATGATTTTTCTAAATGCACTTCTAACATATGTATGTCTGGGAAACTAGGGTTCAATAATGGGAAAGCTCTAGAGAAATGTATTTTTGCAGCTGGAGTCTGCCTGCCACAGCAAAGCCTTTATCATTGCTCTGAAAGTAAAAGTGGGGTCACTGACCGTGTATGGTCAAGCTACTTCAAGACATTCTAGCAAGCTACATCTAAGGCTGTGGTTTCAGGATTGCTTTATAACATGCCAGGTAATGGCTGCAGGGAAAAGGGGTGGTTCAACTGGCTACTTTGACCACCTCTCTGAACCAGATCAGGGAAAGACATGAATGGGAGCTAATCCAAGGGACACTGCAGAAGTTTCTATTCAGATGGATTAGTCCCCTGATCTGGTTGATGACAGCCACATCAGTGCCACTAAAAGCTCAAAGAAGAAGGTGAACACAGGTGAAAATGAGCCTCACCCAATGGGCTGTAGTTCACAATTTGGATGGCTTAAAATTACTTCAAACCTCAATTGCAGAAACAAGGGATGAACCTGCATTTGTGGAGATACAATTGACAGATGTTGCCTTTCTAACAAACAGCTTACCGAGACCCCTGGTGTCACGACACAGCACTACTCATTGTGGAGGCCATGAGCTGCAAACCACTTGTCTCACAAGAAAGGATCACCTGGAAAAAAGGAGAGAAAGAAGAGTTTCACCAACAAAGAAATCAAGCTGTGCATCCCTCCCATGCATCCAGCCAAAGCAGCAGGGGAATCAAAACTCACTCTGATCCACTGACAAGGGGAAGCCTCTGCTCAGACTGGCAAGATTTGTCAGCACCGAAAAAGCCACCATCAGACTGGATGAGTCTGGAGATGTGTGCTGCACAAGGAGGGGAAATAGGTCAGACCTGCTTCAGCACTCCCACATTTGAGCTAGCTGGATTCCCATGAGCTCATCTGTGCTTAGAGAAGCTGGCACAAAGCTTGGACATGTAACCTCCCATTCTCTGCACCATCTCTCTTCAAGGGCTCACTTTCACCTCACTATGAGGCCAGCAACTTCTGCCAAACCCCTGTGCTTCATATATTAAACCTCCTCCACATCCAGACAGCATATAAATAAAAACATCAAGTATCAGGTAAAGCCATGCAATTTTTAAGTCATATGTAGAGGAAAACTGAGCAGGTTTTAGAAGGAAGAAGCACTATCTACTGTTCTGGCAGCTCTGAACTTACATCATAGTGCTATACTACAAGGAGAAAGGAATCCAACTGCAGACCTTCCCAAAGTAAGACACACTGCAAGTTTGGTCAGGATTGGTCAGGTTGCACTACGGTTATTTTCTGTAAGGCTAAAAGATTTCGTGGCCCAGGAACCATTAATGGAGACAATTCTGCATCAACTAATGTTCACCCACATGTTAAAGCAAGTTTAAATGTCTGGAAGTTCTGTAATACACAGAAACACGGACTTTGAGCAATGGCTCAATGGTAAATTTGAGGTTAGTGAAGACAGACCTGCCAGGCTCTCCTTCACCCACTCTGAAAACTGGAGAGGCTGGAAGAACAGTGTGAATCAAGACAACATTCACTGTTGGGCCTCTCAGAGCACTTTCAGCTATTTACACAGCACAGACAGCCTTGCAGTTAAAGTATGACTACAACCTGAAATCACTACCAGAAGTTTTCTGTGTAATCCCAGTGCATTCTGCTGACCAGATCTCCCAACCGGAACACAGGAGCTGTTACTAGGCTCAATTAATTACACATTGTGAAACTCTGCATATTCTCTTCCCTCCAACATTCTCCAAACTATTATCTACTGCAGCTTCACCTTAATAATGTAGCAATGCACTGCCATGTAATCCATTTCAACAAAACCAAACTACAAAGCTAGCCCCAAACAATGCAGCTACATTCTCCACCCAGTCCAGCCAAATCAAACAATGAAATCATCAACGTGATAGACCATCCTTATCTAGCCAAGTCACACCTGCAGACAGAAGCTGAAGCAAACACCTATCGCAAGGAGCTGCTTTATCCAGTAAAACCTACCACAGCAACACAATCATCCCTGAATCCTATTACCCAGTTATAGCTCCTCTCCCCTTTCCCCCGCCCCACCCAACAAAACAATACAGGCAAAGCCATGCCAGTGCCAGTACTGACACACCTCTATCAAAGACGAGACAGAAATCACCTTTTCCCTTGAAAGGGAAAACCAGCACAGATCAGGACTGAGACATCATCACAGTGATCAGGGATCTATTGATTGGAACTTTCAAATCAAACTTGGAAAAGCACAGGAGCAGGGCAGACCTTAACATACCAGGCTCAGGCCTGCAAGAGGCACACAAACGATCAGAAGTGGGTCCATCTTTAAGGCTAGCAAGACTGCAATTCCATCCTCTGCTCACCTGCACAGGGTCTTAGCTCAAAGTCAGCTCAAGACAGCTTGCTTTACGTGAATTTAGGAGCAAACAAGTGAGAGCATGTACACAAGCAGCTACGACAGAGTAACTAACAAAACACAAACACACAACTTAGGTTACCCTTTGGTAATGTATTCATGAACCATCCCTGCACTTCTACAAACTAGCCATGATATTATTGTACTGCAAATGGAAGAAGAACATCCAGAGTAAGCCCTTAAACTGAAAAGGCTTGATAGTGACAAGTGGTGAGGCACTCAGAGGTGTACAGCATTATGGCTGCTTCAACTGCAGTTAGCACTAAATCACTTCAGTCTTTTCTCCCTCTTTGAGAAGAAGAATGTGGAGAGATGAAATAAAGGCATACCAAGGAGATAAAAGTATCTAACTTGTGGCCTGGCTGTGACACAAAGCTTTAAAGGCAAGAAACCTCTCTCTCTATCTACAAGAAAGTGCACACTTCTTTTTTTCTCCCACAGCCTTTCTGACACTGTCAGTCTGTGCTGGACTGAGGGTGGCAAGAGCCCAAGCTCAGCACAGAAGAAAAAAGGCTTGAGACCTGCTGCTACAGAAAACAAATGACAACTTTGAATGCAAGCTGTGCCAGCACCCTGAACTGTAGCTGTGGTAGTGGAGTAAGAGAGAAAGAACATAGTGAAGTAAAAGACTGCTTCGGGAAGAGCAGTGGCTTCAGGAGCGACCAAGAACAGGAGCACAAGTAGCAGAAGCTGAGCAACTGTTCATCTTGACAGCCACCAGGAAGCAAAGTGCGGCGTGTGCCTCCACCAGTGGATTCCCCATGCAGCCAGAGGTGGTGTAAGGCAATGAATCAACTGAAACTCTGCTTTCCTGTAGCACAGTTTTACTGGGAAGGGCACATCCTATTTCTCAGACCCTCGTTCAGCCATATAAAAAGGAAAACACCTGAACTGGCAAGAGGTGACTCCACTACTCCCAAGACACGCCAAGAGCTACCAGTGGTTTTCACCACGTGCTACACACCAGTTTTCTTAAGTGTTTGCTTATTTTGCTCACTTGCAGTTTAACTGCACGTGTTGCTTTTTAGTTAGCTGCCTAAAGTACTAAAGTACTTGATTACACACTTCATTGATAGAGTGCAACTGGGAAACAAGGAGGACACAAAGTTATTCGGTGTTTTTATTAAACTGTCAAGCCTACCAAAAGAATATGTAAAAGCAAGGCCATAAATCCACATGAGTATTCTACACTACACACATCTCCCTGTGACACCTGAGGATACAAGGACACAGGACACTCTTCAATCCCTTGACACAGTCCCAATTTCTAGATATGGTCCCTATTAAGGGTTTTTCGCTATGCCTTTAAATCTGCTCCTACCTCTTAGCAAAAGCTGCCTTCCTCACCCTTTTCCATCAATGCATAAAGCATGTGTTTGTAATACAACTAGTGCTGGACCCACCACCACTCAAATAGGTTTGTCAAAATCACTGCCTTACCTTTTGTACACCAAATGTGTGCTGGACCCAGGAAGGCAACTTCAACCAGCCAAACTCTATCCAATTCTATCCCTTACAGCCACCGCTAGCACTTCTCACCCAGCTGAAAATTAATTCTAGATAAGATGTGATTAATTTTCAGGAGACAAGCTTCCTGTTTCAGCTAACCTGGTGGCCACAAGCTCACTGGTGTTGGCACAAAGGAGGCAGCAGTGACTGATGGCACATGCATGGAGAGGTTTAATCTGGCTGTTCAAATACGCTTGAATCCTTCTCCTGCCAGGACCCTCTGTCCCTTTCTCTTAAAAAAGGGCAGAAAATACACTGGGTGACTAAAGAACTGCTGGGGCTAAAGACACAGTATCAACACACATCATCTGAACATCTGCTTATTCAAGCAAGTCATCAGCAGATGGTCTGAATACATACTATCTTGTCATTTCCATAGCAGAGTTTGCAAACCTCATCCTCTAATCAAACTACATCATTATGAAGACTTTATAGTGGCCTTCCAGTACCTGAAGGGGCTACTGGAAAGCTGGGGAGGAAATTTTTATAACAGGTAGCAATCACACAAGGAGTAGTGGCTTTAAACGGAAAGAGGGTGGATTTAGGTTACGTATTTGGATGGTATTCTTCACTATGAGAATGGTGAGACACTGGAACTGATTGCCCAGGGAAGTTGTGGATGCTTCATCCCTGGAAGTGATGAACAAGGCCAGGTCAGACTGGGCTTTGAGCAACCCAGTCTAGTGGGAGGTGCCCCTGCCCATTGCAGAGGGAGTTGACTTGCTTAAGGTCCTTAAGGTCCCTTCCAACCCATACCATTCTATGATTCCATGATCATCCCACAGTCGACTTTCAGCTGATTTGCTCATGTGTTCCATCTGCCAGAAGGGTAGCAGCCACTTGCACCAGGGGCACCTCATATGCTCTGCCCAAAACAGCTGCTGATGTAGGGAAAACACCATGTTCTATTATTCCCCATTAAGTCATAAATTCCATTTTCTTATAAATCATTTTCACAACATCAAGAGCAAACTTGTTAATACTAAGCTTATTATATAGCAATTGCAGACAGTCACCTATTTCTAGATGGTCCTAACTTATCTTGAAACAGCGTGGATTTTTCTACTTTTATGTCTTGACAACAAAAAGAACAGCCTATGCAAAGCCCCCCATTTCCCAAAGCCAAGAATTCCTCTTTATGCACATCAGAGAAATCTCTGCTAATCCCTAGTCTGCACGGCATTACCTCTTTGATCATGGCCTTGTACCAAGAAACAACTCTTGAGCAAAAGAAGAATCAAGAACTTGTCACCTGAAGTCACTTTGCTACATGAATGTGAGAACTACACAATCTTCACAGTTACACACCATAAAGTGTGTATCTTCACAGTTACAACCTCCATAAAGAAAATAACTTCTCTTGTACACATGGTGTGCATGTACCTCTGTTAACCCCTAAAACATGGTAAGGTTATTGCCCACAGCTATCTCCATAGCTTGAAACACAGAGAAAAGACAGGGTCATTTCAAAGTTAACACTTTGATGATCTACAGCCACACTGACAGGGAAAGAGCATGCAAGACTATACCATTGCAAGAAGAGAAGATCCTTTGGGTAGCTCAATGTACCCTATCCTATCACCACACACAGGGATATTTCATAAAAAATCAGCTTCTTCTGACATTCAAAACATAGATGGCCAACAAGCATAAAGTCCAAACTTTTGCTCTCCATCCTTAAAAAGTGCAGCCAAGACAACCACTGACAAAGCACAACACAACCCCAAAAGCTGAGAGAATGAAGCGTTTTATGACATTTCCCATGTTACCATCCCCTGCTCTCAAGGCAACAGTCCACTGGCCATTCTTTTCCTTACTGCTGCTCACAAGCACACAGCTAATCAACAGCAGGCATGATGTGAAAGTGGTTTAAGCAATTATTTATTTTAAAAGGATTTTTGTAAATACCTGAAAGGATTTTTTGCAACAGAAACATTTTCCATTTCCCTCATAACCAACGGTAGGTATTAAAAGTTGTGAGTAACATTAACGCTTTTTTCAAAGAGGCAACATGTCGATTAAACTCTATTTTCAGTGCATCTATCAACACTTCAGTGTGTTATTAATACAATGGGGATGAATGGCTGTCCTAGAGTGTCTGTCTGATTTTGTACAGACACTTACAGACACCGGTGAGCAGATTCAAGGTGTACACAGGCAGACATCCGAAGTCCCTTTCAAATTCCCAGCTACTATTATTTAAAAAAAGAAAAACACCTTAGCTACCTGGTATAGAGCACCCTCTTGGCAGACTATGACAGAGTTCTAGAAATCAGTTTGGGGGAAAAAGCCAAAAGAAAAAGCCCAAAACCTAAGCTACAACTATCTGCTTCTGTACAGGAATACTACAAACACTTCTCCTTGCTGTTCACACCATTTCAACTTCACTAGCATTAATGGCATATGCAGGTCATCCACACTGCTGCAGAGGCATTAAGCATGCTGTCATGTAACCCACAGCATGCTGTGACATCATGGTGACCTCAAGCTCAAGTCTCAGCATACAACTGCCAACATCAGTTTCAGCTCCACCTATGTTAGCAATGCTGGGAGCAGTCTCTGCACATTACCACTGGAGTTTTAAGCACTTTACATGGAGCGTCACTTACCTTAGCAGCAGCCTGTTGGCTCTAGAGCTCCTACTATTGTTAACACTGCTAAAGATCAAAAGCTCTAGCAATAAGGGATTTTTCAAAATGTGTTTTAACAGTATTTCCTTAATATATGACAGGCTTGTGCATCTTACTACATCATGTTAGCAGTTAACAGCCCCAGCATCAGTCCACCATTACATGCACGAATCTGGTGGACAGCACTAGAGCTTTCCAGAGGCTGCTTTTGTAGCTTTACATTCATCAAAACTGCATCTACTTTTGGGGAAATAGGTAACATGCTCAGAGTGAAAGGCAATCTCTTTTCCCTTACTTCTCTGGGTATTTTTTTTTCTAAAATATAAAGCACCAGCATGAAAAATCATAGGTAAAATACACCTTTACCAAGCCTGCCAGCAGCACATTTTTCAGAAACTAATCTGTGGAGAGGTGGGAGAAAAAAAAAAAAATTTAAAATGTGGCAACAATGGATGGAGAACAGGATGAAGGAAACACCAGTTTGTTCTTCAGCACGTAGTAACACTACACCGTTTAAGCAGAAGGCTTGTGAGAAAGAAGCCACAATCAGTTCAGCGTAGGAAAAAAAAAAAAAAAAAGTGCTTTTTCTTTTGAGTTCAGCATCGCTTCATGAGGCTTCCGGAATAAAAGATAAGAAACGGTCCTCAGGCATAACTCCTCAGGCTGCAATCTTGTCAGTTTTCATAAGCTAAGTGGGGCTGAGATGGGTCAGTACAGGACAGACCTCCTCCAAGGAAAACCTAGTGCTACAGCAAGCAGCAATTCCCCAGTATGCTGCTAGGGGACATCACACAGGATGCCAGTCAGAATTGCTGGGGGCAACCCATGCACCTTTCTTCATGTTAATCTTCACTTTAACAGGTATCTGGCCTATCTCATCCCAAATGAGCAGTTTTCCAAGGCTTCCCTAAGCATGGCTATCTATCTGTGCTTCCTGAGAGACCAGTTTTCCTTATGACTGCCACCACCAGCTATCCCTCTCCTCCCTTACAAACCTTCCTGATGTTTGATAGCACCACACACCCGCACCTGCACAGCTCAGCACTGCAAAGCAGGCACTCCCACGGGAGCAGAGCTGAAGAATCACTGTATCCCATGCAGCTGACTGCTGGGTAAGATGTACTCCTTGATACACATGTTCCCGTTGCACTGAACCTCTAATTTCTTTGCTTTTAGACCCACATTAGGCATGTCAGATGAAGCACAACCTTTAATGATACAGGGCAGTACTTCTGTATACTGGTTTCCTAGTCATTAAGTGCAGGATCTTCAAGACAGCGATGACTCTTCTAAGGAGTAAAGCACTTCAAAGAACTCCAGCAAGCAAAGACTGCATGTAAACAGTACTCCACAATGCTACATGGTTATATCAAAGCTGCTGGGATTAAAAACTGACGTCTGATAAGTAACATGAGGTCAACTAAAAGATCTCAAAACACTGCATGTAAAAATGTTATTTTGACAAGAAATTAAGCAATTGTATAATCAGGTCTATTATCAAATCTACTGCTTTGACATGATCTTATAAAAGTATGAGAAGTATGCCATTCCAATTGCTGCAGGATCCTTTCGCTCAACACAAGATGTACATGTTTAATATTCTTCTAGTTAGCCACGCATGTACAGTGAAGCCTAACGTACTTCAAAGTATTTACTATACTGTATAAACAGAGCACTATGTTCAAAGACTCATAACTGTCAAATCAAAGCCAGCTTTCACAAGAACATTCAGAAGCATTTCTGCTGGATGGTGGCTATTTGCCTGACAGTTTTAACTTTCTATCCCCAACCAAAAGAAGGTTAATTTTTAAAAAAAATTTTTTACAGATTTATTTTTTTAAGAGATAGAAGAAAGAATTTTCTTACTAACAAGCTGTCAAGCCATTTTTTCCTTCAGTTCTTTACTCCCTTCTCATACATACGTGCAAGATGTGGTGGAAAATTTCAATTCCACTAACAGAAGGTCTGAGAAGTGTTTCTCTGTACGCAACACTGCCTAAACTCACCAGCATAACTGCTCTCACTGTAGAGGCTGTGGTTGGTCACCTCAACTGGCTACAGCTTTGTTTATATTACACTGCAAATTTATTTCTAATCAGTCCTCAAACAAAACCAGATTGGTACTTAGATAAAATACTGCCATTTCACAGGCAGTGGAACAAGGGTATCAAGACACCAGAAGAAGCCAGTTCAGCAAACGCAGAAAGAAAGCATAGTTCTGAGCAACCTAAAAAAGGGTCTACTGCTTATCTTACCCAGTGTTGTGGTTTTTTTATCAGCAAACAATGAATTTATCAGCAAACCAGAATTTTCCTTCAGGTTTTGCATAATTCTAAAGATGGCTTCATGCAACATACACAAGCAGACATACAGATTTAAAGCAATTTGTAAAGCATATAAGTAACATGGTTGAGTAGATAAATAGCAGGCATATTAAGAGCCAGGTTTAACTGCCCTCGAGTTTATCACCAAATCCAACCTAACCTAGTTTTAGAAGAGCCTATGGGCCCCAGACACCCTACTGATAAGGTAAAACAGGTATCTGCACCCTTTGTTTGGAAGGCAGAGGACAACAGGCACATGGAAGCCATCCAGTGACAAAAAGGTCCCTTTAAAGCTCTGCTACTATGCAGACAGCCCCACCAGAAAGCTGAACAGCAAAAACAAAGTGGCACTACTTTCTTAAGAGAGGCCAAACAGCCATCAAAACAGGACAACCAACTCAAAGTAATTGCAAACACTCGGAGCTGAGCAGGTAGCTGTATGGTTATCCGTACTGGAATCACAACTGCTCTGAACTCAATAAAAAAAGCTGCAAGCTCTCCCTCAGTTCTATATGCAGGTAAATTACTATGTGTATCATACACTCTTTTCACCATAGATTGTACCACCAATTAGCACTTAAAATCAGCATTGTTTTCAAGAATACAGCACCCAATTTTTGGTGAACTCTCAGAGGACGTGCTCCGCCACTTCTCAGCCCTGCTTTGTTGAAAGAAATTATGTCTCTGGTAAGGCATATCTTTCATTTTCCTTCCTTCAAAAGGATTTCATTGATTCTGTCTAGGCTTTAAAAAACACACAAACAAGCCAACCACCTCATATATCCTTCCCTATTCCACAAGTTTCTTCTCTGAGACCCAACAAGGAAAAGCTCACCTCTGCTTTTAAGCCTGTCTATTAAAAAGGAATCTTGGAACATGGGTATCTACCCTAAAGAGGTAACAGTCATTCTTCAGATATAGTAAACTGCAATTTCGTAACAGTCTTTAAAATAACTTCAGTGAGTGTTGTCAAAGTAGATCAGGAACAGCATTGAGATCTGACTCTGCTGAAGACCAGGCAGGAATAGCCACAGAAGTGTTGGTAAAACAAATGTAATATGAGGTAGCAGCAGCAGTTCACTTTTCACGACAGCCGCAATTCGGTAGTTCAAACCAGATTTTGGGATGGTCACCAGGATCAGCCTATGCAGTTCAGTGGCACATCTCATACACTGGTCTCAATCAAGTTTCTAGACAAGTACAGGAGAATGCCACAGCCTGCTACCCAGGCTCTCCTTCTCTTTCCCAGTATAGAAGAATTGTTGGAACAGCATAAAAATCGAGGTTTAGACCACAGGCTTAACACCTCTTCCAAGTCTCTACTGTCACTGATTATGATAACTGAATATTCCTCATCTTCCTACAGACATCAGATAATTTTTAACTCCTGATGAATTCTTGCTCCTGATGATTCTCACAGCATGAGTTTCACTTCTTAATTGCAACCATACTAAATAGTCTATCATCAATTTATGCTACATGTTCTGTATCATCAGTCTTTAACTAGCAGAAACTTTTGTGTAGCTAAAGCACCATACTCTCAGGAAGTTTGCAGATGATACCAAGCTGAGCAGTGCTGTTGGTAAGCCAGAGAAACAGGATGTCATCCAGAAGGACCTGAAGAAGCTGGAGAGGTGGGCCCAGGTGATCCTAATGAGGTTCAAGAGGACCAAACACAGGATCTGCCTTTGGGTCAGAACAATCTGCACTATCAGCACAGGCTTAAGAATGAGGTTTAAATAAATAAATAAATAAATAAATAAAAAGACTTGGGGGTGCTGGTGGACAAAAAGCTGGACATGCACCAACAGTACATACTTGCAGCCCATAAGGCAAATTGCATCCTGAGCTGCACAGAATGAAGCATCTAGAGGGGGGATTCCGCCACTTTGCTCTGCTCTGCTCTGGTAAGACCTCACCTATCTCCAGAGCCCTCAATACAAGAAGGACATGGACAGAGAAGGTCCAGAGGACGTTCACAAAAATGATCAGGGGGCTGAAGCACCTCTCTTACAAAAACAGACTGAGAGTTGAGGTTATTCAGCCTGGAGAAGAGAAGGCTTAGGGGAGACCTAATAGTGACCTTCCAGTACCTGAAGGGGGCCTACAGTAATGAGGAGCAATGGTTTTAAATTAAGAGTAGGTTTAGGTTGGATGTTAGGAAAAAATTCTTTACCATGAGGGTAGTGGAAAAAATGGAACAGGCTTCCCAGGGAGGTAGTTGAGACCTCTTCCCTGGAGATAATTCAAGGTGAAGCTTGACAAGGCTCTGAGCAACCTGCTCTAGTTGAGGATGTCCCTGCTTACTGCAGGGGGGTTGGACTAAATGACCTTTAGAGGTCCCCTCCAACCCAAACTATTCTATGACTAGGATTCTTTGACTTTTGCCCTGTTTAAAGCTTCTTAAGGAAGGTTCCTCTTCTTATACATTGTATATATGTTCAGAGGTGAAAAACATTTTGGACAAAAAGAACAAGGTAAGCTGAAGGAACTGTTACCAGGCAAGGGAAGCTGTAACAAGCAGGTGTAATACTGAGGAAGTTTAGCAGACTCTTAAGGATAGTTAGATGAACGTTGCTTCTGGCAGCAACACCAGCTTAAAAACCTGCTACCACCAGTATTTACCTCCACCCTTGCACCACACTGTCTGATATGCCCATACAACCATTTGCATGGCCAAACAGTTAACTCGTTTGGCAAAATGATACAGTCTGCTTTTTTTTTTTTTTTTTAACCAGGATACTTGTAATTCACATCATCTCCTTGATCCATTTCAGTACATAGCAGCTCTAGCAGCAGTACCAGTACACACAGAGGGGTGGTGCAGTCAAAACTGGCAATTGCCAAGGGACTCCTCAAAGCTAAGTCTATCACAGAAATGCAGAGATGTATTAACAGGGCAGCTAGGCCTATAGATAAGTATACACAAGTCACAAAGTACAACCCCACTTCCTCAAAAGTAGAAATTAAAAGTCAACATAGGAATAGTTTGTTTGGATTCATCACACATTAAAATGTCACCTAATGTTTTGCTATTGCTGTTAAGCTAACTAGCATTTTTAAGACCACATGGTCTTAAAGGCAACTTTTTCAAAATTTCCCAGCAGATGGGTTTTCTTATGCTCAAGATCATCAAGAATATCTGGAATTCGTCATTCTGAATAGGGTTGCTGTTCTTTTGCACTTACATAGTCCCCACAACAAAGGAGGTCCAGCTCCAAA
The DNA here is from genome assembly GCF_036169615.1 of Heliangelus exortis. Taxonomy (NCBI): domain Eukaryota; kingdom Metazoa; phylum Chordata; class Aves; order Apodiformes; family Trochilidae; genus Heliangelus; species Heliangelus exortis. The sequence continues at coordinate 104,070,914 of NC_092422.1, forward strand.
ATTATTAAACTTTTAAAAAAGGAAAAAAAAAAAACAACAGGCAAATCAAGGTACAGGGGTAAAACTATTTCAAATACAACAGGCAGAGCAATGCTCAGTCAAAACTTCCGCAATTAAATCTCCTTCCATTCACAAACTTCTCTAGAAACCAAGCTAACACCTTCGTTTTTCCAGCAGGAAGACTCGAGGAACTCCAGCAGAGGTTTTAAGCAGGAAATCCAAGCCCAGAGCAAATCTTGCTAGGTTAAAGGACTTCGTATCTATGTAAACAGACCACAGACCTTACCGAGGCATAGACATTTCTGTGAAGTCCAAGGCCACACAAACTAGATAGAGGGATTTTATGAAAGCTGCCCACATCTCTCCAAAGAAATTCTGGTAAAATTCTAGAAAGCAGAAGCAATCCAACCCTGCTAGGTAGCACAGCTGACATTTAAGATGTGAATTAGTTTGAATACTCACTTGAGTGTAAATTACTCCACAGGACAGTTGTTGTCAGTTGTTTGGTTTTTTTTTTTCCTAATGAATGTATAACAGACCAACCAAATTCCTAAACCACAGGGACAGTTTTATGGCAACAGAATTGACACAGCACATTAGAAACTCAAAAGGAAAAAAAAAAAATCTAGAAAGAAATGTGCAGAAATAGGTATAGACAGTAAATATATCACAGAGTAGTAAGCCTTTGAATAGCTAGGAAACACAGATCAAAGGTACTCCATTCTTACCCACCTCAAACATATAAAACTTAAGAAAAGCTGTTATCTATGAATATTTTAGCCTTGTGGCTTATAGTTGCCTTAGTTTCTATATTTGGATATTTAGTGACAACTGTAGTTTCTCTGGCTGTGGACTAACCCTAACTGAAAACAATCCAAGTACATGAACTGTGAAGATGAAATGCAAGATGGGGGGGAGGGAGAGAGAGAGGGAAGCAGAGGGAAGAGTCCACACCCTTTGTGTTCATAATATACAGAAGAGATCTACTAAGTTTCTGATTGTATGAACAGAAACCTACTTATTTTCTTTCACATTAAAATTCAGGTCCTGCGAAGCTGAGAAGACGGTGTTAACTGATAAACAAATCAACTGATTACAAAGAAAGGAAAGCAAGACAACTCCCCAAAACCACAAAAACCTACAAGGACATCCCAGCCCACAACAAAGATGGTTACAACAGTCCTGTCATAGCCTAGCTCACACCAAAGCAGATAGCAGTTTCTCCAAAAACATCTTTATAGCATCAATGAGCTAAATAATCTGTATCGGGAAAACTATACGGGTACATCAGCAACAGAATTTTTACCACGCATTGAAAAAAAACAAGTACATATACACACAGACAAAATACATCCCCAAAAGAATTTCTAATGTAAACGTGACCAAAGATGAGCAGCTGAATGGGAGGGGGACTTAGACAAAAACTTGTTTGGGGTGGAGTTTTTTTTGTTTGGTTTTGTTCACACTTATTTAACGTCAATGATTGATTAACATTTTGGATAAAGGAGGTCTTTGTAAGTGATTCAGCATCCCCACCCCTTCAATTAAGGTGTTAAGAGTTCACAACAGTGCAGTGAGACCCAATATCCCCAGACCCCTCTCCACAAAAAACCCAACCCAGAAAACATATAAACAAAAAAACCCACCCACCCCACTGGGAAAATTCCAAAATCCCCAAACTGACATTGTTGCTAGCTCCAATTTAAAAAAAAGAAAGCTGCGTTTCTTTTGTTGTTTGAGGAGGGGCCAGCAAGGGAGACAGGGAAAGAATATGAGCCCTCGAGCCATTTTTATGCTCCGAGTATGAAAAAAAGGACACATTCATTAAAAATAATCTCTTTGGAAATCATTGTTAAAAAAAAAAAAAAAAAAAAAAAAGCCAGAAACAAAACACACAACGGAGCTATCATGCCGACTTGTCCAAAACAGATATAATATCTCACCAAAGCAACTCCTGTGATTCCCAGGAGAAAAGAGATCAGTCTGCTATGGGATATGGGCATGTGCACTTCTCCTAGCACAGCTCTGCTGCAAGCACAGGATGAACACAAAACAACTGTATTAGCCTCTATTTAACTGCACCAGTTCAACACCTACAACATCCCACCACAGAGAGCAATGGGGCATTGCAGCCCATAATATAAAGCAGAAGAGAAGCACACAAAATGAAAAGAATAAAGCTGTTCAGGTATGTTAATTCTTTCATTCCATTCCCTGTGATTATTTTTTTTTTAAATTTCATGTAATGCCTTGCCTAGCTTTCTAACATTTGTTTTTGTAATATTTCGAGCAATTGCTGTCTTAATATTATCCTCCAACAGAACAGAAGAAAAAAATCTACATCTTTTTTTTCCTCCTGCTTTTAAAGCCTGATACATTTAAGGATGCTTCAGAACACCCTATGTCTTCTGTGTGGGCTTTTCACTGAGAAACTGAGGATAAAATACTTCCAAGGAAAATAAAAATGTTACTGGAACTCCTCAAAACTGGAAGAACTGTCTCCCCCACTTCCTTCAACTGTATTTTGACGGTAGAGCAACTAGTTATCAACAGGGAGGCTTAATCAGACAAACTTGACTTGGCACAACATTTTCTTCTCTGCCCCAAAGTCAGTAAGGCTAATGCCCAAATCAAGGTCAGTTTACAAAGTAAGAGCTACAAGACTTTGATGTTCCTCTCCCAGAAACCGAGATTCACGGTTGTTTGCAAACCAGTTTCAGAGTCCAAGCTAAGTTTGGTATCTGGAGAATAAAAGCATCTTCCCTCTCACACTGTTGGGCTTTGAACTGTTCCACAACAAGCTCCCAATTGACATTTCTTTTTACATACTTTCTTTCTTTCTTCGATGCATGACAATTTCCTCTCTTTTTGTTTACTATTAAACCACTAACCATATAATCATCCCACCTTAATATTTTGTACCCAAATAACAATCCTCAACTGACCGTCACATCGGCTTCTTCCCATCTGTGTCCTCACGCTTCATCTGCCCTCCTAGATAAACATCCACCTTCCACATTGCAAACACTGCAATCAGAAGCCTTTTTATTCCCATCATCCGGTGGCCTTAAGGACAGAAAATTGGACAGCATAGAAATACAGGGTGCTCTACCTCATCCTAGAAATGAAGCATCGCTGTTTGCATGCATGCATCCACCTGCCCCATCATTTCCCTAAGCACTTGACATCTCGTGTGTTGTACATTCATGTGTGTTCCGTGCCTCAATGCAACCCTTAACCACATGATAGTATCTCTACAAGTTTAGCCACTCACACTCCAATGACAGCCTCCCATACAGCCTTTGCAGTAGGTCAGGGCACAGACCCCCGCTCATGCACATGAGCCATGCCTCTTCTCTACCAAGGAGAAACACTTCTACAAAAACACAGATCCCCTGCCTTGCCAGATGCTGCTCTTCCCTACTGTCCCTATATACAGGATCTGCTCCCACACTCATTGTAAACTACAAACTCCTCTTGCACAACTATTGCCTGCACCAGTCTGACCCTACATGCTTTGGCTTTCCTGTATTCCTGGCTCCCCTGAACTCTTTACAACGCTGGACCCCTACAATTCCCTTTAAAATTATGTACACCACCTCCCTCATGATTAAAGCACTTCCAAGCCTGTATTCTGACTCCCAATGCTTCCCCACACTACAATCCCACTCCCATATACCTTTCTCACATTCACCCGAGTCCCAGCTCCTCACATCCTCCCGTCACTATATCCATCCCCTAGTTTATCAACTTATTTCTCCACTGCGTACCTCCCACATTTCTTCAACCACTGCTCCACATCCCTTCCTCTAGACACCTGTACTTCACTTCTTCCTGCAACACAGCCCTTCATCCCTTTCTGACAGAACATCCCAGGTGATGGAAGGTGCCATATACCATCTCCCACCCCCTCACTGCATGGGTCGTCTCATACCCCATTTCCCTACATCCCTATTGTAGAACTTGGTGCCCCAGCCTCTGCCTACAGCTCCACTGCAGAGCCTACACCCCCAGGTGCCACCCCACTTGCACCAGCTTCTTTGTCCTAGAACAGCCCACACCCATAATTCCCAATAGACTAGCCCTAGCATTGCAATCTGTCACATCCTATGTCCCAATCCCTCACTGGGACTAAACGCTCAGAACTACCTCTACTGCAGCCAACACCATCCTCTGCATACAGCACAGCCCCTAGGCCACCCCAAGCACATCAGTGAACCTCAGTGAAGCATTCCCCACACCTACTCAAACAGCACAGCCTACAGAGCACCCCAACACTACACCCCACAGCACAGGCACCCAACAGCCTCAGCATAACCGAGGACTACCCACACAGCACAGCCACGTGGCCATTCCATGCACCCCAGTGTGACCCAGAACACCCCACACATCCCTCCACATAGCAGAAGCTCTCTAAGGCATCCCCTGCACCACAGAGCATCCCACACACCACTCCACGTAGCAAATCTCTTCGAGGGCATTTGATACACCACTGTGCAGCCCAGAACAACCCCACACATCCCTCCACACAGCACAACCTCTACGACATCCTCTGCAAGCCAGAGCACCCCATACACCCCTCCATTATAGCACAGCTCCCGGGGCACCCCCTGCACCACAATGCAAAGGAAAGCACTCCATATGCTCCTCCATACAGCACAGCATCCAGGGCGGGCTTCCCATGCACCTCAAAGAACCCCACACATCCCTCCATACCGCATAATCCCCTGAGCACCTCCCACCCCTTGATTTGGGGCACCCTCCCGCATACCAGGGAGCCCCACATACCCCTTCAGAGCGCTACAGCCCCCGGGGTACCCCACGCACCTCAGAGCATCCTCCAACCCCCGCCACACCGCACACCCCTAGAGTACCCCAACACCCCACTACGCAGCGCAGGGGAGCCCTCGGGGCACGCCGCGGAACCGAACAGAGCCCCGGGGCCGCCAGAGCGCCGCCGTCCCGGGGGCAGCGTTCCTTTCAGCCTTCGGCCGCGGCGGCCCCTCCCTCGGCGACCCCGCCGTCCCCGTCCCCCCCCAGGCCTCCCCCAACTCTTAAAGTTTGGGCGGGCGGCGACGGCCGGTGCCGGTGGTCGCCCGGTTCTCGCCGCGCCGCCTCCCCCCTCACTCACCGCCGGGCCGTGGGGGGAGGGGCGGGGGCCGAGGCTCCTCTCAGCCCCGGGCGGGAGGGGGCGGCGCAGCGTCTCCCCCCGGCGACGGCGGGTCCTTCCCCCTCCCGCAAACACACACAGGCTCCATTGTCCGCCAGCGCCTCCCTCCCCTCCTTCCCGCACACATGGTACCGCCCATCGCAGCCCCTCTAGCCCTCTCCCCCCCAGCCCCCCCCCTCCCCGCTCTTCTCTCCCCCCCCTCCCGCTTTTCCCCACATCGCTTCCCCCACCCCCCACCTTCGCCTCCCCCACCCCCCTCCCGCCGCGTCCCGCAACCCGGAGAGAGGAATGGTACCGCCCGTGGCGCGCGCGCCCCGCCCCGGGAATGGTACTGTCCCCTACTCACTCCGCCGGCGGGACCGCCTCTCGCTCCCCTTTCCGGGCAGTGGTCTCGCCCGGCCCCCCGCCCCGCCCCTCCCCAGCGAGAGGGCGGAGAACGTATCCCTCCTCCTCTCCCCCCCCTCCGCCTTCATCACCTCCGCCCCCCCTCCCCATCAGCCTCCCCTCCCACCCCCCCGCTGCCCACGCTCTCCTCCCGCCTTCGCCTACACAGTGGGAGCCGCCGCCGCCGCCGCGCTCTTAAAGGGACAGGTCCGCCGCGGCGAGCGCCCCGCGGGAAGCACCGCCCCTCCTCCTTTCCCTCACTCCCGTCTCCTCTCGCCACGGCGCCGCCCCCGCCATTAACATAGCCTGTCCCCCGCCTCGGGGCGGCCCCACCCCCTCCTCCCCTTTTAAAGGGACCGCGCGCCCAGGGCGCTTCTTAAAGGGGCCGCGCCTCCCGCGCACCCACTCCTCCCCGTAACTCCCCTCCGACGCTTACGGGAGTCTGGACAGTCTCCTCCCACGGCGGGGCGGGGGGGGGGCGCTCCGCCTGCCCCGGTGCCTGCAGCCGCCGCAGGGGAGGGGCCGGCGCGGGCCCCTGTCAGCGCGGGCCGCGGGAGCCGGTGCCCCCCGCCTCGCCCCGCCCCGCCCCGGCACCTCACGCTCCCCCGAGGCGGCGCGCGGGGCCCGCCCCCTAACGGCACCCCTAACGGAAACGGCGCGGGGCCCGAGGGGAGGAGGGGGGGGGGGGCTGAGAATGAGGGGGCGCCCGTCCGCCCCCCCTCCCGCCGCCGCCAAGCCCTGAGGCCTCCGCACGGCCCCCGGGGGAGGCTCACGCCCGGGCCGGGGGACGCTGCGGGAAGGCGCCCCGCCAGCCCTCCTCGGCACCGTCCTGCCCGCAGCCACCGCGGCTGCCCGTCGGAGGGGCTTCTGCACGCTGGGAAGCCGAGGTGGGCACTGGGCGTTGCAACCAGCCACGGGGCTCTGCCGTCATCTCGACGGCTGCCCATCGGTAAGGCAGAAAGATCGCTGGAGGGAACTTCTGGAGGAGAAGCACGTTTCTCCTACCTGGTGGCTGAGCAACTTGGCTCTGTCCACCAGCGGGTTGATGGAGCCCCTCAGAGATCTGACAGCCTTTTCCGATAGGAGAAAGCACTGGATTAGGCAGCAGCTTACAACTAAACAGGGAGGAATCAGGCAGTAATGACAAACACACAACCTATCAAGTCCTAAATATGCTCAAGGGCCTTATCCTGAACAAATGCTCCATGTTTGGAGGATTAACCATCAATGTAGTTCGAAACCGGCTGGCAGCTAAAGAGTTTTGAAGATTTGTAGCAACAACCCCCCTCCCTTTTCAGTCTGCAACTTACTCTGTCAGAAAAGCGCTTTCAACATCCACTAATGCTTCTCCTTCACCTCCACAAAATGTTCCTAAAATGGGCGATCTTGTGGGTTGCAAGGAAGAGCCTTCCAAACCACCGGTGGCACACAGATGCACAGAACCGCTGCAGTCTAACGAGAGAAAGCAGGCTGATCATTTTTGCATATCCACGATGCCTGAATAACCTGTTTTGCCAATACAACAGAAGGATAGAAATGCAGTGTGTTCTCCCTCTCCCTTTATCCTCAAACGACCCAGTGTTAACCCTGACCAACTCCCACTTTTAGATAACCCAACTCTTTCGAAGAAGACCCTTTCAAGCACTGAGCATTCAGACTGCATCACTCCGGCAGATAAAATCAACTCCTCCCTCTGCTCAGCCCCTTAAGGCGCTTTTCCTTTCTCTGTCCCTCTCTTCTTCCCTCTTCCATGCCTACTTGGTGACATCGTTAAAGAACTCTTTACACCTTCCTGAGCGCTGGAACAGTAGCCAATTCACACCTCTTACCCTAGACACATACTCCTCGAGGGGGGATACTTCTGAACAGTTTTCAGTCCCTTCTAGTTTGCAAACCACACCCTAAACATTTCCCACTGGACAGATTTTCAGCCAGCTGATGACTCTTCCTTGCTTCTCTCCATTTACCTTATCCAGACAAGTCCCAGGATACGAGTTCCCAGTATCCACAGCTAGGAGGGGGGAACTGTTGGGTGTCTGGCCAGTCCTCCCAGCTCACCCACCAACTCTAGCCCTACCTGTACCTTTCCTCTGATCACAGCAGCACCTTCTAAAGCTGAAGTGTTCGTGAAACCTGACTGATCAGCTACATTTGAACCACCACCTTTGTTGCCATTGGTTCAGCCTGCTCTTTTACCTGATATATAAACCTTCCCTATTTTTACACTGAGATGCATCTTTGGGGGGGTTGGTTTATTATTTGTTTTAGTTTTGTTTTTTAACATAACACCTACAATTCCACCTCTTCTTTACACATCCCATAGCGGATGGGATGCAACAGCAGTACTGTATGGAGTAGACCAGCCAGGCAGCAAAACACATTGTAAAGAACAGATAAGCCTTGCAGTGCTTTAGATGGAACACCAGCTCTCACCGACACCAGGAGACCATAACAGTTTGCTTAAAAGGAAGACCGTTTCCCCTAGACACTAGCACTAGAGGCTGGGATTTTCCTCAGGAGCCTAAGGAAGCCAGGCACCCATCTTCCATTTCCTGAAGTTACCTTTGAAAATGTTAGCCTGTGCTTTAATCCCAACACACGAAACAGCCGCAGGAAAATTTTTGTTCTCCTCCCTCCTCAGACCAGGTACTTTGCTGTCGTCTCCCTTGCAGAGTTAGACTGCTGAAAAGGAGCATAAAATGCTACTAGTTCGCAGATGCTGTGGTTCCTCCAACTCTCCTCCCATCCCCCCGACCCCCTCCCCCACATTTCAAACAGTTATAAATGACTGTGCAACTCCGCAGGCAGCGGTCTCAAATAACCACACCAAGCCTCTCCCTTCCAACGGCTTCATGTCTCTTCCTTCCTCTCTTTGGGGCTCTGGATAGCAACTATCAAGGTGTTTTGCTTCACTCTCAAGAGTTAAGTTTCTACTTAACCCACCACATTTGAGAATCTGTCACAGCAAACTGCTATGAACACTGAATACCCAAGGGAGGGATTCTCAGATGAGAAATCCCTCATGCTGCCCTTGAAGGGTTTTACCATAGAAACTGACAACAACAGGCTCCCAAATGATCATAACTGTGATCATAAGGTTGTAAAGCAGGCAGCATTTCAGGTAGCAGAGCCCCAGACTACAGGACCACCACTGCCAACCTCAAGACCATCACCCTGTATTGGGGCCTTGCCCTCCCTGGACTCAGTCTGTAAAAGCTGCTCCAGAGAAGCCAGCTGTCCGGGCTCTTTACAGCACTCCAACAAATCCAAGAACATCTTGGAAACATTACAGCTCTCACCACCACATTCTCCTTGCAACTCCCTGGCTGCAGCAGGGACAGAAGATCAGCCTTTCTATTCAAAAGCAGGGTCCTCTTCCATCAGAGCAAAACAATCCTAAGGAAAGCTGCTACCGGAGCAGACAGATCAGACGAGATAGGCCAGCCAGCAACATACATTTGCATTACACTTTCTATATGTGGTTCAGAGCATGGCACACCCCAATCATGGCTTTTATTCTCTTTTAGGGCCCAGCCCTGCAAACACTTAATTTTACATGTGTAAGTAGAGTCCCACTGAAACACAATGGAGCTACTCATGCAAATAACGTTAAGAGAGTGTGGGACGTGGCTCAGTTTCACTACTCCATCTGCAGCAGACCCAGTTTAAGAGGATCTTGCCGTGGTCTCTCACAGTTACTGCTGCTCACTTGTGCCAGTTAAACTATTTATGTAGCCACACTCACAAGTGAATTGTTTAAATGATCTGACTTATTTTTAAAAAAAAAAAAAAAAAAAAAAAAGCTCTACTAACAAGAATAAATCCTTAATGCCAGACCAGCTCCAATGTAGCTCTTCATCCCAAGTGGCTGAACTGGCACAACTGGAGGAGGTGGAAACATCTGAGTAACAGGAACTTTTGAAGATGGGATTGAGGGCAGCCAAAATGGCAACACAGAGCCTTAGCGTATGAAGGCTGGAGGCACTACTCTCTTCTGAAGTTACACCCTGCTCCTGACCATGCACTCTCTGCAGCAGAGCTTCTTCCCCAACCACATAGTCATCCCACATGAAACGAGTTTCACCTCAAACACAACAGCAAATTGAGCCTTTTCAGTCATTAATGCTTAAAAACCTTCCCTCAAGAAAATCTGTCACCATTAAGAAAAATCTGCCAACATTCACTACACCCAGGATCAGGGATGTGTGCTCCTTGCAGGTAAAGGGTGTATTCACCATGTGCGCCTGTAGCCAGTACACGGCTTCCTCTGCAGTCTAAAGATCTCTCCCTATTAGCTTTGCCATGGCACATTTGGGCCATGCAAAGGGTTTCCTACAATTTTTTTCCCAGTTTGTGGGGTATTTTATCTGTAGTAACTCTGTGCTAAAATTGCATCACATATTTTCTGTCTGCCGAGGCAAGATTTCCCTCTTTGACTGTGATTATAACGTTCCAGCAGGGAAGCTCCACCAAGTCCTTAAGAGCTTTGCTCTCTGTACTGTCTCCCGACTTCTGTATTCATGTACACCTGCTCAAAGTGGGTGTAAAAAGCTATCACTGTTGGACGTGAAGAACACACATCATTAGAAGGATGTTTTGCTTTGTTTGTTTGCTTTAGGTTTTGGGGGTGGGTTGCCCTCTTTTTTGCTCTGGTGTAAATGATCAGAGCCACTGCAGGACAAGAGCAAGATCAGGCTCTACAAAATCTTTTTCTTACAAGCTTTGAGTTTTACATGGCTTCCTGCTCTAATGAGCCTTCTCAAAAGGAAACAACCCTTTTCTGTAAGGAATCCAGGTGATTACAGTTCGCATACCACCGTGATCTCTCTGCATGGGCACAGGGGAGCTGCCTTCATGAATCTTGCTGCAGGATGAAGTGAAAAGCTGGACAGTGTGAAAGAGATGAGAAAGGACCACAGGGTAGTTTAACATCCACTGTTAACTTGGAAAAAAATCCTCCTTTCATAAAGTCTTTTATTTATTGTAAATCATTCCTAAAAGATTAGGAAATCAGCCCTGAGGGAGGCAGAGAGATTGTTGTGGCTTGCTTTCTAGTTCAGTGTCTTTTGGTATCAGACATTACCTTGAGTCTCCCCCGCTTTGCTTAACCTCAGTCCTGCAAAGGTCAGAGGACACTCTTAACTTGGTTCGGGTGAACAATCCCTCTGCTCCCTGACTTGTGTGGGACTTACAGACTCAGAGGAAGGAAATGCAAATATATCCATACCAATGTCTGTATCCATATAAATATATATACGCATCCTACCCTCCACCAAAGCACACATACACACTTCACTACCTCTGTCCCCACCACTGGCACAAGACCACCTGTAGCTCCCCTATACCAGTTACTACTGCCTCACTGGCTGCACAGTGAACAGAGCTCTCTGTTGGGAAGGAGAGAGACTGACTGATGGATCTGACCAGGACTGGCTGCACAACCTCACCCTACAGCAACAGCACACAGACTATGGCAAATTCAGCTGGGCAAGAAGGCCTTGCTCTCACTTTTATTGTCTACAATGAAAACAGAGAAACAGTTTATCTTGTATTCTCCTATTCGCACATGAACATCCAAACAATCTGAGCCTTAATCAAGTTTCAGCTCGAGCATGGAATTTGGCCTATGGTTAAAATATTCCTCTGGGTCTCCAGAGAGACTACTAGTTGATCTGCCCCCCCTTCAAGACATTATCCCACATCAAAACTCTGACGCAATGAACAAATCCCATCTATTATAACATTCCAACTGCAGGAAGCTCTTGCCCTATTTATAAAGTCATCTCTCAAGTCAATAGCCAGGTATGCGGCAAATACCATGCAGCCACAGAGATAAATGCTCAGCTTTATATCTTCTATGATTTAAAAAAAAAAAAAAAAAAAAAGAAGGAGGAGGAGAGATGAAATACTGAATCAGAAGGGAAATCAGGTAAACAGAGTCTGGGGAAACATATGTTCTTGCAACACATGAAAAATATTAATTCATACTAAACAAAGGTAGGAAATTTTGGCATACAGAAGACTCCAAATTCAGCATTTGCCCAGGAACACTGCTCCCATTACACTGTCCCCATGTTCTGCAGGGAACCACAAACACACACTGCGTGCTGTGGTGCCACCAGGAGAATTTGGCTGTAGAACTGCCATACCCTCGAGCCTTCTAAGATTCTCAGCCATGACTTTACACTCCCTATTTATGTGTATGACCATCTTTGACTTCAGTGAGAAAAGACATGGCAGCAGCTCAGAAAATTGCCAGACTCACCTCCTGCTTCCCCTCAGCCTCATGCTGAGCCTAGTCCAAGACAGCAAGCCCCCTTGCACATTTTCTATAATGCCTACCCCACAGCACCAAGGTGCACTTCCATGGAGTAAAACCAACTGAATGGAATTTTATTTCCAAAGGAATATTTCTAAGAAAGCCATGACCAGCTAAGGAAGCACCTTTCATTAGGAGCATCTTTCTAACAGGATAAATAGAAGGGGGCTAAGTCTGCCCTCAGACAGAGAGGAGTTATCTGTCACCAACACCTACAACAGCCTCTTGCTGGCATAGCAGGCTTTTTGTGCCTTCTAGTGCTGCTCCTCCAGCACGCAGCTGCTCAGGGTGCCCGCTTGCTGCGCAACAGGGCAGCAGTGCAGATGGGTTACACACAAGGGCTACTGCTGCCCATAAGGTCAGCATGCAGGTGTTTCAGGGTACAATGTTGCTCATGTCTCTCCTGCAAGGCTACAATAAAACAAAAATAACTTCAGCATCATTTCCGCTCTGGATTTCACACGAAGAAGAAACCAGGCCCCCACTGTGTTGCAGACTGGCCCATTAAAGTAAATGGTTAAAATTCTTGCGATGAAAAAGTAGGCGTTGTTGTCTGTTTTGTGAGGCAGAAATCAATATTCCCGCCTCCTCTCCTTCTGTTATTTCACCTTGAGATACTCATGCTCAGATAGATGAGATGTGAATCTTACTCACTGTTACTGCAACTTTTTTCTCTCCAGCATTTCACAGGGTCACGGATGTTCTTGGAGTCCTAACCCACCTGTAATTTACCACTCAGCTCTCTAAACTGAACACCACTGGTGACTGAAATAGTGACTGCTTTTCCTTCCAAATCACACCACTGGGACTATTTCTAACTATCTATCTACAGCTTCTATCTCAGTCATTTTACTCCTTGTGTGCTCCAATAACAACCCTCTCGCTGCTACAGCCTCTTTCTTCTCTGGACCCCTACAATTCGCTCCCTGGTGCTACCTTTTTCTATATCGTGTCCACCTCATATAAATGTTGTTTTACTGTGAAATGCCCCTTCTGCTCTCTGTCTCCCTTTAATCTAACTGTGGGGGGTAGTTTGATTAAGCCTAAGAATTTGGGGAGGGAGGGAGGCAAGAGGGGAAGGACCAGGGAGAATGCTGCTCGGTCCAGGCAAGTCTGAAGCAATGTTGGCTGAGGAGAGACAAGCAGGGTAAAATAAGCTTGCACCATACCTCAACAGCTGCTCCTTTGACAAGGTTTCCCTTCGGCAGTTCAGACTCAGGGGCCTGGACCAATTCCCACAGATCAGGTAGCAATAATGCCAGGCTGACTGGGCTTTTCTGATGAGTCCTCTTGGATGCAGCTCTGCCTACTAACATGCCTGCCTCTGTCACCTAAGGATTAGACAACTGCAATATGCTCTGTTTGGCACCATGCTTTAAATCCATTCATAAACTGAAGGCAGAGCAGAATTCAGCACTCTGTGAGATAAGCAGTGTCTCTCACCCACAATCACTCTCACATTTGTGCTCCATTTTTATGCCATCTGACCACTGGTTTTCAGACAGATTTTAACATCTCCCTGTTGACCTCCAGTGTCTTGCATAGCAGAATACCTCCCACCTGAAAAATCACCTCTTGTATTCCCTAGAAGCTGTAGAAAAGGGAACTGGTATTCTCACACAGGTACTTAGGAGGGTAGAGTTGAGGGTTGTTCAGTCTTTAATTTGCCATTGTTTGCTGGTGACAGTCTGATGAAATTGCTTGAGTTATAATGAAGACAGTTTTCATTATCTGTCATTTAAAAATGTCAGGGGAGCTCAGACTGAATGGAAAGGTGCTACCTGTTGTTTCAAATAGCTTTTGATGAAGGAAATACATTTCAAAAGTACCCGTCACTGATTCACAGGTGCTGTACAAAGATTACATAAAACAGTAAGATCCCTCCAAAGAAAACAAGCACATTTTCCCCTTGCTCTTTAGTTTAGGCATTGGCTTATCATCAGTGTGGTGCTGATTTTCTTCTGCACTGTCAGCTTTCAGATAAGCAAGGACCTAGATGACAGAGGGCTACACCAACAACAGCATCAGCCTTCACTATTAGAGGCTGCTCTAGAGTTTTAGCTTAGCTACATAAAATCTTCACTTGTACTTTTATGTGCACACTTTTATGGTGCAAACTCCGGACTACAACAGATGTCATGGCTGGACATACTTCTGCCCAAACACTTAGCTAGTCCCTTTCTGCTGAAGGTGTTGGCTTCTCACAGCTGAACTGCAATAACAGACTGTGTGAATGTTCCTCGTCCGTCTGAGCACAAAATCTGCCATCTTACTTTAAATCATATCTGTTTATTCTGTAGCATGAATACATCTGCTTACGATACCTGCCTTGCAGATCCTAAGAGACACATAGGGCAGCATGTTTCTTTTCTGCCTATATCCTTATATTTATTAAAGCATCCATTTAACATGTGAGGTGGTGCTGCATAAGGGACCAGCCTTGGTCACTTAACTCTAATGGGATACACTGTTCCTTGTCTTGTTTACAAGATAAGCTGTTCCTACACACGACCTGTACTTTTGCCTGTCCTTTCTGTGAAACTAAGAGAAAATGAATGCCAGCAGCCCAGCCAGCATGCAAGGAATGCAGGTAATATTCTGGCTACGGAGTCTTTAAGAACAATTTACATTTTTTATAACTGCTTTTCTATGAGTATCCAGTATCAAAGATGCTAGCATGAATCCCCTTCATCATCCCCAAAGGTATTTAAAAGATGTGCAGCTGTGGTGCTTAGGAACATAGTTCAGTGATGGACAGGGCAGTGCCAGGTTAATGGCTGGACTCAGTCTTAAAGGTCTTTTCCAACTAAAACAATTCTATGAATCTCTTGTAAACTTTTAAATGCTTTAGCACAGGTACTTTCCCTAAGAATCAGATAACGAAGATTGCTGCTGCTTTGTCCAGTTAACACAGCTTCAGCCTGCCTGGATCCCATACAAATTAGCTGGCTTCTTCATCCAGGTCCCTATTTCCCCCTTTTGCAGAGTATGCACTGTTCCCCATGGTGTCCCAGCTCTTTGTGGTATATATGAGCTTCAAAACTAAGATTTGACAGTAATCAAAGGAGAAAGACTGAGCCTTAGTATGGTAGACTCTGAAGTCACACATATGGGGAAGAAATAACAGTTGCTCTGAGACCCTATCATTTCCACATCTTGTTTCCATTAGGACAATGCTTCCCAGGCACTTGCTTGAGCCATCCTTACAAAGCGACTTCCAAAGAAAAGGGTTTATGTTTTTGGCAATACGTTTCAAAAAAACATGTCCCCATCTCCCTGCTGCCATAAGCAAGCACAACTCCAATGATTTCAATAAAGCTGCACTTTCTGTGGCCCTAAGGCTATAACAGTACAATAAACAAAGCCAAATACTGTGAGCCAGATGCTTTAAGTTCTGAATCCAAGTCTTCGATGTCTTACACTTATAATCCACCAAAAGATGACTGAACCCACACCTTCAGCTGGCTGTCACAGAAATCTTTCACCCACCAGCAGAACATGGATCCCAGGGCCATTCCAAGGCAGAGCAATAGCTGGTGGACCTCAGCTTGCTCCTCATGGGCCCTTCTCCTTGACAGGGCAGCGATACCCCACTCCTCTAAGCTATGCACTCTGTCAATGCTCCCACCCTCCCTGCCGAGTCCTCTGCACTCTCCAGAAAGAAACCCTACATACCACTCTACTGGCCACACGAATCAATCCAAGCAATAAAACGCTGATTCAGAAAACAAATAACCTTAAAATTTCAGCTTACCACTCCAGTTTCTTCACCTCACCATCACAGAGTTTGTTTTCCTTCTGTATCTAAAACTTCCAAACAAACACTACTCATTCCAAGCAAGGGATAGCTCAAGGCTGTTGCCAGACTAGGTCTGGGATCCACTGGTACATGCCGAAAGCAGACCCATGGCTCAGTTACACAACAGCATGCATCCTGGAGTAAGATTGGTAAGCAATGTTGGATAGTTGCTCAGGACTGAGTGGACTCGGCAAATAAATGGTCTTTTCAGCTTCAAAAGTGGTCCCTGAAGGCCAGCTGTAAGGGTCTTTGGCTTGATAGTATAGTTTGGGGAACGTACTGCCCACAGATCTAGTAAGTAAGTTGAAAATCCATAGGCAAAGGAAATGTTTTAAAACAGATGAGGAAAATCTACTTGAAATCAATACCATGAAGGTCTCTAAAAGGAAACACGTTGCAAAAAAGGACACTTTGGCCACATATAAATATTTAATGATATCCTATAGTTCTAACAAAGCCTTTTTATTTAAAAAAAAAAATACTGTAATACACCTGATAGAGCAATCATCCTCACATAGCAAAATATGATTTTCTCACTTGGTAAATGAAAAATTACTCGGCTGCATCTCGAGCCTGGGGTTAGGGGCTAAGGTGAGCTGCTAATGGAAGGTTAGAGACCGTGTAACAACTCTTCAAGGAGCACCTTTCAGATGCACTTTTCATGTACAGTAACACACAGTGATCAGAAAGCACTGGCAGCACATACTAAAGTCACTGTCACTGACAGTAGTTCTAACTGTGCAGTCACCAGTTGATAACTCGGGTTAAGACAGCCAGCTTGCATGCCAGCACTCCTTAGACCCCAGGTGAAAGCAATCCTGTATTCTTTCCCTCCTGGCATGCCTCCTGCAGCACACCTGGGTTAACCACTCACTCTCTCCTTGCAGATGAAGAGTCAAGCTGTAGAGCTGAGACAACAAACTTTTCAGCCACATACAGTCAGAGACGAGCCCATTCAAAGAAAAAGATGCTGTGAAAATCAAGGAAAATACTGATCAGAGGCCATGCTGGTAGGAGCCCAATGCCATTCAGCATCTGCCAGGCACCAGCACGGGAGACTGCTAGATCCAGGCAGGATGGCTACACAATGTGCCAGTCACTGGGGAACTGGAGAGAAGCCAGACCTTCAGGGAGCCAGCAGGCCCTGGAGGTATGGATATTTACAACAAAAAAACCTGAGTGCAATCAGCAAGAGGAAGAGTCAAGGAGAAATACACTACATGCTCTAGCACCAAACAAGACATGTGGCTTAACAAGATGCTTTAGAATATCTGGCTTCATAAATTAGGTTGTGATTCCCACCCAGTTCTTTCACTCCCAGCTCCTGCTGATTTCTAAGGATAAAGGGGATGTTTGGCACTCCCAAGATCAGACACCAGATCAAATTCTTTTCAAGAAGTACACAGATGAGTATGTTCCTCGGGAAAAATGAGCGAGAGCTAAGCCTTCAAATGAGCACAAGGAGAACCTCCTGCCCACAGACAGGAAAGTGGTAACCTCCTTCACTTCCTTTGTGGCTTTAACCTAAACCACAACTCCTCCCTTTGGGTTAGGAGTCTCTTCCACTCATTCAGATGTTTGTCAGCTTGTCTGTCTCCAATACCCAGCATCCAACACTGCCACAAAGGAAAAATAAGCTCGCCTTTTTTCCCTCTCCCACACTCCTTTTGCAACTCCATTCCTAACCAATAATGGCTCCAATGCACAGCAAAGCAAGTCTAAACTACAGCTCTTCAGGCACAGGCACAGAAATTAGCAATTGCAACATGAGGGAGCAGAGAGAAAGGAGATGTTGGCATACAGGCTCCACCAACATTTTGGAAAGCTGGCTGTGAGGACATGTTGCTGCCAGCAGGAAGAGTGACGCCAAACCAACTCACAGGGCTTTTCAGTGAGTGTGAGCATTCCTTCCCAGTCCTGGGTGCCACATCCCTCCTCTCCCTCAAAGAGCTTCAGAGTACCAAAGAGGTGCTGCAAGCAGGGTCCCCTGCCATGCATACAGAGGTGAGCAGGACAGGTCCCATCACCCCTTGTGCAGGATGTCAATTAGGGAGAGGTGAGGGCTTCCCCCTCACTGAGATCCCACCCCCGGGTGAAAGGAGATTTAAAGAAGTGAGACAGTGGCTCCCACCTAAAGCCCTCCTTGGCTAAGGGCTTAACTTTATAATATCCAGGTAATAATGGGGCTTTTTTAGCACGAGTTGGGGTTTGTGAAAGATTTGAGTAGTACCACACAAGCACTTTTTTCTGCCTGACAATTGCCTGTACCAAGTAGGCAGAAAGGTACTGAGGGGTAAACTCTCCCACTGTAAGGACCCAGACAACCCCACACGGGGTTGAGTGAGGCAGTCACTCCCTTGTCGCCCTCCACTCCCACAACAGTTTGGGACTACACAGGGTGGAAAGGTAACTCTTTTTATTCCTCCAAGATTTTGAGAGATTTCCAGATCTGATTGGGGGGGGTGGGGGTGGGAGGGGCAGTAGTTTTTAAAACGTACACCCAGAAATTATAACCAAATTAATTGAATGCAAGATTTCATTTTACCTTCTTGAAGTACTCCATTCTGACAGCTTCAAAACTTTTCTACATTTTTTTCAAGATGGGACATGAAACCAGAATTAACTTTTCACAAAAATAGCAACAGATCTGGCAAATCAGCAATTTTCTAAGAAAAATGTATCACTGGAGAAAAATCCTAGCAAAACCTAGTTCTATTATTTCCTCCCAGCACCACAAAAGAATATGCCTCCGTGGTATAATTCAGCCTTAAGTTTCATAGCAACTCTGATTCAGACATCTTGCACACACAGATATTAGAATATGCCTTTGACATCATGAGAGCAATGCAAAACAGTGTATATACAATATGGCCAAGCAATGCTGCTATGGAAACCCTTGCTTTGAATTCCCGTATATGGGGTGTTTAAAATTCTTATCCCTAATACTGCTTTAACAGAACTGTGTGTATTTCGTTTCCCTGCTCAAGTCATCTCCCTCTTTCTGGACTCTTCTCCCTTGAAAAAGAAAGATGTTGTGGGTGAAGAAGGTGATGAGATCTGCACTGCATTCCTGCTGCTGCCACACACACCAGCTCTGTGAGCTACAGCAAGAGAAGTAACTGATTTGTGCCTCAGTTTCTGCAGCTGTAAAGTGGAAATAAGCTGACATCTTACTTCGGATATGACTCGAATGTGCTTTGAAATCCTTTGTGACAGCCAGAAGATACATGAATGCTTATTCCTATTTGTTACTTTCTGTAGGCGAGGAGTTAGTGTCCTCTACAGACCTATGCTGATGATCTCTCTATACTGAAGAACCAAATCAGGAAGTACAGTCACCCACTCATGTAGCGAACAGATAAGTAATAAAGCAGCACACTTGCCAACTTCTAAGGAGGTGGTTTCTTAAAAAGACATAGGAAGCTTTCATGTTCTGAAGCTGACTAATTTCAGAAAGTTCCCGTTTTGCTCTCCTTTTCTTAAACTTCTCCAAAATACATCTGTTCGCCTGCTCTTCTGAAGTGTCTTCTGCTAGGGAGAGTCAGACTGGATAGATCTAAGGTAACAATGCTGGGAGAAAAGAGAACATTGTATCTGTCCATCTCCTCCATTTTCCAAGTGCCCTTGGTGACCCTAGTGGTACCTTTAGGGTCTCACTCTGACAAGGAGAGCACACTGCACCCAGCAGCAGCCATCTGAAACTCCGCTGACTGCTTTGGAGTCCAGCACATCCCAAGACACATGGCATCACCTCCTGCAAAATCTGAGTAAAATCTGCAGCCTAACAGCCATCACTCAGCAGCCACACAAAGTCACCAGTGCAATCCAGTGATTGCAAATGCAGATTAAGTTACTTGTATTTGTCTGATGGTGTAATTGCCAGACTGCACATTCAAATGAGTATTTGTTTAACTGTGTGATATACAGATAGAGCTTGTGCACTTGAGGCCAAATTCACCCCTGTTGTAATTTCCCTAACTCCTGTAGCAATTACTCAAAGGATTAATTTGGCCCACAGTGTTTCCTAGTATATGTGATTCATCATTTCTTTTCTATAACAAAGAATAATACACTGTTTCAATCAGTGGTGATGTCCTGGCCTCCTTGAGGTTGCCGGACTCCCTGTTTAATCAGACATAAAACAAATCACTTGCAGAGGCAGAGGCGTATAAGCGTGCTTTAATTACAATATTGTAACAACAATTAGAGATCTATCTAATCGAGGACTCGGTACTTCCTACTCGTGTATTACTCCCATGTTGGGATAATTACTGCTAATTAAGCTTGGAACTAATTAGGCCAAATGATCTCATTTATACCAACATAGATGACTTCTAGGAGTTCACACATACAAAAAAATTTTTTAAAATATAAAAGATAAAAAATCCAAGACTGATTTTATCATCTCTGGACTCATCAGCACTTTGCTTTTGAAATGGACTGTTCCTCTCCAATGCATAAACCCTGTTAAAACTCAGTACCAGGTCTCAGATTATAACAGATTCTTTCAAAATAGAGAAACGCATTTTGAACGCATTATTTTGGTTGGCCCAAGTCCCTTTTTGGCTTTAATAGACACAGTGGATTAACAGAACAGTGTCCCACCATGGTCTGGTTCATTCAAATCCTACAGGCCACTCCCACGCAGTTATGGTTACAATTTCTCAATTCACTTAGCACCATCTATACCACCACAACTGCTGCACAGAGTAAGGAGGTTTGCTGTAGGGTGCTGCGCACTGTTAAAGTAACTTCAAAAAGATGTAAGTTCTTAAACACGTTGATAGCCATATGTACTTGTTGCATGATCTGCATCAACGCTGCATATGATTACAGATTACCTTCCAATACCTTTTAAGTAACGGTGGCTCAGCTGTGATGTATATGATGGAAAGGCTGACTCTAGCTAATGGAGTTCCTTGCAAGGCCTGTCTGTGCTGCAAGATTCCCCATGTTCACAGCCTGACTATATCTAACAAAGCTGGCTTTAAATTGCAGGCAGAAAAATAAAGGACAGCCCATGAAGCTGTGTTTATGTTGCAGCTTCTTCCTCACCCCTCCAAGCCTGAAATTTAGGCACCCACTTAGCACTGAGATTCACACATAGAAGAGACACCGAGGCAACTACCACTTAGACCTGCCCTCGGCTTGTGGACACAGTAGCAGGCAGTAATCAGGGTGTTCCCTGCCTAACATTGACAGGGCTTAAAACAAAGCTTAAAAACAAAACCTCCAAGCACTGTATTTTTGTCTGGGTGTTTTGTGGACTGTGAGTTGGACAGGATTTCAGCTGTTGCTTCTCACTCAAAGATGGTCTGCACCAGTAGTGTGATTTCGTCCAGCAGTTTTTGCTGAGTGAAAGATCGCCACCCATCAAAATACCAGTCCCACCTCGCAAACTGGCTGGACATCTTTCAAATGCAAGGGAGGACCCGTACCTGAGAATTGTCTGGGAGCACCCATCCTGGCATCCATTCACCTGCACTAAGAACTTCACAACCCTACACGGCCTCCAGCCCCTGCGTGGTCAGAGCACTCTGACACCTCTGCTTAGTCCATCGCGCCTGCTGAGGCTGCAAACTGTCGGGTTTGTGCTATGGGGCAGTACAGAAAGCCAAGACTGCTTTGGTCATGTTCACTGCACAGGCCATCTCTTTCTGTACATCCCTTCTTACAACTCCTGCCTCAATTTCAAACCCTCCAGGATCCACCTCAAGGTGCAGCACAAAGTAAAACCTGCTTTCTCTTTACTTCTGGCTTTCCTCACCAGCTGCCTTTGTTACTCTTAAAGCTTCCTCCTAAACACATCATTTTCTTACGCTTTCTCATACTCCAGGCTAGAATCCTGAAGCTGCTGAAACCAGGAATTCATGGTTGTCAGCAGGTCTCCTTCCAGCCTGCCCCTTTATCCTCACAGTGATCATTGTTCCCTGGTGAGTCACAGACACACACCCCCTTCACCTCTCCAAATCCTTCCTGAACGATCTTCTCTTTTCCAAAGCCTGCCAAAACTGAGCCCAGCAGGATTCCCTACACACCGACCTGACCTGGTTACAATACCTCCTGGAACCAATCCTCCAGCTGTCTGTGAAATTTCTGCAGAAATGCCACTTCTTTATGCAGTACCATTAGCATAGGATTAATAAATAATGCACAGGAATAACACAATCCCCAATAAATCCTGTTTCTTTAAGTGAGCAACATGGACCCTAAATCTGATCTTCCCCTCCAGTTGTTACCCAATCCTCATCTCAGCTACCAAACTCTCTCCTCCCTGCCCTGGCAAGCCTGTCATTCCTTTCTTCCCAGCTGCCAAGGCCTTCACTGCTATCTCCTCCAGCTCAAATACACTAGCAGACACCAATGCAAGCAGCCACACACGTATCAGGTTGCATGTTCAAAATGCACGTTTCCATATGCTGCAATACAGTGCAATACAGTACCCCACATCCCATTGAACCCTATTTATTTGGATATCTGCTGGAACCCCTGAAGGAAGAGATCAGCTGGAGATCTTCGAATGGAAAAAATCACTGAACCCACAGTCTGAGCAAGACAGTGCTAGATAAACCATCAAGGCAGTGTTCACCAGAAGCACACATTGGGCCCAAGGGGCCCCTCTGAATGGCATCCTCAGTGTTAAAAGGGTGGAATTCAGGAGCTTTAGATCAGAAGTGCACCTCAACTGGGTATTAGACTCTAATAAACGAGGTGCTTTACATTGACAGAGTGCCAGAAACCTCCCAACACCCTCCCCAAGGTCTACATACAGGTATCTCTTCAGTCAGCAGTAGTTCAGATGGCAGAAACCAAGCAGACAAGCCCCCTACAGAGGAGTGAAGGGAAGCAAAATCCTGTCAGAGGAACAGCAAGCCCCAACCACTACAGTAGGCACCCTAAAATGCTCTAATTTGGGACTACAAGTCCTTCAGGACAAGGACCGTGTCTGGGGACAGCACACTGCACAACAGATCCCCAGTCCTGTATCCAGACTTCAGTATTCAGTGTACAGATCTTTACTGCCTGCAAAGAGGCCATCTCAAAAGGACCTCCCCAGGGGAGCCTGCAGGGGATGAAGGAGGTCTGAGTCAGCGACTTGAGACCCGGTCATGGGGAGCTCACTGTGAGTCATAGTTCAACATGTCCACTTTCCAGCCAGGCTTCCTCAGTTATTTTAAAACACAGTCAGGGGCTTTAACACAATTTTTCAGAGCAAATCCCATCCTCTCATTCAAGGTTTGCCTAAATGCAGAGGTCCAGCTGTTGGCCAGCCTTGTATGGCTCTATATGGCCAATTCTGTATGTAAAAGAACGAGGCAGAAAGTGCAAGGAAACAGATAGAGGCCATAAATAATCAAACTCTTGTTCTCCTGAAGCACTAGCCACAGGAAAACATCCAGAGCCTCAGCAGCAAGATGGCAAGAGAGTGGAGACACTGGCCCCGCCCCCGGCCCATCCCAAATATCTGGACTGGTACCAGCTGCATTTCCAAAAGGAAAGCAAAGGGGCTGCTGCCTACTGCAGGCAGCTGCCCGGTTCATATCCTCAAGCCTCCAAGAAGCCCTGGCTCAGGCTGTTGTTGCATAAGGCAAGGACTCATCCCTAAGTCTGAGGTTTAAAAACAAGATGTATTTATTTGTTATTATTTTCAGTTATCTGAGTGCAGTAAAGGTCAGAACATTTATCTTCTGGGGTTGGTTCCTGCTCCCACTCATGTGATACAAAACCAACTGAATTATTTTTTTTCCATACTTCTCAGACAGAAAAATTCCAGTGGGAATGAAACCTGATACAGGGTATTTTCTAAAAAGTATCTGTGGGAAACAAGGATCTACAGGAGGAAGGAGAGGCTTGTGGGCATTCCTAGGTACCTCCTCCCCAGTCCCCATTACATGCAATTAAATATGAATAAAGATGGGTGGGGATGCCACAGCTTTTTTCTTAAGTTTTAACCTAAGCTGATCTCAAGGACCTACATGATACTCCCAGAGCTGCATTTTGGTGAGAGGACATAGCCGTGTATCCTGTGCCCTGTACATGGTCTGCTCCATAACCTCCAGGATTAATTTATGCAAAACACAGAAAGATGTGCTTTTTTCTGTTGCAGTTGAACAACTTCATTAACCTTTCAGGAGCTTGCCAACAGTGAAGTAGAAGTAATGGGAAAATCACTCTTCTCAGGGAAGGGGACTTCTGCCATATTGCTAACAGCACATGCCAGCCAACAATGGACCCTGATCTAGTAATACACTGCTTTCCCCCTCTGCTCTCCCCAACACCCTCCAGTATCTGCTCTGCTTGCCCTCTCTCTGAGCTGCCAAGAGCTCACAGCTTGACCAGAGAGACAAGCAAGCCAGCTGGGAAGGCAGATGAGGCAGAGGAACACTATTTTGGAAGGAGTCTGTCTGGAGAGAGACCTAGCCCAGAGGCAGAGCAGGAAAAACAGGTGAAGCAGGTATGGAGAGAGAGAGAGAGAGAGAGAGAGAGAAATGGCTGTGGGAAAAATGGGATAAGATGTATGGCACCTTGAATGGAGCACGAGGGATACTATCTCAGCATGCTAAGGAAGTGTTGGTCTGTCGTAGAGACAGATGGGAGAAATCAGGAACTGTCTTGTTAGGAGAGCTCTTGAGTTTTATGAGCCTGGGAATGAGACATGCCTGGCAGGTGAAAATGTGGCACTACACAGACGTGGAGCTAAACTTCACTGGAGGACAGAAAGGCACCATGCCTGTCCTGCAGGATGCTGGATGAACTTCAACACATTGCTGTTTGTGTGACCTCTTCATGGCTCACTGTCAGGAACACCTGATGAGCCCTGATTTGGTTGCATCTCCCACCAGCCTACCTGCAGCCATTTCTCCCTGCCCTAGGGAAAGGACTTCTTCACACCACATCTCCATTGTGGGAGGCCAAACAGAGTCCACACAGGGATATCCAGAAAACAACCACTTTTCCACTACTTCTGCTGGCCAGGATCCTTGCAGACAAAATCCTGTCCCTCCAAGGAGGTGGTTAAATAGGATTTATCCACTCCAGCTGACTTGGAGGGAACTATGCTACATCAGACAGTGGGATAGCCTCTGCATGGGATCAGGTAGCAGTCTCAGGCAGATGGGAGAGAGTTCTCCGCAGCACTGTGACCCTGCTGCCCCTATCCCATCAGAAGAGCAACTCTCTTCCTCTGCTAAGCACAGGTCATCCCAGGAACAGAGCACAGCTGCTCTGGCTTGCTGTTCAATGCAACTCTCCTAAATGCAGAGGCTTCCCCAGACCTTTGGTTCAAATCCTCTCCAGTTACCATCCCGGCTTTTCCTGGCAGAGCATGGGACCATCAATTCATCTGGGAGGGACACTGCGGGACAGTCGACCTCGCCTTGACAACCACAGATGTCTCCAAGCAGCCAGGGAGAGCACAGTCACTTTTTCAGGGCAGAGTGTGTAGAACCAGGGAGAAGTTAGGGGAACAGGAGTAGGAGAACAGGTCAGGACCACAACAAATAGCGAGGTCATGTCCAAGGAGATAAGGTGACATCAGGAGACAAAATTTGAGACTACTGACTTCATCAAGCTCCCAGGGAGATGTAAAGCAAGCAGACACTGAAGTGACAACCATGCTGCAGCTCAGAACAGGACCCCAGGCAGCCCCATCCAAAACTAGCAGCATACAAGCAGAGGGAGTCTCACCTTGCTCAGGCACAGCACAGGACAAGCTCCACTGTGTCTGGCCAGCAGCTGGGCCATGGCCACTGTCGGGGGCAGTCTGGCTGATCAAAATCCCTGTCCTTACTGGGGCTCTGACCAGCCAGCCAGCTCCGCCAGCAGTTCCAGTGCAGCCAGGTTGCAGGGAGACACGGCTGGAGACAACAAAGAAAGGGTCCACTGCAGAGAAAAAGAAGCAAGGGAGGAATCTGGAGACTAAACAAGAGATAGGCGATAGGAAGAGTGTACAGTGCATGAATAGTGGGGGAGGGTAGAAGATACCGGGTGAGAGAAGAAAATGACATGAACAGAAGGAAGGGAGCTGTAAATAGAAGGGGATGTGGAAACAGCAGAGAGAGACAGATTGCATGAGTGGTGGAAGTAGAGGAGACCTAGAGGGACAGAATATAATAAGAATGAGGAGAGGAGAGGAGAGGAGAGGAGAGGAGAGGAGAGGAGAGGAGAGGAGAGGAGAGGAGAGGAGAGGAGAGGAGAGGAGAGGAGAGGAGAGGAGAGGAGAGGAGAGGAGAGGAGAGGAGAGGAGAGGAGAGGAGAGGAGAGGAGAGGAGAGGAGAGGAGAGGAGAGGAGAGGAGAGGAGAGGAGAGGAGAGGAGAGGAGAGGAGAGGAGAGGAGAGGAGAGAAGATTTATGGTCTCTCTGAGAATGAGGAAGAAAACCTTGCAATTTTTCTCCTTAGCTTTCAAAGATTTTGCAAAAGCAGACAAGCATTGCCATCATCATTTTAAGAAGGAAGGAACTCAGGTGCAGAGACAGGCACAATGTATGAATGAAATGGTAGAAAGGAGCTTAGCTTCCTATTTAAAGTCTTCTGTCAAAGATACAGGTGAAGGACAGTTTTGACTGTCTTCTCCTGAGCAATGCAGTGAGTCTGCTACCCAAAGATAGGAAGGAAGAGGGCATGCTAGAAGAACAAGAGATAAACCAAAGTAGTCTAGCAAAAAGAGCAGCACCTGCTGTTTTTCACCAACACCAAACACCAACACCAGATCGCCTCTGGAGATCTGGACTTAGACATATTCAGAGAGAATTAAATTAGAACACACCAAAACAAGCAAGGTCTGAGTGTTCATGTGAGGAATTACCCACGGTGAGAAGACGCTGCAGTGCAGGTTCAGTTACCTGCCAACTCTACCAGCTTGCAGCCTGCTGCAAGGAAAGCAGAAGAGGAGTGCACGGGAGGCTGTGCAACAGGAGCTCTGCTCCTGCAACAGTCATTAGCACCTTCGCAGTTTTTTCTTTTTAGGTGTCTTAATATGTTTTCAGTTTAATTTGTACCAACTTTATGTTTCAACTGCCACCATGGAAAAGAGGGGGGTTGTGCATACAAACACCGAGTTCCCAGCACCATGTAAGCCCGAGCCAAATATAATTTTTAAGAGCACTGAATAAAGCAAATACATGGTGTCTGTTTGCACTCCTGTACACACAGTCCAACAGAGCTTCCCAGTTACTCACTGTACATAGGAACCCAAAGGATCCTGTATTTTCCTAGCCTCAGAAAAAACTTCTTTATGGCTTGCTAGCACAGGAATTGTCTAGGATTCCCTCATCAATGAGTGACAAAGGTCACTCTGCTATTAACTGATGTTAATGGCAGGTTGTGTACCTTGTTTGTTTATTGCTGAGGAGGAATGTTTGTCGTGGCTGTCAAGCTTATAAAAATATTTCCATTATTTCAGCAGACAGGCATTTTTACATGCAGCTGACAGAGTGGGTGAATGTACAGATGAAAAATTGAAGAAACATTATTAAGGGAGGAAAGAGAACATCTCGTAGCACCAGCAAGACAGCTTAGAAAGGCCAGAGAGGTCAGAGACATTTCTGAATAAAATGCTTTGTTTTTTTCTTCCTCTGGGGGTTTCTGAAGAGCTGGCAATAATTAAGCATTACAACATCTTTCTGGAGTAGATAAGTTAGCTGAGGCCATCTGAGGTTAAAGGACTTGCCCGTGAACACACACAGTGAATCAGTGGCAGAAAGAAGAATTAAACCTAAACAGACTTAGCTTCCACTACCCAAGTCCTACACACCTAGCTGACATACAGATCAAAAGACAGGAGCCATGCTGACCGTGGACCTGGCTATCAACCACAGGTCCTCCCAAGACAGAACAGCAATCGGGTGAAAGAAAAGCTGAGCGGCAGGCATCCACCCTAACTTAAAGATGGTAATTGTGAAAACAAGTGACAGAAGGCTGGGAAGCAGTGCCTAGTTACAAACCATGGTGCCAAGTGGATTAAATATACATCGATAGATTCAATTACAAAGAACAGCATGCAAAATGGAACTGACTGCAGTCAAGGACCCGGGACAGCAAGAAATAACCCCAAAATACAATCAGTTTTCCATAGGAAGAAATCTGTGCTTCTGGACCTTACTGAGAGGGTGCAGGCTCCTGTCTCCAGGAGGACTGTCCCAGGTCACCCCTGGCAGAACACAGACAGTGACACCGAAGCCCCAAGGGCTAGTGAGAAGGCTGCAGGACTCAGGTTTAGTGGGCTGAGAGAGATCCATATCACCTAATGCTGAGCAGCCCTTTGTTATCGCTGTCACCAGAGAAGCCAGAGAATGAAGTGGTGGAGAAAGTGAGCTATTCCTTGTCCCCCACCCCTGCCCCATCCACCCCTGACTCGCCAGGGAAGGGCTGAGACACATCCCCAAGTGAGCAGCAGGAAACCTCTTCCACACTTTGGTCCAGTTTGCCCTGGGGGCACCCTCACTGTTATCAATATTCAGTCCTGCATCTGTGCCCAAATGCACATCTGTTTTGGGGGGCTCTCAAAGCACTAGACCTGGCAGGAGCTGAGGCCAGATCCTGACCACACCAATGGTTCAACACCCCTTGCCTGTAGCAAGAATGGAAGCTCACCTCCATGCTCCCCCTCCTCACCCATGCATTTCCCCAGGATTTGAAAGAGTTATGAAATAATTATCACTGTAACTCCCTCCCCCCCTGCAACTTCATCCTGAGCTTACCACGACTCAGGTACTACCCCTATCACTTGTAATGGTTTCATGTCCTCCCTTCTTGGAGCAAAAACGGCAACGATAATCAGCACTACATACAAGCAGCTGCCACCTGAAAGCTGCAGATGAACACAGTTAAATGGAAAGGCAAACAATCTCAGACCATTTTTGTACCTGGAGAACTAGACCAGCAGTATTTTGCATGCAAGATCACAGGTCTGTGGGTAGTTGCATTTTCACATTCCATTACTGCAATTGCACACGGCCAGTTACGTGCCTTAGAAGCAGCTTACAAAAGCAATTGCTGCTAAACATACAAAACCCAGCCCCCAGATGCACACGCGCAAGACTAAAAAACTGGTCCTTATTTTCCTGCTACAGAAAAAACACGCATTTGCTAGCTGCCTGCCCCCTGTGCAAACACCAGACTAGCATATTTCCTTGCATTCATATTTGTACATTGCTCCACATATTCATCCGAGCCTTGCAACAACCTAAAATGTATACAGCATTTTGTAATCAGAAGTGCCCTGAAAATGCAAAAAGGCCCCAGTTTTTGCATTAAAAAATTCTTCTCCCACCAAGCAACTGTAAGCACCTCTCCAGCTAGAATGTACTGTCTGTTTAAGGCTCCAGAGAAACACAGCACTAACCCTTTAAGACAGTAAGAGATTAATACTTTTTTTCATTTAAACTATAGGGGAGTTTTACCTAGATAGACTGCAATTTCCTGAGCCTGAGTCTGGCAAAGTGCCCAGGGCTAAGACCACCACCCCGCCCCCCCCCCCCCCTCGCTTCTTTTGGCAAAAATTACCACAGCGTCCTTCAGACTCAGAAGTACTTTTTAGGGTTTTGTTTTTACAAAAGATGCCGAGACAAAACTCAGTTGTAAGCAAGCCCGGGTTCTGCAGTACTTCTTCCATGAACTATACTGATGTGCGATGTCCTAAGAGTACTATCCCTAAGCACCCTATCGAGGGATGGTTCAGTACTGAGTCAGAGGGAAGCGGACTGAATCACAAGTAGCCATTCCTGCAAACTGCTTTACCCCCTCCCCCCCCTTCCCGGGACGCCTTCCCCCCGTCCCAGGTTTACAATCCGAGCAGTGACCAGGTTGGGAAAGCTGATGAGATCACAGTCTGGGGAGATACAGCTTCAAGGGTTTTTTGTTAATCGACTCCTTGTTTTGCGTGGAGACACTAACAGCAGTTGTTATACCAGGTTTACCATATGTTTATGATACTGTTGTTGCGGGAATACACGTACAGTCCATGTCACTGGCAAGTTGGGTTGTTTTCTGCTGGAAGGACAAAACAGAACTGACTGTCCAACAGAGCGCCGAGTGTGCGCATACTTCTAAGCAAAATTTATCGTACCATGAGTCACACTCAGTGCAAAACCACACGCTTTGTTCGTGCTATGGTATGTGAGCCCAACTTGGTGCCTGTACAGGAGCACACAGCACTTCACAACCGAGTACAAGATGTTTGGTGTGCTGCTACCTTCCTTGGGAGGTGGGCAAGTGTCACCCCCATTTTACAGATTCCGTCAGGAAGATCCATCTGAGCTTTAAAGCAATTTGCCTAAGGCTGCCCATCAAATCGGTATCAGGATCTCAAGTTCTGTAAGATCTTCATGTGGGAGACATCCATGTTCAAGACATCCATGTTTAAAACCACCATCACATGGGATAAGTTGAGGATAAAGCAGGGCAGCGTTAACTCAAATAAGTACAGAACTCGGTATCATGTAGCAAAATTAATCACTTCCCCATGTGTCCCAAAATGGTATTCAGCGCAGAGATTTTGCTTACAGGGCAAGGGAATGTGTCTGTGTGCTTGAGACTGTTCTCAAAACTATGATGCCCAAGATGTTTGCACCCTAAGCTGTATGCAGGAAGGATCAGTGATGCTCCCATCCCCAGTGGGTAGGAGAAATGATGGTGGCGTGAGTGGCTCTGCCACACAGAAGCAGCACTGAGTAACTGCTGGGGAAAAATCATCATCTGACAGACCCCAATGCCAAAATATCCAAGCTGAATGAGTGAAATCCATCTTGTTTGTTTCCAGCCCCACCAACTCCTGAGCCACTGCTCAAGATCTCAGAGGTGAGAGCAGCTAACTGGAGCAACACACAACCAACCACTTCAAAGGAAAACTGATTTACTCGCTTAGTCTCCTTCTAGACATCAGCAAACAGCGTAAGAAATGGCCAACTCCCCTCCCCATGTCCCCCCCCGCCCCCCATCCCTGACACGTTGCCATTTTCTGTCCCAGTCTCCATGCAGCGAGTCACATCCCAGGCTGTAGTCGAGGAGTGGCGTGCAGGGTTTAATTGTGCACACGTTCTCCTGGGGAAGGGCAGCATGGGATGCAACCGGCTGCCCACAAAGGAGCAGAGGCAGGAGGCCAAGGCCGGTTATTGGCCTCCAGTCATACTTGCTGATCGGCGCGTCAAGGATTTTAAAGCGCGTAGCTGATCAGATCAGCAGCTTGTCCTAGAAGGAGAAAAGTGACATAAAATATGCACAAGCCTTCCTTCTGTCCTGACAGCAGGTTGAGTTTTCAGATGATGTAGAAACAGCAGCCTGCTCTCCTCCCCCCAACATGGTCTCCTCTCCCGCCTCTGCTGCAGCACCGCCGTCTCGCTCCCAGCTCAGGAGAGGAGACTCTGCTCCCTCCACAGCCTTCATGTGGAGGCTCGGGCTCGGCCAGGAAGCTCCACAGCACTGCTTTAATGCCTGCTCAGCCCGTGGCCTTTCTTCTCAGCATGCCAAGCGGGGGCTCATTAGTGTTCCCTGTTAAGCTTTTGTGTCTCAAGCCCATCCAGCACCAAGCTGGAACAGAAAGGGCATCAAATCCCCGTCCAGGGGGGTGCACAACTTCCCCACACTGCCAGCCCAGCTGGAATTCAAACAGGTGATCCCGGAGAAGAAAGGTGGAGCACACACGTGTGTGATCTGCATGTGCGGGAGCTGCACGCAAGCTCTGCCTGAGAAAAGCAGTCGCTGCTCCAGCTTCTTCCCAAAGAGAGCAACTTCCAGCGTGTTTGACCCGAGACCAGTTCTCTGCATGTGTATGTGCATAACATTTTTATGGTGTCGCTCGTGCAAGCCATGTCTGTGGTACGTGGCTGCTCCATCATGGGAACGCTGCCGTGAATGGAAAAGCTAAAACATAGCACATAGTGGTTTTAAGCCTCAGCTACCCTGCACCTCGCATGATAATTTGTGCTCTTGCAAAGTTGGCTGTCAAATACTACTGCTACCAGGCTGATAGAACAAGCTATTATGTAAACTGAGGAAAGCCCAAGAATTGGGCTGTGTCTGTGCAGGAACCACACTTACAATGTGTGCACATTGCCCCTCAGGAGGAAGAATGTGCTACACAAGAAGGTGTGTTTGCACAAACTTGCTGGTTCCATGCATACAAAGGGGCAGGGTGTGCAGGAGCATTCATTCACAAACATATTTTCACAAGGGACAAATGTTTTGTCCTTGCTGTTGCCAGATTCCAACATCATTAACAGACATTGAGAGACAATTTAACACAGAGAAACCACCTATGGAAAAGGTGAGGCACACACTTGCACCCCATACCCTCAGCTGCAATCCTTGCTTCAGTCGCTACCTACAAAAAATCTCTTCCCTCTACCAACAGCCCCAAACTGTGTGGAGTCAGAAAACTCAGCCACTGTTTTCTGCCACGCCAAAAAGTCCTGCTACATCACGTTCAGGTTACCTACACTACACCTTCACTTGTGTCCTGATTCAGTTCAAAATTCCCCCTCTTTTTAAGGTCCTCCAAGGAGCAGGTCCAAGGTCTTCCTTGTATGTCCTTCCTCTCTGCTCTCCCATCTGTCTACATTCTCCCTCCACAGGTTTTCCACCCAGCATTAGAACCGTTGGTACCAGAGCCACCTCCTCCCCCCCCAGGTCCAGCTGCCTGGAACAAGAATTTTTTCTCTCTACCTCACTGCCTGACAAGACTCATTTCAAACATGATCTGATACCTCTCCCTCTTCTGTGAAGATGAAACCCAGAGTCTTTCTCCCTGCTTCTCAAATGCCTCCATCACTGGACTGACTGTAAAGCATGCGGGATAAAGGTATCACGGAAAATGTTACAGCAAATCATGGGGGTTTGCTTTGATTCTTTTTCTGCTTATTTATTTATTTCTTGAAGGGAGGTAACAAGTCAGAGAGAAGCTGGCTGAGATTTCTGACGTACATTTTTTTTGCAGCAGCAGCAAGATCCTCCATCTTCCTTGCTGGATTGAATAGGGTCTCAGGACAATTTAGACTCCCTCCCCCATCTCCCATTCCTGCTCATATTCTTCAACACAAGATGCTCCCCTCCCAGCCTTGACTGGGAAAGCACATATCCTCACTTTTTCCCTCTCTTTCGGCTCCTGCCTTGTTTAGGTTGTGTCAGGGCATTAGGATGACAAAAATTTGTGCAGCTCAGATTCCTGTAGGTTATTTGTTCAACAGAATAACTAGAATCAATGCAACCTGAATGATGGAAGATGATAAACTTAAAAGACCTCATAGACATGCACCTAGCACTGTGAGCATTCTGCACCTCACGCCACAAGGAAATAATAAACCTTCCAAATTTTAAGCAAACTCAGTGCCGATGGTGTAAAAAGGCCGGGCGTGGGGCTCCGGGTTTCTCTCCCCTCTTTTTTTTTTTTTTTTTTTTTTTTTTAAATCTCTTGCACATTATCACCTCACCCCAACAGTAGGTTAACAGCCACAAAACCTCCAGCAAGCAGGCTTCACATCGCTGCTTTCACGCCGAGCGAGGTATTTACTTGCTGATAAACGGCAAGTGTAAATACATCTCATTTAATCTCCCAGCATCCAGGAGGGAAAAAACACCTCCCATCCCCGCGGCAGACTTTCTGGCTCTGCCCGGTCCGGGAGGCAGGGGGATGGAACACTGACAAAGACCTCGGCTTTCCCCCCTCCCCCGGGCCACCCGCCGCAGGGCAGCAGGGAGAGCGGGAGGGGGCCCTGGCTCTGCCCCCTGCCCCTATCCTCGGTCCGCCACCCCTTCCCCCAAAACCCTCCGGGACAGAAGCCAACAGGTGGAAGGAGCTTTTTGTCCCTTCCGCGCTCGTTCCCGGGATCCCCCTGTTCGCCGGGAGGGAAACTGAGGCACAGCCTCACGGGGAGGGCGGCCGACCGACAGACCGCTGCGAAACTTTCCTCCCCCCAGCCCAGCCGAGCAGAGCCGAGCACAGCCGGGCCGGGGGAGCCGACTGCGGCACACCAGCCGCATACACACATGCCGGAGCGCACACGCCGCTCCCCGCTGCTGGCAGTCGGGCCGGGCCGAACCGAGCCGAGCCGAGGCGAGGGAGCCGGCGGCGGGGAGGCGGCCCCGGGGGCGGCGGCGCCAGCCATCGGCCCCCCGCCGGCAGCGCGGCGCGCAGGCTGCCCGGGGGCGGCGGGGCCGAGCCGAGCCGAGCCGGGGCGGGTGGCGGGGCCGGCGCTTACCTGCCTCAGGCGGCGAAAGCGCGGAGCGGCATGTCGGGGGGCGGCGGCGGGGAGCGGGACCCTGCCGGCGGCGCGGCCTGCGCTGCCCGGGCGCTAGGGCAGCATCAAAGCAACTTAGGGGGAACCCTTGCGGGGCCTATTGTCTGCGCGGGGCGAAGGGGCGGCGGGGCGGCCTCCCCCCGCGGGCGCCGCGGCGCTTGGTACGGCCCAGGCATTCATGCCAAGCGGCTTTCACACATGGAGGCTTGTCTCCAGCGGCTGCTGACAAGCCACAAACAAGACGTCCCCCTCCCTCCTCCTCCTCCTTCTCCTGCCTCCTCCCTCCTCCTCCGGCCTCCCCCGTGCGAACTCCCAACTCCAGTGACAGGCGGCCGGGCCGGGCCTCCCCGCCGCCTCTCCTCGCACCCCCACCCGCGCTGGGGCAGGGAGCAGGGGGCAGGGAAAAGGCCGCCCGCCGCCTCCCCGGGAAAATGGCAGGCGCCCGCCCTGCTTTCCCCTCGGCCAGGGCCTCGCCGGGAGGGCGAGGGGTTTCCAGCCTCCCTCAGCCGGCATGCCAGGCTCCAGCAGGAAAGGGAACGGGAAACCTGCGGAGTGCATAATATCGGCACGCCGCATCCTTCCCTCGGAAGCAAACTGTGTCTTCCAGCACTCTCCAGCTCCTCGAGGGTCGTTACCGACAGCCGAGGGAGAATTTGTCCGATCCCCCCCCTCCCCCAAGGTCGCACGGATAACCTCACACATCAAATGATGGAAACCCAGTCCCGGGGGCTCGGGGTCAACTTCATTCCGCATCTGCAAGCCCCTTCGTGGCAAACATGGTGGCAGAAGACAGGAGGGAAGGTCAAGGAGAGGAATCGCAAAATACAAGCCCCTGGGGGCTCCTGAGCATGTCTGTGGCCCCACATAATTGTGTTTGGGGTCTCCAGGCATGGCTGGCCCTGACAGCCTGAGACATCCACAAAAGGGTCTCACCCAACAGTAAGGCCACGTTGGATCCAGGCTCGCAGAGACACAGGCAAAGTTTTATTTCAGTGGTTTCAGCTAAGAGGGTTCCTCAGACATCCCAGTTTGTACGCCCTCCATCCAGCAAAAGCTAAACCAAAACATAGCCGGTGTGAATCATTAAACTCTGTGCTGCCTTACACATGGGTTCAAAAGGGTTCACTCGGCCCAGAAAGCAAACCACATGACTGACTGTCCTATGTTTCATAACGAAACCACAAAACTCAATCTCAAAAAACACACCCCTGTCCAGGGACAACAAAAGTGTTGGGTTCTTTTTTCACTGTGACTCTCAGTAGAAAAGGTCTGCAGAGCCCAGAAGAGTGTTGCAAAAGCATCAGCTGGTTTCATTTAATAAAAATAATTACAATAATCATAATAATCACCACTTGGATAGCTTTTTTTGTCCAATGATCTCAAAGGCATTTTTTAATCTAAATTTAACAAGCAGTAAAACACATTCAGGCAGATGAAGTGACCTACCCAATGACATCTTCTGAACCTTTACCAGAATGCACATTTTTGGACACAAGCACCCAACAGAAAAGCCACTTGCCAAAAATAGAGCTCCTCTAATCCCCCCAAACTCAAAAGTTTTATAGGAGTCAGGGTTTCATGGTGAGAAATTTTAACCAGGTCTAATTTGTAGCTTGGATACTAGGACAGATGCAAATGAGGCACTTCCCAGGAAAGAGAAATAGAGGTCAAGCAGGAAAAGAAGACTGCAACCAAGAATGACTGGGGAGAAAGGAGAAAGGGAAGAGCAAAGCCAGGGAGAAGGCTGGAAAATCAGAGACACAAGCAAATTTCCTAGCTGGAAGAGCAGGGTAGTTCAAAGAGATCTGGGTGAAAGGACAGAAGGCAACATGGAGAACACAAAAAAAGGGAACAGCCTAGAATTGCACAGGCAAGAAAACCAATTAAAACCATTTGCAGTCAGGCACTTGGGAGCTGGTAGAGCACACTCTCACCAAAGCCTTGGTGAAGGGTGTCAGTGCCCATCAACAGGCTGAGGGAAGCAGCAGGGGCAGGCATACAGTCCTCAACAGGACTCTCTCACCTTGGCAAATGCTGGGAGCATAGCACTACAAGTCCTCAGAAGAGAATGGCTGCCACTCTAATAATTTCAACTAATGTTGAAAACAAAGACAGACTTTATGCATAGTGGTCATCACATCCATCTTCATCTTCCGCACTGTCAGCAATGGGACATAGGGCAACAGGGGCTGCAGCCCTGCACGCTCTCTGCTGAGAGGCTCTGACACCTCTCCTAACCTCCAGTTCAGGATTTCTTAGTGTTTTAAGGGAGAACAAAAGCCTCTCCAGGCTGTCACAGGTTGAAGCCCGATCACTTCAAGTACCCAGATTCTGCTAATGGGAAAAAATAACCCAGGGCTAAACTTACCTTCCCTGGAAATGGCTGTGCCCGAGAGATGGCCTTTTGCCACTGCTCCAAGTATCAGTCTTTCAGCTTGTTTTTGAACCTTGACAAAGATGATTTCATCTTCTTAAGTCCCTGGGCTTCTTAATGCCTAATCAGGTCTGGGTGAAGCCATATCTTCCTGCAACTGATGAGAGCTCTTGGCAGGGTGGATTTTCCCTCTTCCTTCATTTCCATAACGTTTCTCTTCTACTTATTTTCCCATTGCTCCTCATGGCCCCAATTCAGGGCAGCATGTAAGCACATGCTTAATCTCATTGATCTCATGGCACTCCATGTACGAAGGAAAACATAGGTCCCTTTGCCCAGCACCAACTTGTGAATTTTACATTAAAGACATATGAGGTAAAAGTCAGAAGTAAGAAGTGGTTGCTCAAGAGTGGAGTGGAGCATAGACTGTCCCCTCCTCTCTGCCAAAACCCCAAAAAGACAGGGTGGTGATTCCTGCAGATACTTCCTCTCCAGTGTGTGTTTGTGCCCAGGAAAGCCACAACTCTTTTAAGAAAATCATAATGCCTTTGGCAGAAGAGGTAAGCATGCCCTCTCTCTCCCAAAAAGCTGGAGCATGTCCATGAGAGATGCAGACAGGAAAGCCCTGGGGCAGAGGAGGCAGTGAAGGCTGGATCTTCCATAGCCTCCATGGATGCTATGCAGTGCCCTTTGGACACTGCACCTTAAAAAGAAGCATCAGCCTCTCTGGGGGCTTGCAGAGAGTCCATCCTGGAGGCTTGCTCCTTCAGGCAAAGAGGCTGCCTCCTCCTGCTGCTGCTGCTGTTGTGTTTCACCTTGTCAAGCTGGAGGCTTTTCCAGATAGGTGTGGAGCAGAGCTGATGTAGCTGTGGGTCCACACTGTCAAATGTGGTGGGACTGAGGGGTCTGGGCAGCCCCATCACCAGGCATGAGATGAACAAGTGTTTGCAGTCCTAACTTGGACTCAGATGCTTTAAATTCACCTGCGTCCTACTTTAGAAGACTTTCTTTCATTTGGCTCATTGTTTGCCAAGTAGGAATGACACTGCCCCTTTCTTGCACTGGTACTTATTTAGATTATATGGTGGGGATCTTGGCAGGGAACAGGGAGGAATAACACCCTTTCACCAAGTCCATTGTACAACATTTTGTACAGTAAGACTCTGACTCAATCTATATTGTTTAAGTGGTTGCTGTAAAACAAGTAGCATGTAATAGGATAGTCTCATCTCCATACATATGAAAATACCTAAGTTTCCTTGTCTACTGCACTTAAGCATTCAGCTGTTCCCTTCTCTATGAATATATCAAGCATGTGAAAAAAAAACCAAAACCAACATGTGATTTTCCTGTTTCCCAAGCAGAATATGTACACCTCCACCATACAGATGTTCTACACATTCAGGGTAGACCAGACACCTTTGGAGTGTGCTGGGCACACTGTACATAAGCAGATCATCTGCACAGCATAGGCACAGCAGGTCTGACAATTTTTTTATTTGTTAGACATAATGCGAGCCAGCTATACAGTTCACCTACCCAGTGTGCAGTTGACCTATCCTGAATTTCTGGACACTCAGCAGCTTGGCTATCTGAAAGGCCTAGTGGGCATGTGGAAACTCTGGATAAACGTAAGCAGAATTGTTATTTCATCCCAACAAAATTCCCAGGTGGAAAAAGACAAGATGTCCAGGTAAATATACGCATGATGCAGAAATCGAAGGGGTGGATCATCTGTACCTGTAGAGCATACCTCTCCTAATCTAATCTGCTCTGCCTTAGTACTTAACTCTCCTCATTCAAGTGTGCAGGCTGTTCTGAAAAGATTGAGTTTTGTTTCTAACACTGCTGCTCTGAACTTGCATGGCTCTCTGTGGCTTCCCATCTCATAACCCTGTTGTGACTGATGCCTCTACCTCTGTCCCTGGGGGGAGATTTTCTTGGTCACATTTTGCAGTACTTTGGGGAGTCCTTTGCCTGGCCCTACTAGGTTTTCCAGTTGTCAATACAGCCCATCTAACTCATTTGCCATAGGTGCTTCATTCCTGCTCAGATCTCAGACAAAATATTCTTAAGAAAATCTCAGGAATCTCATTATTGCCAATTTTCAAGCCATCTGTTGCTTTGTGGGTTTTGTTTTGTTTTGTTGGGGTTTTTTTTTTGTTGTTGTTTTGTTTGGGGGGTTTTTTTGTTGTTGCTTTTGGTTTGGTTTTTTTGGTGTTTTTTTGTTTTGTTTTGTTTTGTTTTGTTTTTTGTTGTTGTTGTTTGTTTGTTTTGTTGCTTTTGTTTTGGTTTTGTTTGGCGTTTTTTTGTTTTTTTTTTTTAGGGTCCCTGATCTTGGATTCATGGGATTATGCAAGAATCCCAGCCTTCACTGAAAAAGGAAAGTAACTTTTTCCTAGCTCATGAAAAACTCCAACACAGGAATAGCAGGAAAGGACTCTGAAGTGATCATGTGTTTATTTCCAAGCCAGGTTTCGGAGCCCGTGCACTGCTCTGCAGTCCTGCCTCGCAGCGTTGCTTTTGGGGGGCGAGAGTGTGGTTGCCGTTCGGCTGGTTTCAGCCCTTCCTGCTGGAAGCAGAGGATGTGCCGTGGAGTGTGGTGAGAGAAGGACGGCTCAGGAGCGGCAGAGAGGTATCCTGAAGCCGTCCCAGCCGGAGGGGAAACTGTTCCTCTCGGAGTTGCATTGTTTTATGGTGTTGTCATGCACTGAGATGGTGCCGGTTGTGGTTGTAACCAGCAGGCGGAGCTGAGCTGAATAAACAAGAGTGAGCTATTCATAGCCACGAAGAGGGCAGAGCACTCCTCTCCTAGCAACACGACCAGAAGAAGAGCAGAAGAGCTCTGCCCAGCTGGTGAAGGAATGTGTGCGCAAAATGTTGACGTTCTTTCCATGCCAAGCGGTTCCTGCCCCATCGCTGTGCCATGGCTTGAGAGCTCTCACCTGCCCTGCTCCCTTGCTCCAAAGCCTGTTTGACAGTAGCCATGCACTTCTGCAGGTGGTGGTAAGGTCTGTTTTCTGGGGACTGATAAGTGACGTTTTTTGGTCAGTGACCTTTCGTAAGTGACCTTTCTGGTTTAAGAAGACAAGCAGATGAGAGGTGAAATGTGGGGTGCAAACCTGCGCCATGGTCTGCAGTGGCCAGGAGCTCCTTACTAGGGGTAGTAGGAGCAGGGATGCACACTGCCCTCCTGCCTGTCCCAAGGAGAGTCCAGACCATCCATAATACCCACAGACACTGCCACAGCAGCTCCATCACATCATTTCTCCACCTACTTCTTATTTGGAGGCCAATTATAGCAGCACCCACATGTAGGGCCTGTTTTTTTGGGGGTGTTGTTGGGAATCCTTGGGCATACCTCTGTAAGCTTTGGGTGCTCGTATGTGACATAGTCCATGGCAGGGGAATAACACCATGTAAAACACACAGGGATGTTTTGCAAAGGAAGCTAGCACACCCAGCCGTTGGAAAAATTAGGCATGTAGTAGCAAGGTACTGACAAGTGTTCCACACACCTGTAACACAGCCAGTAAATCAAGCAAAAGCATTTGTCAGCTCATCATTAGGAGAGTAATGAGCTAAGTACAACAGAATTTAAGGCAAGAAAAGAGGCCAGCATCTGTCTGCAGGAGATATTGCCAGAGACAAAGAGGAGTCAAAGTTTAAAGGAAAACATAGAGACTCCAAACAGGGAACCCAATCCCTAATGAAGGGCATCCTGAACTCTGACCTCTGCATGATGCCAATGTATTGCCACACATCTGGGAAGAACCAGGTCTGCCTTTGTCCTGTGGCGTCCTCGTAAAAGTTAGATGCAGAGTCCTCAGCCCTCAGGACCACACTTCCTGATTTCACCAGTCCATGCACATAACAAATGTCCCCAGATCAGCACAGAGGTATTTTCATCTGTGGCACACCATAATAAGCAGACTGTTGACAGACTTCACAGAATAACAGAATTATCAGAGTTGGAAGGGACCTTGAGGGATCATCTAGTCCAACTCTCCCACTAAAGCAGGATTTCCTAGAGCAGATTACACAGGACTGCATCCAGGTGGGTTTTGAATATCTCCAGAGAAAGGGACTCCACAACCTCCCTGGACAGCCTGTTCAACTGACAAGTCACTCTCATAGTAAAGAAGTTTTTTCTTATGCTTAAATGGAACTCTCTTTGTTCCAGCTTGTGCCCATTGCCCCTCATCCTGTCACTGGGAACTACTGAGAAGAATCTGGATCCATCTTCCTTGCACTCACCCTTCTTAGTTTTTCAGCAAGTTTTCAATATATGAATTTAATAAATCGCTGAGGAAAAAAAATAAAAATGGAGGGGGGAATCATAGGCACAATTACAATGTCTATCTGAAAGCTGAATACTAGGCTTCCAGATCTGTTGCAGAACATGCCACCACTTGAACTTCAGGAGTAATTATCTTTTATGGAGTTTGGCGAGAAAAGAGGCCCTCGACTCATAGTTTGCCATTTAGTTACAAACTTTTTGCTAAGTAGCAGGAGAGTGATCCAACAGGGGAATCTGCTCCTAGCTATAGGACCCAGAGGTTAAAATAGCAGAGGGGCCAACTGAGTTGCATGAAAGGCAGAATAGCTGAAGGGGTAAGAAAACTACTCCAGTCTCTCTTTGTTTAACTTATCATTGAAGGAGGGTTAGGCATGCAGGGGGTAACAGACCAAAGGCTTGGTCAGCAAATAAGTTTAGGAAGTGCCCTGAAATAGAAGTGAAATAGCAGTAGGGGAAAGCCAGTGATGTAATGTGTGCTTGCTCCCTCAGCACAGCCTCCTGAGTCTGCAGGAAATTCAGTTTAGAACTCTCACTCAGTGTACCTGATTCAGCTGAAAAAGCAAAAGCTTGGTACAGCTAAGAGTATGCGATAGAAATAATGATAAGACAAGAGGAGGCAAAGAAAAAGGAACAATTGTTGTAGTGTTGTCTTAGTTTGTATTTAAGTAAGATGCCAATAGAAGGCACTACCACGAAATTAACCTTACCACGAAATTAACACAACCAGAGAGAAACTAAACTACACTCCACTCCCAACCAGCATGAAATGATTATCCACAATGTGC
The DNA here is from genome assembly GCF_036169615.1 of Heliangelus exortis. Lineage (NCBI taxonomy): Eukaryota > Metazoa > Chordata > Aves > Apodiformes > Trochilidae > Heliangelus > Heliangelus exortis. Next base: position 104,112,276 of record NC_092422.1, read on the forward strand.
TCTGTCACCTCCCAGAGGGATAAAAATACTCCAGTCCTCCCAGCCTCACTGTCCAAAAGGTGCCATTTGCAGCGCTCTTGCCCTACAGACTTCTGCTGTAAAAGAGGGACAGAGCATCCCCAAGAGCTGCTGCTGCCCTGGCAGCGACCCCCCCTTAGGCTCTACCTGCCCACAGACTGAGCAGAGGCAATGCTCCTAGTGACTGGCATGTGGGAAGGGGATACAACATTCTGGTCCTATTTCTCTGGTAATGCTTAGCAGAGGAATGTTGGCTCACCCAAGACTCTGTTAGCACTGAAGAATATTGTTGGCCCTGGTATAACAAGCTGGAAAACTTCTGCGTCCTAATGAAAAAAAAAAAGAAAGGGAAAAGGAAAAGGAAAAGGAAAAGGAAAAGGAAAAGGAAAAGGAAAAGGAAAAGGAAAAGGAAAAGAAAAAGGAAAAGGAAAAGAAGGAGAAGGAGAAAGGAAAAGAAAAAGAAGGAGAAGAAAAGGAGAAAGAAAAAGAGAAAGAAAAAGAGAAAGAGAACAAAAAATGAAAAGGAAAAAGAAAAAGAAAAGGAAAAAGAAAAAAAGAAAAGGAAAAAGAAAAAGAAAAAGAAAAAGAAAAAGAAAAAGAAAAAGAAAAAGAAAAAGAAAAAGAAAAAGAAAAAGAAAAAGAAAAAGAAAAAGAAAAAGAAAAAGAAAAAGAAAAAGGAGGAGAAGAACAAGGAAAAGAAGAAGAAGAAAAAGAGGGGAAAAAAGTGATTTCGTCAGCAGTTACTTCACTAGCAGGACTATTACAAGCTCCAAACTCATAATATTGTTAGTGTTTCCCCCACCACCATGCAGTCTGAATAGTTTCTGTTTTCCATTAGCATCTCTTGCCCAACGCTGCAGCTGCACACACACCCCTCTCCCCACTGGTGGGGCCAGGGCTGGAGCTGACAATCTTCCCACTCCTGGCCCTCAGGTCAGCAGGGATGGACACTGCTGATCTGGGCTCTGCAAAACAAGGGTACCCTGGGGGGTTGTGCAGGGCTGTGCACCTTTCAGGTGTGGTGCCTGGGTGCTTGCAGTGCGCCAATGCTTGTGCTGCACAGCAGCAGTAACACGATGGGACAGAGGTCCCTGCTTGGGTGCAAGTGGAAGAACCCAGATTACATCTGGTACCTGGAGACCAGTTTTCCAGCAATCGTGCTCAAGTCTTAAACCAGTTGCTCTCAGAGCTGTGGCAGAGTGCTCCACAGTCACCTGTGAGAGAGTGGTTTGTGCTCTGGGAGGGTCCCTTGCCAGCCCTCTCTTGCCAGCCCTCAGCCCAACCTTTTGCCCACAGTCCCCTGAGATGGGATAATGCTGCCAGGACAACAGATCAGGGACTGGGGCGAGGCAGAGAAATGGCATGTGCCAATGTGTGTGATGAATCAAAGAAACCTAGCAAAGGTGGGGCATACAGCTAGGATCCAGTTAGAGGTCACAGAGGCTGGGTGCCAAGAGTGTTACAGTAGGGAAAATAAAACTTAGAACTACCAACTGGTGTTTCATTGCTGATTTTTTTTTTCCTGCCCAAATATCTGTTGCTATCATCAGGCAAATTAACAACCACGGTTACTGGAAAAAAAACCCTCTGCTGCAGTAATGGCTCTTTACTGTCATTAGCCTGAGCCACCTGCTCCAGATTCAGCACGAGCTGGTATCCAGACCATTTAAGTGACTGCAGAGGTGCCAGGAGACAAGCATAATGCATGGTGCTGAGCACTGCCAGGTCAAAAGAAAGAGTCTACTTGTGTTGGCATAGTAAGGACCAGCACAGTGGCTGGTTCTCCAGACCTCTGGCAGATCTAGCATGAAAAGGAGCACAGCAAAACATTGTCTGACTCTTGAGACTTCTTGAGTTTCTGTCAACCATCAGAAAAGCTCCCGCTCTGTTGTCTCTGGTGGCCAGAGCTCACATTCAGCAAGCAAACCCCAGCAATCCTCAGGAAAGCATGCTTCACTCAGGGAGTCCAATGTATCTCCACCCTCATCCAGCAATTATTTTGTTTCCTCTCCTCATTCTAGGTCCCCATCCTGAGTGCCTCTGCCTCCTCGCATGCTGGATGCAGTCCCAGCAATGCTCAGCTCTGCAGTGTCAGCTGGGAGTGCAATGCAGCTGCAACATTGGGCACAATCCCTGATCCCAAACAGCAGCAGCTGCCACTGCCTCAGCAGCTCTGGGACTCAGCAGAATGGTGTTTTCCTAGTTTGTGTGTTCTGGCCACCCTGAGCCTCAGAAACCCATCCAAGACATGCATTATTCAGCCAGCCCCTGTCCTAACCACCATCCCAGCAAGGACAAGCTGCAGTTACTGTGCTGCCTGGTCAGGGGCAGGCAGAAGGAAGGGGTGACTCTCCACGTGGGTCAGGGAAGCTTCCAGCTATCTCTCAGCAAGCTCCTGGGCAGTGGGCTCACCTCATCCATGCGCTGCTGGTGACTGCTACACAGGTAGGTGCCCAGCAGAGCTCCCTGGGGCTCCAGCAGCACTCACAGAGGAGAGAGTGAGCCAGGGAGGGTAGTATGGACATCCCAAACCTCTGTGGGATGCATGTATAGAAACCTCTCCTATCAAACATCTAGCCTTGGAATAGCATGGGCAACCTTGTCTGGCTCACAGTGCACTCTAACTCTGGTCGGGTTGATGTCAAAAACTGTGCTGCTTAGGGTGGAAGACCCTGATCCACTTCCGATGTATTTCTGCAGGAATATCTTCACTGGCTCCAGGGAGGCCTGAGAGAAGAAGAAGAGATAGGGTGTGAAGCCACTATGGAAGGATAGATGTGTCCTTGTCAAAAGTGTGCTGCTGTTCTCTTGGAGACAGAGATAGCAAAGGAAGAAAATCCAGGAAGAAACAAACTGATAACTGGAGCTATCTGGCTCCATAATTCTTTGCTCCTCCAGTATTTATTGTTTGCACAACAGCAGCGATTAGTGCCCCTGCCAATGTCAAGGCCTCCCTGTACAAGGCACTGAATAGACATAATGAGAAACAGCTCCTGCCCTGAGCAGCTCCACTGGAGAGTGAGAGCATGGGGAAGGGGAGCAGGGATGGGAAACAACTCGCTTACAGTGGCAGACGCCAGAGGAAGAACTGGGATCACAGACACGGGTCTCTCCGCCTCCCGTCTCTCCCTCTCCCCCAGCCCAGTGCCCTGGGCAATGAAACCACACTGATACTCCTCCACTGCTCCATGTGGCTGCAGAGTTAATTAGTTAGGTCTGTGAATTAGTTAATTTCCAGGAGCGGTTCTTTCATTACAAACTCCACGCAGCAGGAATTTTACATCTACAGCTACAAGAGCAGCCTCCAAGCCCACAACCCTTTGTTGAGAGTAAAAATAGAAAACACAGTAGATGGGAAGAGAGTCAGCAATAAGGTGAGGGCAGGGAAAGATGGAAGCACTACAAGTCCTGCAGAAGAATGGAGGCTTTGAAAATACACAATTATCTCCGGAGTCTGACACTTGTTTCAGCACAGCAAGATGGTAAAGAGGCTATAAAGCTAAAGGTGATGGTAAAGGGTTACACAAAGCCATCTCTAACCATTAGTTACAATCAAGCACTCTAGACTCATTACTAAATAGCTGGGGAACAAGAGGTAATGTCTTTCCACATGGACTTAATCTGAGCAAGGCCCTTGCAATTCCATCCTGCCAGGGTCCAGAGTACCAGCAGCATGGTGGTTCTAGCAGAACTCATGGCCTCAGAGGTGAGGAGTGGGCAAGGCAGGGGAAGGCAGCTGTGGAACAGGGGTGGTGGAGAGGGGCAAACAACTGCAGCTCCCCAAGATCTCCTTTGGAGGAGCAATAGCAAGTACAAGGGCAAATACATCCTTGGGGAAGGACTCCTGGGGGATGAGAGGCTGCAGGAGGTTTTGGCAAGCAGCTTTCCCACTGCCTGCCCTCCCAGCCTGACACAAGGCTGCTTGCCTGCAACAGAGGTGGCAGTGGGTACACAGATTGTTCACGCAGGCCACAGAGTGAACACGGGTGAGGCTACAGTGCTGCAAAAGAAAAGGAGGCTGAGTGGGACCTTATCACTCTTGACATGGAAGGAGGTTGTAGTGAGATGGGGGTTGATATCTTCTCCCAAGTACCAAGTGGTACAACAAGATGAAATGGCCTCAAGTTGTTCCAGGGGAGATTTAGATTGGATTTTGGGAAAAAAGGGTTTCACCAAGAAGGGTAGCCAGGTGCTGGAAGAGGCTGCCCAGGGAAGTGGTTGAGTCACCATCCCTGGAGGTATTTAAAAGACATGTAGTTGTGGTGCTTTAGCACTTCAGTGATGGACTTGGCAATGTTAGATTTATGGTTCAACTCAGTAATCTTAAAGATCTTTTCCAATCTAAATTACTCTGATTCTATGAAAGGGAGCGTTATTGCACAGTCGTGGCATATGACAGCCATGGAGCAGCCATAAGGTTGGAGGGGTTGTTTCCACAGCAAGAAGCAGTGGAGGGATGGCTTGGCATGGGCAAGTGTTGGGCAGTGAGAAAGAGAGAAACAGAGAGGGTACTTTATAAAATAATGGAAGGAAGAGATTAGGTCTCTAGAAGATAACACAGTAGGGAAGGAAGAGGCTTTGGTGACAGGTGGTGGAAGAACAAAGCAGAATAAAAGAGGCGGTGTGAGAAAGAGAGTGTCAATAGTCAGGCTGAAATGAGACTGAAATAATGGTGGGGAGAGCACCCCTCAGACATCCTTCAGAAAAGAAGCGACAAAGAAAAAAATAAAGGGAAAAAAACCCCATAAAATGCAAGGGAAAGAAGTGGATATTGTGTTATTATCAAGGGTAAGATGATGCTGGCATGCAGGAACCCACTGACTGAAAACCACAGGCAGAACAGCAAAACTGTCCAACACTTGCTTGTATACCAGAGACACAAATAACCAGGGGATGAAAGGATTGGTTGTAAAACTGGGGCCATCTCCAGAAGAATGATGGCCCACCAATTTTTCTACCATGTTTTTTTTTTTCTGGGCCTAGAACTCAGACACTGATCCTCCCCAGGCAAGAAATCCTGTGGCTGGCCAGGGGAGATGCTGCTGCCCTGCAACTGAGGATGCCAGCTGCAGCAATCACTGGTATCCTGCCTATGGTGAGCCAGGGCAATGAAAATGTCAGTCTGCTTTGCACAGCAAGGAGTTTCATCTCCTCACCTTGGGTGCTCAGCCTTATGCCTACACTGAAGGCTTAAAACCTCCACAGGAAGACAACATGAACACTACTCAGGATAGAATCATAGAATCATAGAATCATAGAATTGGCTGGGTTGGAAGGGACCTCAGAGATCATCAAGTCCAACCCTTGATCCACTACCGCTGCAGTTACCAGACCATGGCACTGAGTGCCACATCCAGTCTCTTTTTAAATATCTCCAGGGACGGAGAATCCACCACTTCCCGGGGCAGCCCATTCCAATGTCTGATCACCCTCTCAGTAAAGAAATTCTTTCTAATGTCCAACCTAAACCTCCCCCGGCACAACTTGAGACCGTGCCCTCTTGTCTTGCTGAGAGTTGCCTGGGAAAAGAGACCAACCCCCCCCTGGCTACCCCCTCCTTTCAGGGAGCTGTAGAGAGTGATGAGGTCTCCTCTGAGCCTCCTCTTCTCCAGGCTGAACAGCCCCAGCTCCCTCAGCCTCTCCTCATAGGGTCTGTGCTCGAGTCCCTTCACCAGCCTAGTTGCCCTCCTTTGGACCTGCTCCAGGATCTCAATCTCCTTCCTGAACTGAGGGGCCCAGAACTGGACACAGTACTCGAGGTGTGGCCTCACCAGCACTGAGTACAGGGGCAGAATCACTTCCCTGGACCTGCTGGCCACGCTGTTCCTGATCCAGGCCAGGATGCCATCGGCATTCTTGGCCACCTGGGCACACTGCTGGCTCATGTTCAGCTTCCTGTCAATCCAGACTCCCAGGTCCCTTTCTGTCTGGCTGCTCTCAGCCACTCTGTGCCCAGCCTGGAGCTCCCCATGGGGTTGTTGTGGCCAAAGTGCAGGACCCGCCACTTGGCCTTGTTGAACCTCCTCCCATTGGAATCAGCCCAACTCTCCAGGCTGTCCAGATCCCTCTGCAGAGCCCTCCTGCCTTCCAGCGAATTGACACTTCCCCCCATCTTAGTGTCATCTGCAAATTTGCTAACGATGGACTCAATCCCTTCATCTAAATCATCAATAAAGATATTAAACAGAACTGGGCCCAACACTGATCCCTGGGGGACACCACTGGTGAGCGGCCCCCAACTGGATGCAGCACCGTTCAGCACCACTCTCTGGGCCCAGCCCTACAGCCAGTTCCTAACCCAGCACAGAGTGTCCCTGCCCAAGCTGTGGGCTGACAGCTTTTTCAGGAGAATGCTGTGGGAGACGGTGTCAAAGGCCTTGCTGAAGTCCAGGTAGACCACATCCACAGCCTTCCCCTCATCCACCAGGCGGGTCACCTGAGCATAAAAGGAGATCAGGTTGGTCAGACAGGACCTGCCCTTCCTAAACCCGTGCTGGTTGGGTCTAATCTGACTGGGCTCCTCAGGGTAAGCATAAGGCTGACTTCTACATGTAAAGAAGAGTCCAAACGCCTCATGTTTGTGGTCCTTGGTCCAATGTTCCTGCAAGGGTATTGAAATCAATTTTCCCCTGTAACATTCTTTTTAATATTGCTAGCTGTTTGGTCTGGAAAACACAATGCAGTCTGTGGACATCTCGCTGAACAGAGAAGAAAGCACTGAACATCAGAGAACAGAAATCACATCCCTTGTCATAGATACTACCCAGGAAGACCAGCCTGTTGCTGCTCTGGAGAAGAGCTCGGGCAGAGGAGGAGTTGTATGCTCTGACACATGCAGTGGGTTTCTTCACCAAGGGGATCAGCTGCATAATTTACAGCTGAGATTATGAAAGCAAATCTTTCTTTTCCGTTGGTCAAACTGGAGAAATCTCCCAAGTGTTTGTACTGCTAAAGTAAGATCTTGTTCACTGGAGATTACACAGGGCCATCTCTTTCCAGGCATATTTTGTTAGCAAGGGATTAACTAGGAATGTTGACATTTAAGTTGTTGTCACTGCATATTTGAGGCTGAGTGAACATTAATTACAGGGTAGTACAGCTCCCAGTCTCAAAGCTCCTTTTTAGCAGGAAGAGGGACGCAGGGCTGTGCATCACCCCCCGTGCATGAGAGCCGACAGTCCTATGGGGTGCTCCAGCAGGGGGTGCATGGGGGACAAGAGAAGTGAGTCCTGTGCTACTGAGCCAGCCTCAGCAAACACCGTATTTAAAGTGCATGGGGCAGCGTACACTGATCACAGCTACCACCATTTCAGGTACCCTGCAGATGAATGCAAGCATGATCTTTTAAGGAACTGGGCAATTACTTCAGGTTCTTGGATTGCAAAACTGTATCTACCTTCAAAAGAAAAAAAAAAATAAAAAAGACAAAGGATGATGCCACTTCAGTGACATGGCATGTATCTTTTGGTGTTTGGATGGCAAATAATAATCAGGAGAGAGCCCTCCTTTCCTCCTGGGACGTCTGCCTGACAGCATCTGGCCTGGGCATCTCAGATGACTCTGAACTAAACCAGCTCAAAATATCAGCACAACCATCCATCAGATCTCATTAATGCTGGATTCCAAATCTCATTGTGACAAAAAAAAAAAAAAAAAAAAAAAAAAAAAAAAAAAAAAAAAAAAGCACAGGCAGAAATTCACAGTTTTGTTATTGTCCTAATATTTCCAGCACGAATGCATTCAAAACACCGCAAGAGAAATGGTGCCTCGGCACACGGACATATGGCAGCAACAGTAAAAGCTGCTCCGGTGCAATTGTTCAGCTCCATTTCACGGAGAGAGCTGCACAGAGGGAGGGCTGCGCGGCGAGGAGAGGAACAGAGAAACACACCAGGATACGCAGAGCTGACAGAGGGAGCGGGAGGAAATGGAGAGAGGCAGGCGGAGAGGACAGCGAGAGACGAATACAACCCGAGGGGAGAGGCAGCAACGACGATACCCACAGACACTACCCGGACAAAAAAAAAAAAAAAAAAAAAAAAAGGAGAAGGGGAAAAAAGAAAAAAGGAAGGAAGGAAAAAAGGAGAAGGGGAAGAAAAAAGAGAGGAAAGAAAAATGAGGGGGAAGAAAAACGGGGGGAAGGGGGGCAAGGGGAGTAGAAAAAAGGGGGGGAAGGAAAGAAAAAAGGGGGAAGAACAATAAAAAGCGGGGAGAGAAAAAAGAGAGGTAAAAGAAAAAAGAGAGGTAAAAGAAAAGAAAAAAGAAGGGAAATAAAAATTGGGGAGGGCAAAAAATGGAGGGGGAATTTTAAGGAGAAAAAAAAAAAAAAAAAAAAAAAAAAAAAAAAAAAAAGAGAGAGAAAAAAACCGAAGGGAGATGCGGGGAGCGGGGGTCCGTGCGGGCACCCCACCTCGGGCTCATCCCCACCGGGACCGGGCGGCCCCGTGCGGCCCCGTGCCCCGCCGCGGCGCGAGAGGCGGGGCCTGCCCCCTGCCCGCACAGCGGGGCGGGGCGCCCCCTGCAGGGCGGCGGGGGGAGGCAGGGACCCCCCAGACCCGACCCAACCCGACCCGACTGGAATCGACCCGAACCGGGGAGCCCCTCTGGGCCCCCCGCGTCCCCGGCACCCGCCGAGCTTGGGTGCCCCCTCGCTTCCCGGGCCTCCCGGTGTTGAGGAGCCCCGCTGCTTCCTGCCTTCCCGCCCCGTGGGCCGTGCTGCCGGTTCGCCTCAGCTGCGCCGTGTGGCTGCTGCAGGGCAGGGGCTACGGCGCCTGTGCTCCTGCAGCACCTGCCACAGGAGGGGTCCCCGCTGCTTTCCCAGAACACGGGAGTGGCAAACTGCTGCCCAGGTCTGTGAGGGAGCCCCGGTTACCCAATACGAGGAGCTGGATGGATGCAGGAGCCCTGGTTACTCAATAAGGGGAACTTTTTGAATAGATAAGACACACACACACACACACACACACACGCCTTAAGGGCAGGGAAATGGGGAGACAGCTTTTCAGGAGAGGCTCGGGGAGAGCAAGTGTGTCCCTTTCACTATGCGGGCAATGAAGCAGCACCTCTACCGGAGAGTGAGGAAAGGAGACAGACACAACCGTGGAGCAGTGGCAAAGCCCAGCCCGCCCTCAACTTTTGCTCTCAGCACACCTAATTCTCGGAATTTCTCTGGGATGATGAAGCCTCAGCAAGGGACTTGGGCACTGTGATGGGAAAGGCCAGCAGCACTGAAGAGGTGCTAGCTCCTGCCATGGTGGAGAGGTGCATCTTCACCTGTAAGAATAATAGGAGGTGGCCAAGGTGTCTCAAATCACTGACCCAGTAGTACAGTCTTTGTGGATTTTATTTATTTTACTCTGTGTATAAGGGACTCCCTTACTCCTCAGTCAGCCTCAGCTCTTGCGCTGAGCGCCGTGCTCAGCAGCACCAGTATGTGCGAGTGCCTCCTGAGGCCCTCCCGCCTGGGTGCAAAGTGAAGAAGGCAACTGCCTGTTTACAGTGGGAGGGTGCAAATTAGCCTTCTGGGAGAGCCACCCTGCTATTTTCCCCGGAGCTCTGGGAGGAGGAGCAGGGGGGGGAGAGCTCCAGCTGAGGAAAACAAGCAGGAAGGCAAGTATCTGCCGTTTCCTAAGGGGAAAGGATTCAGAGGAGAACTGTCTGAGTCTATTAGCGGATGCTGGTTCCCGTGGAGAGATGGTGGCACACCGGCTTGCTTCAAATAGTCTGTTTCCATCTGTAATGCTACCTTCAAGCATTCAAACCCAGCCACATAAAACTCCCTTCGTGCTACCTTCTACAGTGTGTCTCTCATAGGTGGTTCTGCTTTCCTAATGGGAGACCCGAAACAGGGTTTGCAGTAAATGAAAAGAACCATGTCCATTTGCATGGTTGCATAATCAAGTTATATAGGGATCTTTCAGATGCTGGAGACCAGAGAGAGAGAGAAAAAAAAGGGGGGGGGGATGTCATGAGTCAAAGCTAAAAGCCCAATCTCTCAATGAGATCAAGGAAATGATGTGAAGTCAGTCAGATGGAGAAATGTCTGGATCTTTTCTGAACAGAGAGAGTTGCAGGCTTAGCTCAGAACATAAACAAAGCAAGATGTTTCTCGGGGGTTGGGCTCGGTTTTGTATAAACTCTATTTCCTCTTCCAACCTTGAAACAGGATGAGAAGAACAGTCTGTAGCCAGGATCCTTTGCCTCTCTGCTTGAAGGCTTCCACAGGGCTCAGTTCCTAGGGCAGTAAGGCCTGGACTTGTCAACAGCATCATATTCATTACATAGTGAAAGAAAAATCACTCATGTCCCTGCTGCTGAATGAGAAGCTGAAGCTGAGCATCGCTGAGGAGCAGTATTATGTATTCCAGAATACACATTTTCCTCTTACTAAATGGTAATTTACCAGCACTGGCAATTTGCCCTTTGAGATTCCCTGGTGGCTGTTGGTTAGCCCAAGCCTGAGCCCAGGGTCACCAGGACTGCAGATGTCTCAGATGGAAAGCATCACTCAAAACATAAATGCTATTAAACTGAAATGGCAAATTTTCTCAGAAATTAAATAGTCTCTGAAATAAGGGAAACCAAATCCAGGCAAGCATAAGAGGTCCTTCCCAAAGGATGAGAAATTAATTTTGAAACCTATCATCACTCCTTTACTTTCCTGTTACCCTAAAATTCCCACCGCCTCTCCCTTACCCCATTGTTCTGATGTCAGTCAGCAGGAGGAAGGTAAAAACATCTCCACAAACATTTCATAGTCTGCTTTGTAACTCAAATACTTCTATGAAATTTTTTAAATCTAGGGCATTTGCCCATGCAAACCAATTGAAATGTTTATCCATCTGAAGGATTTCTCAGCTGCTTCCCTGAGTGTGAAGTCAAACATCGCCTATCCTGTAGAAAAGGGAGTGTGGGAGGACATGTTTTTTATATGTTGTGCCTCCTTTGCTGAGTCTGATTTCTTGCTCGCAGAGAAGGTAATGAATACAGTATTTAAAGGAGATTTATCCTCAGCCAGAGAGGACAAGGGAGCCACAGGTGTCCAATCTAAATTAACTGTCTCCCCCCTAGGTGCAAAGCTGTCATCACCAGCCCCAAACCTGTTACACGGAATTAAAGGCTAATGTGAGAGGCACAAGAGAGCCTTCCCTCCCTGAGCAACCTGCAGCATATGGCAGTGTGAGCCTGCAGGATTTCCAGCGCACAAACTGGAAATTTCGAAGCACGACTGCCAGGGGCTGCCTCCCCTTTGGTGCTTGAGTATTTTGCAGCATTCGGGAAGTGTGGAGAGGCAACAGGCGAAATGCAAACGTGGCCTGCTGTGCTTGTGTTAAATTCCTCGATCTGTGGTGTTTCCTGTGAGTGGGATAGCTGTCAGATGTTGCCTCTTGAGGACACGTTCCTCAGTGGGCTCAGTCTGCTCATAAAATCCTCGATTTGGTCCCTAAGCTGGGCAGCTCCCGATTATCCGTCTGTGCGCTGCTATGCTGGGTTCTGCCTGCTGCAATCACACTGTGAAAATTGAGGCGTTTACCTGTACCTCTGTGTGCAGTGTAGACACAGCTTAGCTGAGTGTATCTCCTTTCAGATTCTCACCACAGCTGCGAACTCCCACGAGAAGCACCGAGACCTCCCAGGGACTGTGAGCAGCCCCGAGAGTCCAATTGAAAAAGTAAGCTGAGAAGGGTATGTTCACACTGCATTCTGCCATGGAGGGTAAGGATGACTGAGTTACCTGCAAATGAACATGTTCAGGTTCTGGAAGCAGACTAGGAGGTACACAGAGATGCTGCTTGCAGCTGCAAGCCACCTGACGTAAAACATGATACATTTGTCACTAAAAAGGATGGGTAACTGCCTTACAGATTTTGCAGGAAGTGATATATTGCAAACCCATTGCTTGAGATATGAGGGGCCAAGTCTGGTGCAACATAAGGATGAGCATGATCTTAGCATCAAATATTCTACTAGTTTTCTGTCTGGGATGTTAGGAGGAATGAAACAGTATTTTTTTGTTATGAGAATTTTCTTGTTTGGCCTGGACTGTGCCATGTACACCTTATACACTGAAACAGGGATCAGGTACTAAGTGGGGAAAGCTTAGAGAGAGACCTTTTGAGAGACTCTGTGAGAGACCTTTTGAAGCTGCCAACATCCCAGCAGTCTCATAACATGCCCCAGGTAAAGGAGCAGAAATGGAGAGGGAAGGTCACTGACTTTGCCTCTGCATTTCTCAGAGGCTTCTGCTCTACTTGTGAATGGGCAAGTTTTCTGGATGGCACCCATGAAGCAGGTACAGAAGAGCACACAGGAACAAGCACGCTCCAGTCGGAGCACAATCCACATGGAGAGCAGCTTTTGCTGCAGCAGCAGTCAGAGCAGGAGAGCTTTGGTGGCAGGGGGGACAGCCCAGAAGTATTGAGCTTTTAGGAATTTCTGGTGGCTCGGGCTGACGTTAGGAGAGCACATAACCAGGAGCTCACCAAGTGACACAGCTGTAGAAATCCTTCCCCCTGCAAACGAGCTGTGCTGTTCGTGATCCACAAGTAAGTGTAAACATCAGCAGACAGCTACAACATCGTCATAAGCCACGACAGCCAGCAGGACAGACTCCATGCCAGGGTGAGTCACAGTGAATCAGAAGTGCATCATGTGGCCAGTGCAGGAAATAATTTTCCTGTTTCAAAAATGTTTGTCAGTGTAGCTGAAACACAGGCAGGCAAACAGCAAATGTCTGTGAGACAAACCGACAAGGGAATAACACTTGGGTCTGCTGGATCAGCTCTAAAATTGAGTACTTCCCCCATCAGTGTCACAATAAAGATAACCAAAACCACCAGGAAGAGTAACACCTGAGGGGAAAAGTGGTATGGAAAGCCTAGGAAAATTATTACTGTTATCAAGGTTTGATTTCCCATTTATGTAAAGATATGTTTTTTAATCTACTGGTAAAAAAGATTCAAAAAATAATTAGTGTGTAGACAGTGGGTATGTCCTGTGGGAAAAAGCTTAGCTTTTCTAAAGAAGTTTCCAAACAATGGGCCATATCTCTTTCAAAGTAAAATTAATCAGAAGAAAGAAATGGTGCTACTCAGATTTAGTAAGGAAGTGATCCTATTGTTCTAATATTGTTTTATTTTACTATTATGAGAAATTGGTTCCCTCTGGTTTGGATTCTTCCAGACTGGCACAGGACAGATACAATAACTGAAGAACTCTAGTGGGACTATAAATGAAACAGAATTGTAGTTTCTACACTTAGCTATGCCTGTAGCTCACATACCAGAACAAAAAACCCAAAAAACAAAAAAAACCCAAACAAAAAATCCCAAAACCAACCAAAAAAAAAAGCTATGGCTAAAAGTATGTCTTTATAAATTTACAGTAAGAACTGTAAACACTCAGAGCTGAGCAGTATCTTGAAAAAAAGAAAAAAAATCCAACCCCCCCAAAAAACCCACCCCACAGCTCTGAAATTACAGAGCTAAGGGCACACAAAAGAACATTATTATTTTGTACAGTGCCACTGTTGACCAAAAGCATAATTATATTAGGCCATTTTGATGTTTGAAACCAAAGGCTCTATTTTCTCCTGCCAGCCACCATGCTAATTCTCCATGGCAGTGGGAATCTATCTCTGCATTTTCAGATATCTCCATCTTTGGTTTAACCTTGAGTCTGAATTGTAAAATTTCTATTCTTAACACATCAGATAGTTACTTCCCTCCACCCACAACAGTTTTCTATGAAGCTCACATTTCCATCTTCATTGATATATTTTCCAACTCTCTTCTATAATTTAAACATCTGAATATTGCCAAAGATGTGTTTTATACAAGATGAGTTCTGCGACGTCAAAGATTTCATGCTCACTGATTCCAACCTGCTGCCTCAATAAATACTCATATGGGTATTTATTTTACTTGACCTTAAAACAAAGCAGCTCAGCTTTGTTGTGTAGACGGTCGTCATATTTTCTTGTTTTTGTGAATTTGTATACAGATAAATAACATTCAGGATCTGACATTCCACTTTGATTGCAAGTTGCTGTAATTAAGAACCAAAGCTTTATGAATTTTAATAATCAGCTGTAAGTGGTACATTATCTCTAGTTCACAATGAAAGCAATCAAGTGGACAAGATATTTTTAGAGACATTACTGTGGTAATATTACATTAAGTAGTGGTTAGTACACTATTTTCACACCCAGTGATTTCACACATTAATGCGGCTATAGATCAGTGTTAATGACAATAGAAACTTATTATTCAAGTAGTATGAGCAGAGTGGTTAAAAGAGCTACTGGGGATTTACACTTCAGCAGTAGGAGGGGCACCTCAGCAGGGCTGCAGCTGAAGATGCTGCAGCACCAGGAGCTGCCTCAACTTCTGGGCACTGAGGCAGAAGCCCCCATTATCCCAAATGGATGGGGGGTAATGACAGGGGCAGTATTTACACCCTTCTTGGGAAAGGACAGGAGGGGCAAGGCACAGTACTTAACCTCAGAGCTGGTGGGAAAAATCACACACCACGTTTTGCCCAAGGCTGCCACTTCAGCAGCACAACATTCACCTGTTTCAGAGGGCTCAGTAAAGAACAAATGGGAAACACCCTATGGCTTAAAGGAAAAAAGGCAGGGAGTCTGGCACATTTTAAAGTTTCAGTGTATGCTACTCCATGTGGATACAGCAACCTGTAAATATAGACATATAGACATTTACTGGATACCTGTAAATATAGACATTGCTTCTTTCAGGGCAGGAGGGACTAATGCACAAAGTACACAGCCCTGGAAGGAGCACATTGAAGGTACTGTTGTCCTGCTGAATTATACCAGTTAATCCAAAAATTGTTTGCCTGAAACTGCGGCTAATGGGAAACATTCTGGGAAGTTCTTCCTGAAGTCTCACGTCTGGGATAACAGAAGAAGCAGCATCACCCTGCACCCGCAGGTCATTTTATTTTACTGCAAAGGTCCTATGAGGATGACAGGGATGAGATTCAGAGAGTCCAGCAGCTAGTTGCACCAGAGAGACTGAATGCTACATTGTCTGGGTGTCATAGTAGTAGACAGCTGTTGCTACAGCATCTTGGATTCTGCTGGAAAAGTTTTCTGAAAGGATGTTGTTGCGAGGTGGGTGTCAATCTCTTTCCCCAACTAACAAGTGGAATCAAGAATAAATGGCCTCAAGTTGTGCCAGGGCAGGCTTAGATTGGATATTAGGAAAAAACCCTTCAATGCAAGGGTTGTCAGGCACTGGAACAGGCTGCCCAGGGCAGTGGTTGAGTCACCGTCCCTGGAGGTTTTTAAAAGATGTGTAGGTGTGGTGCTGAGACATGTGGTTTAGTGGTGGACTTGGCAGTTCAGGATTAATGGTTGGACTCTATGATCTTAAAAGTCTTCTTCAATCAAAATGATTCTGGAATTTTATGTAAGCCAGTTTAGCTCCACAGAAGATGGCACTCAGAGGCTGACACCTCTGCAGCCAAAACTTGCTGATACCAGCATCGTAGCAGCACTTTGCAGTTCCAGTTGAAACCACCTAGTTAGGTGGGCCAGCTGCTTACAACAAATCCTTGAGAAAATTGATATGGCAGCCAGATGCAGTTGATGTAGTTGCCACATTTGCTTATCTTCCTCACCCAGCACTGGTTACATCCCACTAACAGGTCAGCCCTGAAGTTCAGTCCAGAATTGTTGAATATTAGTGTAGAATATTGGACCAGTGAAGCTCTGTGACGAGAGAAGCTGTATGGAAATACCAGTCAGACTTTACATTCACCTTAAAATGTCCTTTACAATGTTTGCCTTCTTACTTTTCTTACAGGGTAACCCAAGCAGCTCTGTCACAGAGCAACCTGAAGTCAGAGCACAAGCAGAGCTCCAGGTTCTGTGAAGTAAGAGAGGGATCCTACATTTGAGCAGTAAGTAATGCTCTCTGACCTACTCTTAACTAAAGAATTATTTCCTTCTCAAGATCCTATAGGTGCTTTCAGAAAGCAGCATTTAACTACATATTGGAGGCCTATCACAGAGGCTATATTTACAGAAGCAACTCTGCAGTGTACACAAAAGCTGTGCAGCTTGGGAAAGAAGAATGTTGAAACAAGAAATAGGAAGAAGAGGGAAATATCTGCTTGAGAAGCTGGGAAAAATACACTGCTAATATACCTTCAAGAAAAACCCAATATGCTGTTTGCTCATTGCCTAGCTTTGGAGGCTCTGCTGGGTTGTTCCTATGTGGAGAAAAAATCAGTTTCATGAGCAAAGTGTTTCTTGATACACAGCCTCTGTCTTTTGTTCCAGTCTCATTTCCCTACACTGTGAGGAAATGCAAAAAGACAGGCAGTTTCCCTGTACAGACATTGGAGTCTGTCTTTGGAGCAAGTGCTGTCTCTAGTCCTTCATCAGGCTCCCACCTCTTCCCGTGGACCTTCCTGGTGGCAGCTCCCCAGCTCCCCATCCCCTGTTTTTCAAACCGGTGGTTTAAAACTCATGGTACCTTGTGCTAAGGGTTGTGGCTTGGGGCACTGTCTTCATCTTTGTCCTATCCCACTTTGGGAAATAACATGCAATTGCTTCATCATAATGCCAGACTGGGGATGATTTACATACCCATATATGTCTGTAATTAAAGCCATAGTAGGAGAACAAGGACTATAACAATAAAGGATAAAGTGTAATGGGGAGCGATAGCATTCTTAATTATGTGTCCAGATGTGTACATACAGGAAGGTCTATACTTGTATCACAGAGGGCTTTCTTCACTGCCTTTTCTGCCTTTCCAGAGTTAGTTATGTGTAAAATGATAATCTGGCATCAGTTGGCACACATAGAGGTGTCTCTGCTAAGTGTGAGACACTCATGGAACAGACACCTTTCTCTCATTCCCTTACCTCAAACTGCAAATTCCTCATTTGGACTTCGGTGCAAACTAGGACTCAAATCAGTGCCTTGTTTCTGCTGATGCCACACATGGATGCTTTGAAGGAACATGTGAGAGGGTCCCCAAGAATCACAAATTCATCCAGGTAGGAAGAGACCTCTGAAAACTGTGCAGTCCAACCCCGGTCAAAGCAGGGTCAGCTAGAGAAGGTTGCTTAAGGCTTAGTCAGATTTTTTTTTAATCTCCATGGAATGACATTCTGCAACCTCTCTGGACAACATGCTCCATTGTTCAACTCCTCATCACCATTAAAAAAACCCAAAACTAAACCAACCAAACAAACAAAAAATAAAACCAACCAAACAAAACCCAAACAACATGAAAAGCTGGATTTTTATGTTCCAACAGAACTTCTTGTATCCCACCTTGTGCTTGTTGCCTCTTGTCCTTTCACTATATACAGGGGAGAAGAGACTGGGTTTGTCTTCTTTATTGCCCCTTAATACACCTTGATAAGATCCCCCTTCCCTTCTGCAGGCTGGACAGTCCCAGCCCTCTCAGCCTTGTCACATACAAGCAATGCTCCAAGCCCAAGCATTTTTCTGGCCCTTTGCTGGATTTGTTCCAGTAGCCCATGCCTGCCTTGTACTGGGGAGCCCAGGCTGGGACACTGCGCCAGATGTGCCTCACAAGCACTGAGCCAACGGGGAAGGATCACCTCCCTTGACCTGCTGAGGATGCTCTTCCTAATGCAGCCCTAGAGCTGTTGGACTTCTTTGCCACAAGGGCACGTTGGCTTGTGTTCAATTTGGTGTCCACCAGAACCCACAGATCTCTGAAAATCTGCTTTCCAGCATCTCAGGCCCTGACCTGTACCAGTGGCATGGGATTATTCCTGCCCAGGGACAGAGCTTGGTATTTCCCTTTGTGAACTTCATGACACTCCATCTGGCCCATTTCTCCAGCCTCCTGAGGTCCCTTTCAATGACAACACAAGCATTTGGAATAATCTGACTTCTGCAGAGTGCTCTTCCTGATACCAAAAAGTTAGAGGTTGACTTAAATCCTGAAGGTACAAGGCATCATTACCTTAAAAATTCAAGCAAGCCTCTTGGTCATTTAAATGTCTAAGCACCCTTGCAAGTATGTCTGAGAAGAAGTTAGATACCTACAGATCAATGCACCATCAGTATGGGATCACTGTATAACTCAAGAGTCAAACATAGCAAATCATGAGAGCTTTTCTGAAAGAACTAAAACCTTTAAGGAATTACCAAGCTTTATACAGAGATCATACTTTTCCGAAAGACTTACTTTCCACCCTTCTTCTTTTCTTTTCTTTTCTTTTCTTTTCTTTTCTTTTCTTTTCTTTTCTTTTCTTTTCA